>NW_019154086.1:27713822-27731097 GCF_002288905.1 Enhydra lutris kenyoni | reverse complement strand
AGCTCAAAAATGACCGCACGTATATGCGGTCTATTTTTGACAAGGACGCAAAAAATGCACATGGGGAATTGATAGTCTCTGCAATAAATTGTATGCGAAAATTGGATATTTACATGCAAAAGAATGAAACTAAACCCCTGCCTCACACCACTGACAAAAATTATTTCAAAAATGTATTACAGACTTAAACATAATACCTGAAACCATAAGAGAAGAAAACGCAGGGAAAATTTTCGATATTGGTTTTGACAAGGTTTTTTGGAAATGACACCAGAAACACAAGTGATAGCTCAAAAATGACCGCACGTATATGCGGTCTATTTTTGACAAGGACGCAAAAAATGCACATGGGGAATTGATAGTCTCTGCAATAAATTGTATGCGAAAATTGGATATTTACATGCAAAAGAATGAAACTAAACCCCTGCCTCACACCACTGACAAAAATTATTTCAAAAATGTATTACAGACTTAAACATAATACCTGAAACCATAAGAGAAGAAAACGCAGGGAAAATTTTCGATATTGGTTTTGACAAGGTTTTTTGGAAATGACACCAGAAACACAAGTGATAAAGGCAAAATAAGCAAGTGAGATGACAACACAGTTAAAATAGGCACAGCAAAGAAACAATCAACAAAATGGAAAGACAGCCTGTGGAATGTCTTTCCTGTGGAAGGAGAGAATATTTGTAAACCATATGTACGATAAGACACTGATAATTAAAAAATATAACTCAGTAGCAAAAAGTAAATAATTCAATTAAAAATGGGTAAAGAGCCTGAACAGACATTTTCCAAACACATACAAATGGCCAGAAAGTACATGAAAAGGTGCTCAACATCACTGTTCATCAGAGATGCAAATCAAAACTATGATGAGATATCACCTCACACCTGGCAGGATGGCTGTTAACCACAACAACAACAACAATGAGAGATAACAAATGAATGTTGGCAAGAATGTGGAGAAAGCATGCCCTTTTATACTGTTGGTGGAAATGTTAAATTGGTACAGCTGTCATGCAAAAACAGTATGGCACTTCCTCAGAACTAAAAAAAACAGAGCTATCATATGATCCAGCTTTCCTACTTTTGGTTATATATCTAGAGGAAGTGAAATCAGTGTCTCAGAGAGACATCTGCATTCCCAAGTTCGTTGAACGTTATTCATAGTAGCTAAGATATGGAAACAATCTAAGTGTCTGTCAGTGGATGAAAGGATAAAGAAAATGTGAAAAAAATACACACACGTAATATATACCTTAATATATATGTTAATAAAATGCACATATTAAAAAAAAAAAAAAGGAAATACTGCCATTTGAGACAACATGGATGATCCTGAAAGGCATTATGCTAAGTAAGATAATCTGAAAAAAGATTAAAAAAAATTGAAGGGTTCTTTTAAAAAAAAAAAAAAAAAAAAGCAAACTCATAGAAACAAAGGATAGAATGGTGGTTGCCAGGGGTTGGGATATGGGGGATATGGAGAGACACAGGTCAAAACCTAAAAACTTTTAGTTACAAGATGAATAAATCCTTAGGATCTAATGTAAAGCATGGTGAGTTTAGTTCATAATACTGTATTATACACTTGGAATTTTTAAGAGATTAAATCTTGGGCATTCTCACCACACAAAGAAAAAATAATTGGGAGGTGATGGATATGTTAACTTGATTGTTGGGGCCCTTTTGCAACATATATGTATATCAAGTCATCACACTTGATGTGTACACGCATTGTACAACTCAAATATATACCATGTTATTTCCCAATTACACCTCAATAAAGTTGGGGGAAAAGGCAAAAATACTGTATATCCTTTTAAAAATCTCAAAAAGGAAAAAGAAAACAATGTGTGGCAAATAGATGAGTGAAGAGAGGAGACTGCGTGAACCACAGAGAACCCATGACTTGGGTGGGAAGCATAGGATGAGAAATTGTTAAAAAAGAAAGAGGTAGCCAGAGCTATAGCAGGAAATAGAAGGAAGAAATGTTATTGTGGAAGCCACATGAATAAAACATCTCAAGAATAGCAGCAGGTTTAGCTGTGTCAAATCCTACGGAGAGGTCAAGAAAGATGAGAATTTTAAAGAGGACTTTGGATTGGCAAGAAAGAAGCCTTCAGTGTATTCTGCATGCTGGGACTCTGTCAGAGACTCTAAACAGCAGTGAGTTGCCACTCACTGAGAACAAAGAAGTTTTTTGTTTTTTGTTTTTGTTTTTTGGTGAGACATCTTGATATAAAATTGAGGGGGGGCAGTGGGGAAAGAGAAAATACTCTCTCTTAAAAATGAATCTTAGTGTCTATGAAACATGTAGAAAGAAATAACAAAATTTCATTTAACATTTATTTGTGAGAATTTTCTAGTGGTTCTGTAAATTTTATATGGCTTCTTTTCTTTTACCATCCTGAAAATCTTTTGTGATAAGCATTTGGGGTTAGAAAACTGGCTCAGTTGGTTATCATTTTGTTAGCAAGAGGTGGAGCTGAGGCTAGATATTGGGACTTGAGACGTCTGTCCTGTTTTTATTGGGTGATAACTTTCTCCCGCAAACTTCCCAGAAAGTAACAGGAGAAGCCATTGAACTGCTTTAACAGAAGCATGTTCAGAATGTTAGGATATTAGAAAAAATGACACTCTTGACTTTTTGTATGAAGAAGAAAATAAATGAAAACAGAAAGTTTTAGTATTTATTGGAAGAAAAAGCTCTTTTTCTTTCTTACTGTGCAAAGAAAAGGATGGGTGCATCCACACACTTTCTCTCTCTCTCTTTAAATCTCTGTCTCCTGCCCCCACCGGCTTTTCTCTCTCCCTCCCCTGCTCCTACTACAGACATATTTCACCCATAATGTAAGATTTTCAACTTATAAGTCAGGGAACTAAAAACATGATGTAGTTATATTGATGAAGAAGCAGAAAAAAATAAAAAAGAATGCAGATTATTCATTTAGGTTTCCAAATCAGGCAAGGTGTTGACAAATTGGGGATGATGAAGAAAATGCTTACAATCAAATGTTTACGATCACTTGAATGATCTAAAACTTTCATTATCAAAACATAGTCATGTTATATCTCATTAACAAAATATAACTGTTAACAAAAACAATCAAACAAAACCTGAAGAACATTTAAATGTTTAATATTTGAAAGGGATAAATTATAAGACATTTTAAGATATCTCAACTGTTTCACCAACTAGTTGAGCCCATAATATTATTTTTTTCTTATAAGTAGGCCATGATGAAGATACTTTACCATGTGATTTTTGTTTACTTGGTTAATTCAGTAACTTCTGTTTGGGCAGACTTGTTAGCATTGTGGTTTAATGTGTGCTTCAACAAAATTATAAATTACTATAGCTCTTGGATCTTAAAGGACAGGCAGTTGCAAATAGTTGAACCTAAGAATCTAAAATCCAAGAAAGTTTAATTTCTGCTCCAACACATCTGGCTCATCATTATTATTTTTTAATCATCAGGTATGTAAACTTATTTAATAACATGTTCTTTATAATATTTTCCCCTAGTGAACTTTTTAAAAAAACGTTGACATTGGTAACATGAATGTGTTGACTTACCAAATCTTTGTAGTCACAGTGTGTTATAGAACAGAGTTATAATTGTCATCATGGACTATTAATGAAGAAAAAGCAATTGTGGGTGCTTGGAGAAGCAAGGCTAGAATCTGTAAGGCCATCAGTCAGAAAGGAACACGCCAAGCAGGCAGACTAGAATCCCGTAAGCATGAGCTGTAGTTTGGAGCCCCTTTTATTTCCAAGGTCCATGAACAAGTGTGTATGAATTACAACTAGAACAACTCCTGTTCAAATGTTTTTTTTATTACAGATTTTGTTACCTTTCCCTTAGTAAATTCTGAGTGAGTCTTGTTGAATTTCATAGGGTGCGGCCATATTGTGGCTACTTTGGAAGTGCAGCAAATATATTAGTGAAATTAGACACTTGGCATAAGGAAAATGTATGATAGCATCCACAAGCATGTGACTCTGTGCACCTACTATAATTGGCTGTTATTATTGCCCTGTAAGTCGATACCAGATGGTCCCAAAGAAAGATCCCTGGAGTCCTTGAGAAAGTGAGAGCTGCCATGGTGAGCAGCAAGGGGTGGGCAAATCTGTACCAAGACCAGGCAAGAAATAACTCCAGTTGCCTGTTTCCTTGGCTTATTTCTTTTCCCTTATACCAACCATAGGGGAAGTATGTTGGTTCTGAAATGACACAGTATGTGTTAAAATGTTAGAATGCTTTCAAAGTTATAAAATATTAAAAATGACTAATACTTAAAATTAGGGAAAGAGAGTTGCACTTTTCAAAAAAAAGACCTATTTTGAGGTTGAAAAAAAAGTCATACTTTTTTTCCCATTTCATTTTGTTTTATTTTATTTTATTTCTTTTCAATGTTCCAGAATTCATCGTTTATGCAGCACACCCACTGCTCCATGCAATACGTGCCCTCCATAATATCAACCACCAGACTCACCCAACCCCCCACCGATTCCCCTCCAAAACCCTCAGTTTGTTTCTCAGAGTCCACAGTCTCTCATGGTTCATCTCCCCCTCCAATTTCCCCCAACTCACTTCTCTGCTCCATCTCCCAATGTCCTCCGTGTTATTCCTTATGTCATACTTATGCTTAAGATTTAACTTTCCATCAGCTTAAAGAGATATACATTTTTATGTCATTTATTAAAGTTTAGAAAACATAATGAAAATAGTTCAAGTGGGAAATCCCAGGACAGTATCAGATGTAAATAGTCACAGAATATTTCTGCGAGAATATTAGAAGCTTAATGAAGAGAGATCATACAGTGGTATAACCTAGTTAAATTTTTAGAGGACATGTTTTATGTGAGTATTTCTGCCTTGAAGCTAAGAAATATTTTTAAATTAAAATTTTAAACCCACATTAAGAAATATATATATTGAGGACTATTTTTTTAATATTTTAGTGTACAATAATAAGATCAAAGAGAAACCTAGATGGATGCATCCATAAGCAGATTACCGAGGTGTCAGGTAAGATCTAAGAGATGGTTCATGAGATTCATTCAGCTGTGAAATTATAACTAATTTACTAATACAATGATACACATACTATTTAAAATCCTACTGCTTTGAGTTGTAGTAAAGCACTAAGATTAGTTCTGTGTATTATTGAATGACATGGCCTGAAAGCTATATGAAAAAATATAGGCAAGTTTAAAGTCTATGTTTTTCACTTGTGTTTATGTGCTTTGTATAGGAGACTGATTGC
The DNA here is from genome assembly GCF_002288905.1 of Enhydra lutris kenyoni. Taxonomy (NCBI): domain Eukaryota; kingdom Metazoa; phylum Chordata; class Mammalia; order Carnivora; family Mustelidae; genus Enhydra; species Enhydra lutris. The sequence continues at coordinate 27,725,817 of NW_019154086.1, read as the reverse complement.
TTTGTCATGTAACACTTCCAACAGGAGTATATCTGGTTGCAATAATGGCTAAGATGTTATGTTTCCAAAGAAAGAAATCATTCATGCCTAAGTTAAAGGAAGCTTGAAAATTCCCTGTACAAATTGCATGCCTAGGATTTGCCAGGCAACATGCTAAGCTCTGGAAAAGCAAGATGACTCCCATTCAGACATTTTAAAAGGGGTTATCTGTCAAATAGGGGACACAGACAGGAAACCAAGAACATTGCAATATAGTGTGGTAATTCCTCTAACAATGACCTTCACAAGGTAGAGCATTCAAAAGAATGCACTGAAATGGGCAGGAGAGAATATCTGAAGAGTGAGCAGGTTCATCACAGAAAGGCTGTGGGTCCTTCCAGCATTACTTACTGATGGGACCTGTGTATGCTGGGAGGAACAAAATCTCAGTGATTTTTCTTGCATTTCAGTGTGGTTAACAAATGTGACCTTGTTTTCCTTGATAGAAGAAAAATGTACATTTTATCCTGAGGAGCTTGAAGTGAAAAGTTAAGATTCACTTTATCTGTTGTATAAATCTGCATCTACTTAGTGATGGCATCAGCTACTAAATGATGAGTTTTTACATGTGATCAATTTCTTGAACTTACTGTCTCAGCTAAGCGCTGAGATAATGCTTATTATAATAAATAGGAATAATATGCATTATATAACATATACCATTTATCATGGGCTTATTTTGTGGGAAGTTCTTTGAAAATCCTTTATATATATTACCTTATTTCATTCTTATAAGAGTTCTGTGAAGTAGATAAAAATATTATCCTCTTGTCCCAGATGAGGAAGCAGAAGTAGAATGGTTATTTAATCTATCTAGAGCCTCACATTTAAGAAGTGATGTTGTTAGGATTGAAATTCAGGTTTACCTGATAACAGTCTGTCCTTAGCCACTTTACTGGATTTAATATAAATGAACTCCAAAGCAAAAGGCAAAGCATGAACTGAAAGGAAAGCTTGAATACAAAATCTCTAATTTGGAAACACTCGTGGAACTAACAAAAAAATAGATTTCTACAGAACTGCCCCCCCCCCCGCAAATTCCCTGTGTTTACAATGGATTTTTCCTTTGTGTTTAGCTTATAGAATATATATAATTACCACTAATTTTTCTGTTGTCTGAATTTCACACAAGAACTGTCTTTTGTGGCAAATAGAGTAGAAATTACAAGTTTTTTTTCTAAAAAGTTGGAGAGAAAACCAAGATTAAGGCCTAATATTCTTGACTTTGGTCCATATATATTTCTCTTATTCAATTTTTGGAAAAAAATTCTAAACAATATTTGCAATCTAACCCATTGTGATGACTCATACTTATTCTTCATTCTAAAGCATTTAGGTAAGAATGATCAAGTCAGTATTTCTCTATAATCTTATGTTTTAATATTTATGTGGGATGTTATCTCATTTTATCAAATTTTTCATTGAGCACATAGATATTTTTATTCCCTTAGCTTTATTTTGCATTTTATATCTTTTTTTTTTCCTCATATTAAAAATGCTCAAAACTCTTCCAGGTTTATTCTTCTACACTCAAACAATTAGATGGTATTCCTGTTTTGCAGATAAGACCACTGAGTCCTTGGTGGTTGAGAAATTTTGCCAAGGTCATAAAACTTGTAAGTGGTACCATGGAGATTTTTACATAGATCTGCATTTCCCAAAGTTCTAGAAAGTTATTTCCCCACAGAAGATTACTTTAAAATGTAGAAAACACTCTGGTTTTACATTGTATAATTTTTTAGAAAGAAAACACATTTCTTTCCAAAACTGTACAGAGAAATTATTCTATAACAATCAGTTTTATTAGCACTAAATTTGAAAATAATTGTTAGCTTCATTTCTAGGAGAAATATCACATTGATTTCTGTAGAACCTGGCATTTAGCACAGCTCACAAGCAATTGTATGCCACATTATTCTCAGGGAGCTCAACCTTAGCTGTACATAAAGCAGGTTTCTTTTCCTGTGGGATCTGGCAAGGTCAGATTTTGTCTGTAGGGTTTGTTTCTTCTATTCATGATACACAACACTGCTGCTGTATAAATTGTTTAATAGAGTCCCCTGAATTGACTATAAAAGTAATTGTATACTTGGCCATCAAATATGATTTTTGAAAACAAATACAAAGTGGGCCCTAGAGGGATAAAACTTCAGTCATCTGTGCCCAGGATGTTTTGAATGATGGAGACTGAGGGATGTGGTGGACATCTGTTGTTTTTGCCTGACTAGTATCCGCTCTTCATTCTTCTCATAACAACTGTTCTCTGTTTTAAATTCCATTTTGCCTCAAATCCAAGCCAGACCTTTCAAACCTTTTTAATGTGCATTCTCCCTGGGGATTTTTGGGAAACTGCTGGAAAATGAAAGTGCTCATTCTGCTGGGGTGGCTGAACTTGAGGGATGAAAGCTTGGCCATCATTTTACCACATGGGAAGACCATTCCTGAGAAAGAAGCCAACACAGAGGGAAGCTAAACAAAAGATGGAAAAAGGCAGGTTTCTGACATCATTTGAGTATGTCTCTGCATCCGTGCTTGAAGCTGGGTTACGTCTTGGCTAATCCATTTCCGTGCACTTGAGCCAGTTTAAGTTGGGTTTCTCTACTTGTCCTTGAAAAAGTTCTGGCTATTTCATGTACTATTTCATGGGGTAAGTTTGGTGATTCCTAGACAACTCCGTGATTGAGAGCAAGTAGCTCTGGGTTCTAGGTAACAATGTAAACATCAAGATTCAGCCTAATGCTGAAAACTATCCTGCCCTGCCAGGTGTGGAGTTCTTTATAATGGAGTTGGCTTAGAGACCATGTCAGACATCCAGTTGCAGATGGCAGCTGCCAATTTCTGTAGCGGGGGAAATGCTCTCTGGACCCAAACTGCCTTGTTAGTCTTTGACACTTAAAAAAATTGGACATTGTTAATTAGAGAAAATACTCAATGTGCAGAGATAGTGCACTAATTTAAACCTGTCCTGGTATATCCATGACTAACATAATGTCATACCACTTTACCGTTTGTAATACTTTGTCATATATATCACCTGTACAAACCCTCATAATAGGCTAGTAAGTCTTACTTATGTTTCATAGGTTAGAAATCTAAGAAACAAAGTAACATCTTCAAGGTTACCTGGCTGATAAAATTTGTTTTTTGACTATTAAGAGTTATTCCCACTCCCTCCACAATTATAAGAAACCATACACAGGCATGGCTGTTAGGATTGGAGGAGAGAAATTCTGGGCAGTGAATTCTTGGTTACACAGGAAATTGGTGCCTTGAAATGGGGAAAAGTCCTAGAAAGCAGGGCTGAATATTGCAAAGACAGAATTATCAGTTTCCTACACAATTTCCTAAACTCAGCCATGACCTGAATGGATCTCTGAGGGTGAGGGTTTAGGATATATGGAGTTAGAATTTATGTGCCCATGTAAATTCTTTTTTAGATGTCCATCAAGCCATCCTTCAGTTTTGATGATAAATACTTCATGTGGGCAAGTGAGATTTTTCTGTTTACATTTCCAGACTCTAGAACTGGGAAAATTTGTCCTTTAAAATGCCTTATAATATCTGTAGAAATAGGAAAAAGCAAATCACTTCTGTTTGTTGAAGTTTTATGAGCTTCCTCGAGACAGTTTTCTGTTGTATACTCAGTTGTAAAATCGGAATCTGCTTGTGACAAGGAGGAAACATAATGGCAGCAGTGTCATGCCTTTTATGGAGGATGATTATTATAATTAGTGCCAGTCAACAGGGAGCGTTTGAGTATCTTCTCCCATTCCATGGGTTGCCTCTTTGTTTTGTTGACTGTTTCCTTTGCTGTACAGAAGCTTTTGATCTTGATGAAGTTCCAAAAGTTCATTTTTGCTTTTGCTTCCTTTGCCTTTGGAGACATAATGTGGCAGGATACAAAATCAATGTACAGAAATCAGTTGGTTTCTTATTCACTAACAATGAAAATACAGAAATGGAAATTAGAGAATCAATTCCATTTACTATAGCACCAGGAACCATAAACTAGGAATAAACCTAACCAAAGAGGTAAAGGATCTGTACTCAAGGAACTACAGAACATTCATGAAAGAAATTGAAGAAGACACAAAAAGATGGAAGACCATTCCATGCTCATGGATTAGAAGAATAAACATTGTTAAAATGTCTATACTGCCTAGAGCAGTATAGTATAATTTCAATGCCATCCCGATCAAAATTCTTCCAGCATTTTTCAAAGAGCTGGAACAAACAATCCTAAAATTTGTATGGAACCAGAAGAGACCCCCAAATTGCTAAGGAAGTGTTGAAAAAGAAAAACAAAACTGGAGGCATGATTTCAAGCTTTACTACAAAGCTGTGATCACCAAGACAGCATGGTACAGGCACAAAAACAGACACATAGACCAGTGGAACAGCATTGAGAGCCCAGATATGGACCCTCAACTCGATGGTCAAATAATCTTCGACAAAGCAGGAAAAAATATCCAGTGGAAAAAAGACAGTGTGGTGGTGGGAAAATTGGACAGCTATATGTAGAAGAGTGAAACTTGACCATTCTCTTACACCAAACAAAAAGGTTAAACTCGAAATGGATAAAAGATCTCAACGTGAGGCAGGAATTCGTAAAAATCCTAGAGGAGAACATAGGCAGTAACCTCTTTGACATCAGCCACAGCAACTTCTTTCAAGATATGTCTCTGCCCATTTTTAAACAGATTATTTGCTTTTTAATTTTCTTTGGTGTTGAATTGTATAAGTTCTTTATATATTTTGGATATTAACCTCTTATTGGATATATCATTTGCAGATATCTTTTCCCATTCAATAGATTGCCTTTTCATTCTGTTGATTGTTTCTTTCACTGTTCAAAAGCTCTTTATTTTGGTGTGGTTCCAAAAGTTTCTTTTTGCTTTTATTTCTTTTGCCTGAGGAGGCATATCTAGAAAAATTTTTCTAAGGTCAATATTCTAGCAATAATTGCCTATGTTATCTTCTAGGTGTTTTATGGTTTTAGGTCTCGTATTTAGGTCTTTAATACATTCTGGATTTATTTTTGTATATGGTGTAATAAAGGGCCCTGTTTCATTCTTTTGGATGTAGCTGTCCAGTTTCCTTAACACCATTTGTTGAAAACTGTCTTCTTTTTATTGTATATTCTTTTCTCCTTTTTGTAGATTAATTGACCATATAAGTATGGGCTTATTTCTGGGCTCTCTGTTTTGTTCTGCTGACCTTTGTATCTATTTTGGTATTAGTACATACTGTTTTCATTATTATAACTTTGTAGTATATCTTTAAATCTGGGATTGTGATACCTCCAGCTTTGTTCTTCTTTCTCAAGATTGCCTTGATTTATTTTGGATCTTTCATGGTTTCATACAATTTTAGTATTATTTGTTCTAGTTCTGTCTGAAATGCTATTGGTATTTTGAGAGGGATTGCATTTAATCTATAGGATACCTTGGGTAGTATGGACATTTTAACAATATTAATTCTTCTAATCCATAAGCATGGAATATCTTTCTATTTGTTTGTGTTGTCTTCAATTTCTTTCATCAGCGTTTTATAGTTTTCAGAGCATAGGTCTTTCTCCTCCTTGGTTAAATTTATTCCTAGGTATTTTATTCTTTTTGGAGCAATTGTAGATGAAATTTTTCTTAATTTTTCTTTCCGTTACTTTGTTATTAGTGTATAGAAACACAATAGAGTTCTGCACATTAATTTTGTATCATGTTATTTTACTGAATTCATTTATTACTTTTAATAATGTTTTTAGTTTTTTCCATGTATAGTATTGTGATATCTGTGATAGCTTTAATTTTTTCTTACCAGTTTGGATGCCTAGAAAGCACTAGCTCTTTAAAAGAAATTATCATATTAGCTCTTAAAAATACATGCTGCTTATAAGAGACACTTCTAAAATTAAAACACACCAATGATTGTTATGTAGATAAATGAAAAGATAAATAAAGTCTTATCAACAGGAAGCTCATGGAATAATTTTATCAGTTAAAATAAAATCTAATTTAATCAAAATGGACTCCATGTAATAATAAATTAAAAAAAAAGGATATAGTCATCATGTAGTTTCATTTAACAACTGTGCATTTAACAACATGGCCTTAAAATATATGAAGCCTAGCATACCTGGGTGGCTCAGTTGGCTAAGTGACTTCCTTCCGCTCGGGTCATGATCTCGGGATCCTGGGATTGAGTCCTGTGTTGGGCTCCCTGCTCAGCAAGGGGCCTGCTTCTCCATCTCTCTCTTCCCCTCCCCCTGCTTGTACTCTCCCTCTTGCTCTCTCTCTGTCAAATAAATAAAATCTTTTAAAAAAATATGAAAACTAAACTGTCAAAGTCATGAGAGAAAATGGCCCAGTTCTATCATAAATTACTACATATTATAAACATATATCAGTTTACAGAGTGTGGGAAGAGAAAAACAATATTTGAATGCATAGGAGACTAAACAGATCACACATGCAGAGATTTGTCATATTAAAAAGATGGTGTAGCAAATCCATGAGAGAAAGAATGGACTTTTCAATAATAGATGTTAAGGCAGTGGTTTTGAAACATGAGATAATTCTTTAAAAATAACAAAATCTTGGGGGACCTGGGTGGCTCAGTCAGTTAGGTGTCTGCTTTTGGCTTAGTTCATGATCTCAGGGTTCTAGGATCAAGTCCTACATCAGCTTCTCCCTCTCCCGCTGCCAGTCCCCCTGCTTGTGCTTTCTCTCTCTCTGTCAAATAAATTAATAAAATCTTTTAAAAAAATAACAAAGTATCTGAACATGTAAGGGAATGATAGTAAATTTGACTTCAATAAATTATTCTAAATGGAGAAGTAATTGCTATAAACAAATTAAAGAAAAATAAGAACAACAAAGAAGCCACTGATGGGAGAAGATATTTATAGTACCTTGAGAGAAAACACAGTACTCCAAACATATAAACAACTTTTAAAAAAATGGCATACACCTCAATAGAAAATGGGCACATATATAAATAGACATTTCACAGAAGAGGGAACGTGAATGACCAATGAATGTTACCGATGTTCAACTTTATGGAGAGCATGGAAATTTGAATTAAAACAAAGTATTTCAATTAAATTCTATCAGAAAATTGAAAGCATGACAGTATCAATTGCTGTTGAGGATGTGGAGGACTAAGAACCCTTAAACATTGCTATTTTCTGCATAAATAGGTATATTCCCTTTATAGAACAGCACTTGGGAGTGTTAATAATACATATATCCAAATCCCCACAACTTTGCTTAGAGAGAAAGTCTTGCACATTGTAAGGCTACATAACAACTGTGGCAGCTGTAGCATCGCCAGTAATAGCAGAACCTGCAGTGAGGAGTGTGATACATCAGTGTTTTTGAAAATTTAATTTACAAATAAACCATGGGGCCTATTGTTAAAGTGCATATTCTGATACAGTAGGTCTAGGGTCAGCCTTGAGATTCTACATTCCTAAGAAGCTACCCGTTTATGCCAATGCTGCTTGTTTCTGGACAATCCTGTTATGTTATCATCCTGTTATGATAGGTCACATTTGCAGGCTAAACTGTGTGAGGCACTATTCTAAAACTCTCCACATCAGTGAGAATGCTTATTGCAGCAAGTTGCATGACAGAGAAAAGATGGAAATAACTTCTGTGTTCATCAACAAAGGGATGAGAATAATTTGGGGCATATGAATATAGTGGAATGTAATCCAGTACTTAAGATGAATCAATTGTTCATTATATGTTTATAAAAAAAATAAATTAAAAAAAAAAAGATGAATCAATTGTTAAGGGAAATGAGCAGGTTATAGAATGGAATGAACATCATACCATTTATGGTTGGAAAGTATGCAAAACAATTCTATGTATTATTTATTAATATACACGTAGTCAGTGGTAGCTTATAAAATTTCATAGGGATAATAATCCCCATATTGTAGATAGTGGTTACTCCTGAAAAAGTGGGAGGTTGCAAGGCAGGACAATGGGAACAGTTAGGGCATTTAGACAGTACCTGCAATGTCTTATTTTTTTTTAATACAAAAATATAAAGCAACCATTGTAAATTATTAGGTGGGTTTCTGGGTATTCATTAATCTTCAATGTATTCTGCATGTTTATTTCTAAAGAAGGTAGGAAGGAAGTATCAAGAATGAAAAGGGAGGGATTTCAGAGGAAAGAAGGCTAGTCAGGGCTGGAGATTTCCAATAGAGAAGGGGAAGGTTTTATGGAAGCAGTTTCTGGGATAAGCAGGAATTTGAGGAAATGTATGAAGGAAAATAACTTTTTTAAGGCTTTCCTTCTGCTTTTTTTTTAATGCCACACCTTACTTTAATAAATATTTAGAGCCGAGACATCCACAGATAAAAAAAGTGATATAATTTATATCTATAAAAAATTTATTGAGCCTAACATACCTCAAGAATCACTATAAAATCATTTTCTATGGAATGAGCAAAGAAATTTTCTGTGATATGTCCAGAAACACTTCACAATTTTCAAGTATAGTAGTTCTAGTAAATTTAAGCCAAAAGTTTTTGAGTGCTACTTTACATATTTAATGGAAAAGTTGGGAATAATTATCTCTGGAGGTTAGCTAAGCTGAATATCTATAATTATTATTTAAATATAGTCACATTTAATATATTCATATTTAGTGCATAGTTGACACAGAAGAAAATAAGCATGGTTTCTCACAACTTTCTCTTAGTGTTGTAATCAAAGATTAGACCCGGTTCGGCAATTCTTACTGTCTAATGGGTGTTCCGGGGATTCTAGGCAACCCACTTAGTATTAATATGTATAATTTATAGATATATCTGAGAAGTTTTTTCTTTTTTAATATTGCTCTTGCCAAATTGAATTAGCTCTTTTAAACTCTAATTTTTGCCTGGAACAGATGTGTTTGTACGTGTAGCTTATGTTTTACAAGCCCTTTAGATGTGCCTTTCCCTCATTTAGTTGATCCCTAAAAACTACTGTGGAGTAGTATATTACTTGAGAGTTGCTCCAGAATTGCAGTCACTTAGTACTGGTTACAGAATGATCATCAAGTATTGTTGTAGAGCTAGACCAGGTGTACATGTGAACATATCTGAAGTGTGAGTGAATTAGGATTCTCCAGAGAAATGGAATTAATTTTGTGTTTGTATGTGTGTATGTGTGTTTGTGTGTGTGTGTGTGTGTGTGTAAAGAGAGAGAGAGAGATTTATTATAAGGAATTGGCTGACACGATTATGGAGAATGAGAAGTCCCACCAGGAGAGCAGGTAGTATAATTCAATTTGAGTCTAAGAGCAGGAGAAAATGAGATGTCCCATTTCAGGCAGTGAGGCAGAAAAAGGGGACAGAATTCTTTCTTTGCCTTTTGTCATATTCAGGCCCTCAAGATGCCCACTCACATTAGGGAGGTCAGTTTATTTTACTATGTCTGCAAGTTCAAATTCTAATCTTACTCATAAACACCCTCATAGACACACCCAGAAATAATGTTTAATCTGGACACCCTGCAGTCAGTCAAGTTGACATATAAAACTAACCATCACGGTGAGTAATCCAGGTCTTATTACTTCACCCTAAAGTTGCCAGGGAATCAGCAGAATTGAGAAATAAGGAATATAAATAGGAAAGTAAAGAAAAGCAATGCACTTGGAAAAGAGAGAGCTACAACTAAGAACATTATATTGCTAATTATATTGGGGCACCCGAGTGGCTCAATTGGTTAAGCGTCCAACTCTTGATTTCTGCTCAGGTCATGATCTCAGGGTCATGAGATGGAGCCCAGCATTGGCTCCCCACTCACTGATGAGTCTGCTTGAGATCTCTCTCTCCTTCTTCCTCTGCCCCATATTCTGCTCATGGGTGCATGCTATCTCTCTCTCTCTCTCTCAAATAAATAAATCTTAAAAAAATTCTCAGGAACTGAGAACAAACATTGTAGCAAAAGCTGTTCCCTTTGTTCTTATCATTCAGGAAATTCCAAGGGTTTTGGGAGCTATAAACCAGGAACCTTGGATAAAGACTAAGTATATGGCTATCTGAATGACCAACTATATATTTCTTATAATGCACAATATTATACTTTGTTGGGGAGCAAGAATTCTTGTCCCTCTCAAGAGTCTTTCTAACTGGACTAAGAATCAAATTTATAGGAGATAGATTAGCAGGAGAAAATAAAATTTAATAGCATGTGTGCAGGAAATCCACACAGACATAGGAATTCTAAAGATAGCCAAAATGAGGTATATATGTCATCCTGAACTAAGGAGAAGGGAGCAGGGGTACGGGACTTTAGAGGAAAGAAATGCATTTCTTAGGGTGATAAGAAGAGGAGATGTTTAGTAATTAGATGTTTGCCCTGACATACAGATGGGTCACTCAGATAAAATTTACTTCTGTTAGTAGTAACTGTTATTGGGGGAAAACCCCTAATTTAGAATTTTCTATGTATTTAAGGGAGGGATAATAGCTTCTCCATTGCCTTCAGCTCAAAATATCCCACATGCCAGAGTGGCACTTTCTGGGGGTCCTGTCCTAAGCCCCTTCAGCTGGTTGTGAACATAAGCAAAACAGTGGGACAGCCAAGCAAGTTGAATGACCCTGTTGTCAGGCACATACTAGACACTTAGGCCAAGAATTCATTTCTCTGGGTTTAGCTGTCTCATCATTAAAGCAATTATATCGGATGACGTTGAGTGTTAAAATGTACATGTAATTGGTAAGCATTTTATATTTAATCATCATAACAACCTATGAAATAGATGTAGTTATTAGCTACATTTTAAGTGTGGAATTATATTAAATTTCTGGACATAAGAGCCTCCATTTTGAGGCTCCACTTCCTAACTTATGTACTTTTTAACTGGATCAGAAGCCAAGTAGTTGCTCATGAAATTTCAGCAGAGCAACTGGCATCTGGATCATATGGGGACACTGAAGTTAATTAATACATAGCAGGGATAGTTTCATTTGATAGCACCAATAAAATAATCAATGAAATAGTAATCAGAAGTGGCCCAACCAGTCAGCCCCAAATTAGCAGGTTTTTTTTCCTCTTTGTCTGAATTGTGTGATTACCCCTTCCTTCTTTCTCATAAAAACTCCATGCTTGGGTTGCCTGGGTAGCTCAGTGGGTTAAAGCCTCTGCCTTCGGCTTGGGTTGTGATCCAAGGGTCCTGGGATTGAGCCCCACGTTGGGCTCTCTGCTAGGTAGGGAGCCTGCTTCCCCATCTCTTTCTCTTTGCCGGCCTCTCTGCCTGCCTGTGATCTCTCTGTCAAATAAATAAATAAATGAAATATTTGAAAAACAAAAAACAAAAAGCAACCAACCAACCAAACAAAAACTCCATGCTTTCCCTTGCATGAGTGGGACACTTTTCTGGGTATTCAGGAATCTCTTCAATCGGAATTGCAATTCTGAGACCCCAAATAAAGGCCTTGGTTCTTTTTCAGTTTCACCTTCTTTTTGAAGTTGACACAAGGTAAGGAAACTGATGCTTAGAGAAATCAAAGTAACCTATCCAAGGACACAGAAACTGTTCATAGCGGAACTGTGTGAAATCCAAACCCTAAGCTCCTAACCTTCACATTTTTCACTGTCTGTATTTCTTCTTTCTACAAGGCATTTGGACTGGAACGGTGTTTCCTCCATATTTTCATGAATCAATCTAAGGAAAGTTGAGAGAGATTCTTTGCAACTATTTTTGGGAAATATGAATGTAAAGAAAATTAAGCTGTGCTCTTTAAGAGTCTTTTCAAATCCTTTGTTATGGTAATATATATTATTTACCACCAGGAGGAAAATACTAGACATGAGGTTTCCCCAAATCATTTTGACAATAGAATCTTTTTTTTCCCCAAAATAATTTGTAGGGCTTGTGTTCTAAGGACTGTACTTTTGAATCACTGTGCTGGAAAATTTCTGGGGTTTATTCTTTCTTTTTTTTTTTTTTTTTT
>NW_019154086.1:27709465-27713722 GCF_002288905.1 Enhydra lutris kenyoni | reverse complement strand
GGGGGGGAGCAGGCTCCCCTGTCAGTGGAGAACCCCTGCCCCTGATGCGGGACTCGATCCCAGAACCCTGGGATCATGACCTGAGCTGAAGGCAGCAGCTTAACCCACTGAGCCACCCAGGCGCCCCTGGGGTTTATTCTAACCCTTCCTTTCTATACTTAATAATTGTTAGAGTGTTAGTGGGCCAAAGAAATTTACTCTGTCACACTTTTCCAGTGACAACTGAATTTTAGTAAACATAAAAAAAAAAAAACTAAGCAATTATATTTGTTAAAGCAGCAAGAACTGAAAATTTTGCAGTTGGTAGGATTTTTGATATTATTAAATCTGCAGTAGTTCAGTTTGTAAAGTGTTTATGGATAATCCTCTTGGTGAAAGTTGTTAAATTAGTCATATGAAAGAAATGTAAAACATGGTCCCTGTCTTCAAAGAGATGCACATGAGATTTCAGAGTTTATGTATCTGAGATGTGAATCCATATACTTGTAAAATGCATGTAATATAACCAGTAATCAGAAACATGAATGGTTACTCTATCTACAAATAATTGCTCCTTTATTTAACTTATTTTAACCTATAGAAAATTATTTGCATCATATTTAGCTTTTACTATTATCTTCTGCAGTCATTGTGCATTTTGGGTCACTGTTTTTCTTATTCATCTGTATTTTTTGGAAATACTTCTGCTTTTAGAGTAGAGATGATTGCATGCTGATAATTTTTGCAAGAAGTTCTGTAGTTAAATTTATTTTTCAGCCTATTCATATAGGTGATAATCATGGAATTCTTAAATTTTGAGAAATATACCTAAGCAAGGTAAGTAATGAATTTATCTTATCTAAGCTCTTTTTTCCCCACTCCTAAGCTTGCATTTCATTTCTTCTACAGTTTATTGCAGTCTTTTTGGAAATTTTCATTTTACACAAAAGAAAAAAAAAGGGATGGAGGAAGGAAAGGTGGAAGGAAGGAAGGAAAGAAGGAAGGAAGGAAGGAAGGAAGTGTCCTTACTGATTTCACCAAAGGAACAGCCTTTTTCCAATTGAGTAAACTTCTAAAACCTTAATGAAGCACTCAGTTTTTCATGATCTGGTTTTCAACTCCCATTTCCCTCTTTTGCTCTCAAATTACTTTCCATAATTTCACCTTCTCCTACTACATGTTTGAGCTAAACGTAGTCATTTGGTCTTCTTCATACAAAATGACAACAATCACTCTTAAGCTCTTAAATTATGATAAATTAGTAAGTGTTCATATATTCTAATAAACTATAAGCTCAGTGATTGTAATAAAGCACATATTTATTTATCTTTGCAACTACTCTAATACCTAGTAAAACCCTAATGGATATATTGGATGCTATATAAATATTTTTGAGTGTACTATGCATAGTACAAAAAGTCAGTAAGTTTTGTGTACCTTTGTTAGATGTGGCGATTTAATGGTACTATAAAGACTCAAAGGATTAGAGGTTTTTTATTTGTTAAAATTGGTGAGTGACTCTAATAAAACTAGTGATCTTTTAAAATTATTTCAACAACTTTTTTTTTATCATATATTAGATGGAGAAATGTGAAAATATTCATAATGATGCTAGGAGGTATTCATAATACACAATTAAACATTTTAATGGGTCCCATCTGCTGGAGCCTAGGTTATTAGTGGTTCTTTGGTATCTTGTTTTATTTTCAGCTTGTCTATTAGCAACTTCATACTGTCTCTAAGTTATATATACTTGAGCTCTCCAAAGCTAGATTTTAATTAAACAGAATGGCAGGAAAGAAATTTCACTGTTGCATTCTTTTAATATTTTATGAAGAGAATAGTTTTTTTCCTAATATATGAAATTCATTTCTTAAACAATATTCCCTGGGAAGAGAAAAATAAAATGTAAACTTGTATCTTTTGAATGCTTGCCAGGTAACATTCAGCTTACAGTATATGCCTTCCAGAACTAATTAAAGAGCCACAGTATTATCTATACAAACAGAATAAAAGCTTTGTGCAAGCATGCACTCTATGTGTGGAAATTCTGTCTGGACCAGCTGTCAATTTCTGGGTCCCCTTTTTTCCTTTGAAGACTCTTCGTAAAATGGAGATAAACACATTCCCTGCCTGCAATGTAAGTGTACCTGAAAATGTTTAATGCATCAGGGCATTTGGGAGATTATTTTAATGGATTTTTACCAAATCATGTTTGACAGTCAATTTAAATACATTTAAGTTACCACTTTTCACCTCTGCTGAAATCCAGTGGGAGACAGGGAAGTTCTCTTGTGAAATGATGGAGGAAGCTGAGGATGAAAGGCCCCATTCAAAAAAAAAAAAAAAAGAAAGAAAGAAAAAGAAAAACCTCAGTAAAAGAAACATGAGTTAATCAAATTGTCATGGTTGAGAAAATATCCTTTCCTGTACAAGTACCCAAGTCTAAGTCATGTAGATAGAGGGAAGCTACTCTTACAAAACTCATATTTAATTCTCTTGATAACTGGTGAACTTTTGAACCAGTGTACTATGATTGTGCATAAAAATAGTAAATAGAAAATATATATTCTTTAAGAATGGTAAAACTGCTGGTTTCTGACAAACTTCTTCTTAGCTTTGGGAATAATATTCTTGACTTTTTATTTACCTACCTAAGGTAAAAGTCATAGGCCTATTTAGGATACTACTGTTCATTATAGCATCGTACACTTTGTGCTAACATTCAAGTAGTTGTCCATTTGTCTCCATGTTGTGACCAGTAACTAATCATTAGGAGCAAGGTACCAACACTTTAAAGAATGAAAACAGTTAATACAACATGCTACTTTCTTGGTTGGCTGACTCTAGAAAAAACAAAAAAGTGGAGGAGAATAAAGTAAAAGACCATGAAAAAATGCAGAAGTCTACACAATTAAGTTGTTTCCTCCTGAGGATAGGAAGGCTTTTAAAAATATATCAGAACGCCTTACAAATATTAACCAATGATTCTTTACCCTTTATGCTAAGTAACATTACTAGCATTATGATTAATTAGATGAAGAAGTTGAGGCGGTGCTGAAATAATTGTACATGGGAGAATATCCAGGCTGCTGGCCCAGTTATAAATCAGGGCATGAAATGATCCTGCACCTTATTGCCAGCTGTAGATGTATGCAAGTGTGTGTGTGGGTGTGTATTCACATTAATTTTTCTTGACCAACATAAGTAGGCAAAGGTATAATCAGAATGTATAGCAGCAGAATGCTTCTCAGATAATTTAATGGTCCTCTATTATAAAGACAAATATCTTCATGAAGAACTTGTTTATATTTAGTTGTTTAGAAATAAAAATATGAAGATAATAAAATTGTGTATAACCACCAAATGACTCTTGTGTGTCAGACTCTATGCTAAATACTTTAGGTATATTATTACATTTAATTTATTCAACTGTTCAGGAGTTTTTATTTATTTATTTATTTATTTTTATTAAGATGTAATCACCTACTTGTGGAGCATAAGGAATAAATGGAGGATATTGGGAGATGGAGAGGAGAAGTGAGATTGGGGAAATCGGAGGGGAAGAAAAACCAGGAGAGACTGTGGACTCTGACAAACAAACTGAGGGTTTTGAAGGGGCAGGGTGGGGAGTTGGGGGAGCCAGGTGGTGGGTATTATGCAGGGCACATATTGCACGGAGCACTGGGTGTGGTGCATAAACAATGAATTCTGGAACACTGAAAAGAAATAAAATAAAATAAAATGGAAAAAAATTTACAAGTTATAAATTAGAATGCAAAAATGCAGAGTGGTGTTTGCTACTTATTTCTACAAATCTTCAAGTGTCTTTAGGTCCTTCTAGTGTGTTGTTCAGAAATAAACTATGACAGAATGTTGTCGAGTTAAAAAAAAAAAAGATGTATTATTTGTTTCACTGGTACAGGTCTGTGAATCATCAGTCTTAAACAATTCACAGCACTCACCATAATACATACCCTCCCCAATGTCCATAACCCAGCCACCCATTCCCTCACCACACCCCTACAGCAGCCCTCAGTTTGTTTCCTGAGATTGAGTCTGTTATGGTTTGTCTCCCTCACTGGTCCCATCTTGTTTTGTTTTTCCTTCCTTTCCCCTCATGAACCCCTGCCCTGCCTCTCAAATTCCTAATAGCAGAGAGATAATATGATAATTATCTTTCTCTGATTGACTTATTTCACTTAGCATAATACCTTCTAGTTCCATCCACATCATTGCAAATGGCAAGATTTCATTTTTTGATGGCTGCATAGTATT
>NW_019154086.1:27682713-27709365 GCF_002288905.1 Enhydra lutris kenyoni | reverse complement strand
TATATATATATATATATATATATATATATATACCACCTCTTCTTTATTCATTCATCTGTTGATGGATATCTAGGTTCTTTCCATAGTTTGGTTATTGTGGACACTGCTGCTAGAAACATTCAGGTACACGTGCCCCTTTGGATCACTACATTTGTATCTTTAGGGTAAATAGCCAGTAGTGCGATTGCTGGGACAAAGGGTAGCTCTATTTTCAACTTTTTGAGGAACATCCATACTGTTTACCTGAGTGGGTGCACCAGCTTGCATTCCCACCAATAGTGTAGGAGGGTTCCATTTTCTCTGCATCCTTGCCAACCCCTGTCATTTCCTGACTGGTTAATTTTAGACATTCTGACTGGCGTGAGGTGGTATCCCACTGTGGTTTTGATTTGTATTTCCCTGATGCCGAGTGATGTTGAGCACTTTTTCAGGTGTCTGTTGGCCATTTGGATGTCTTTTTTACAGAAATCTCTGTTCATGTCTACTGCCCATTTCTGGATGGGATTATTTGTTCTTTGGGTGTTGAGTTTGATAAATTCTTTATAGATTTTGGGTACTAGCCCTTTATCTGATATGTCATTTGCAAATATCTTCCTCCTTTCTGTCGATTGTCCTTTGGTTTTGTTGACTGTTTCTTTTGTTGTGCAAAAGATTTTGATCTTGATGAAGTCCCAATAGTTCATTTTTGTCCTTGCTTCCTTTGCCTTTGTTGATGTTTCTAGGAAGAAGTTGTTGTGGCTGAGGTCGAAGAGGTTGCTGCCTGTGTTCTCCTCACGGAGTTAGATGGATTCTTGTTTCACATTGAGGTCTTTCATCCATTTTGAGTCTGTTTTTGTGTGTGGTGTAAGGAAATGGTTCAGTTTCATTCTTCTGTATGTGGTTGTCCAATTTTCCCAACACCATTTGTTGAAGAGACTTTTTCCACTGGACATTCATCCTGCTTTTTTGAAGATTAGTTGACCATAGAGTTGAAGGTCCATTTTTGAGCTGTCTTTTCTGTTCCATTGATCTTTGTGTCTGTTTTTGTGTCAATACCATTCTATCTTGATGATTATAGTTTTGTAATAGAGCTTGAAATCTGGAACTGTGATGCCAACTATTTTGGTTTTCTTTTTCAACATTCCTCTGGTTATTCGGCATCTTTTCTTGTTCCATATAAATTTTAGGATTATTTGTTCTATTGCTTTGCAAAAAGTTGATGGTATTTTGATAGGGATTCCATTAAATGTGTAGATTGCTCTAGGTAGGATAGATATTTTCAAAATATTTGTTCTTCCAATTCATGAGTATGGAACATTTTTCCATTTCTTTGTGTCTTCCTCCATTTCTTTCATGAGTACTTCACAGTTTTCTGAGTACTGATACTTTGATTCTTTGGTTAGGTTTATTCCTAGGTATTGTCTATCCAAGTACTAACCAGGCCTGATACTGCTTAGCTTCCGAGATCAGACGAGATTGGACGCATTCAGGGTGGTACGACTGTAGACTATTCCTAGGTATCTTATGTTTTTGGGTGCAATTTTAAATGGGATCAACTTCTTAATTTCTCTTTGTTCTTTCTTGCTGTTGGTGTACAGAAATGCAACTGATTTCTGTCCATTGATTTTATATCCTGACACTTTACTGAATTCTTATATGAGTTGTAGCAGCTTTGGAGTGGAGTCTTTTGTGTTTTCTACATAAAGTATCATATCATCTGCAAAGAGTAAGAGTTTGACTTCTTCTTTCCTGATTCGATGCCATTCATTCCTTTTTGTTGTCTGATTGCTGAGGTTAGGATTTATAGTACTGTGTTGAATAGCAGTGGTGATAGTGTACAGCCCTGCCATGTTCCTGACCTTAGGAGAAAAGCTCTGTTTTTCCCCATTTAGAATGATATTCTATGCGCTTTTCATAGATGGCTCTGATGATATTGAGGTATATGCCCTCTATCCCTACACTGTGAAGAGTTTTGTTCAAGAAAGGATGCTGCACTTTGTCAAATGCTTTTTCAGAATCTATTGAGAGTATTATATGGTTCTTTTTCTTTTTTTTATTAATGTATTGTATCACATTGATTGATTTGTGGATGTTGAACCAAACTTGCAGCCCAGGAATAAATTCCAATTGGTCATGGTGAATAATCCTTTTAATGTACTGTTAGAGCCTATTGGCTAGTATTTTGGTGAGAATGTTTGCATCCATGTTCATCAGGGATATTAGTCTGTAATTCTTTTTGATGGGGTCTTTGTCTGGCTTGGGGATCAAGGTATTGCTGGCCTCATAAAATGAATTTGGAAGTTTTCCTTCCATTTCTATTTTTTGGAACAGTTTCAGGAGAATAGGTATTAATTCTTCTTTAAATGTTTGGTAGAATTTCCCTGGGAAGCCATCTGGCTGTGGGTGCTCGTTTGTTTGGAGATTTTTGATGACTGCTTCAATCTCCTTACTGGTTATGGTTCTGTGCAGGTTTTCTATTTCTTCCTGGTTCAGTTTTGGTAATTTATAGTCTCTAGGATGTTAAATTTGTTGGCATATAGTTGCTCCTAATATGTTCTTATAATTATTTGTATTTCTTTGGAGTTGGTTGCTATCTCTCTTCTTTCATTCATGATTTTATTAATTTGGGTCCCTTCTCTTTTCTTTTTGATAAGTCTGGCCAAGGGTTTATCAATCTTATTAATTCTTTCAAAGAACCAACTCCTGATTTTGTTGATCTGTTCTACTGTTCTTTTGATTTCTATTTCATTGATTTCTGCTCTGATCTTTATTATTTCTCTTCTGGTGGGTTT
Source organism: Enhydra lutris kenyoni (assembly GCF_002288905.1). Lineage (NCBI taxonomy): Eukaryota > Metazoa > Chordata > Mammalia > Carnivora > Mustelidae > Enhydra > Enhydra lutris. The sequence goes on along the minus strand of NW_019154086.1, from coordinate 27,706,594 downwards.
AGGTTCTATTTGCTGTTCTTTCTCCAGATCCTTTAGGTGTAGGGTTAAGTTTTGAATTTAGACCTTTTTTGTTTCTTGAGAAAGGCTTGTATTGCTATATACTTTCCCTAGGATGACCTTTGTTGCATCCCAAAGATTTTGAACAGTTATGTTTTCATTTTCATTTGTCTCCATGAATTTTTTAAAATTCTTCTTTAATTTCTTGGTTGACCTATTTGTTCTTTAGTAGGATGCTCTTTAGACTCCATGTTTTTGGTTCTTTCAAACTTTCTTCTTGTTGAATTCTAGTTTCAAAGCATTGTGGTCTAAAAACATGCAGAGAATGATCCCAGTCTTTTGGTACTGGTTGAGACCTGATTTGTGACCCAGGATGTGATCAATTCTGGAGAATGTTCCATGTGCACTAGAGAAGAACGTGTATTCTGTTGCTTTGGGATGGAATGTTCTGAATATGTCTGTGATGTCTATCTGGCCCAGTGTGTCATTTAAAATCTTTATTTCCTCGTTGATCTTTTGCTTAGATGAGCTGTCCATTTCAGTAAGGGGGGGTGTTAAAGTCCCCTACTATTATTGCAATATTGTTTTGTTTCTTTGATTTTGTTATTAATTGGTTTATATAGTTGTCTGCTCCCATGTTAGAGGCATAGATATTTAAAATTGTTAGAGCTTCTTGTTGGAGAAACCCTTTAAGTATGATATAGTGTCCTTCCTCATCTCTTATTATAGTCTCTGGCTTAAAATCTGATGTGTCTTTACATAAGGATTGCCACCCCAGCTTTCTTTTGATGTCCATTAGCATGTAAATTGTCCCCCTCCCCCCCGCACTTTTAATCTAGAGGAGTCTTTGGGTCTAAAATGAGTTTCTTGAAGACAGCATATCAATGTATCTTGCTTTTTTTATCCATTCTGATACCCTGTGTCTTTTGATTGTGGCATTTAGCCCATTTACATTCGGGGTAAGTGTTGAAAGATATGAATTTAGTGCCATTGTATTGTCTGTAAGGTGACTGTTACTGTATATTGTCTCTGTTCTTTTCTGGTCTGTTACTTTTAGGCTCTCTCTTTGCTTAGAGGACCCCTTTCAATATTTCCTGTAGTGCTGGTTTAGTGTTGGCAAATTCTTAGTTTTTGTTTGTCATGGAAGGCTTTTATCTCTCCTTCTATTTTCAATGATAGCCTAGCTGGATATAGTATTCGTGGCTGCATATTTTTCTCATTTAGTGTTCTGAATATATAGTGCCAGTCCTTTCTGGCTTGCCAGGTCTCTGTGGATAAGTCTGCTGCCAATCTAATATTTTTACCATTGTATGTTACAGACTTCTTGTCCCAGGCTGCTTTAAGGATTTTTTCTTTATCACTGAGACCTGTGAGTTTTACTATTAGATGATGGGTTGTGGACCTTTGTTTATTGATTTTGGGGGGGTTCTCTGTGCCTCCTGGATTTTGATGCTTGTTCCCTTCCCCAGATTAGGGAAATTCTCTGCTATACTTTCTCCAATATACCTTCTGCCCGTCTCTTTCTTCTTCTTCTGGGATCGCAATTACACTAATATTGTTTTGTCTTACGGTACTACTTATCTCTCAAATTCTCCCCTCATGGTCCAGTAGTTGTTTATCTTTTTATTTTTTCAGTTTCTTTATTCTCTGTCTTATGGTCTTTTATATCACTAATTCTCTTTCTGCCTCATTTATCCTAGCAGTAAGAGCCTCCATTTTTTAATTGTACCTCATTAATAGCTTTTTTGATTTCAACTTGGTTAGATTTTGGTTCTTTTATTTCTCTAGAAAGTATTTTTATTTCTCCAGAAAGGGATTCTCTGGTGTCTTTTATGCTTCTTTAAAGCCCAGCTAGCATCTTGATAATTGTCATTCTGAACTCTTTTTCTGACATCTTACTAATGTCCATATTGATTAGGTCCCTAGTCATTGGTACTGCCTCTTGTTCTTTTTTTTCTTTGAGGTGAGTTTTTCTGCCTTGTCATTTTATCCAGATAAGAATAGATGAATGAGAGAACAAAGTAGTAAATGGGTAGCAATGACCCCAGAAAAATATATACTTATCAAATCAAAAGAGACCTGAGACCTGGGGGAGAAGAAAGGAGGGGGAAAAAAATATATATATATATGAACAGAACCACACACTTGATTTTGTGTGTATTTTGGTTTATTAGAAGAAACTGTCTCCCCAAATTTTAAAGAAATAAAAACTTATATGTATATACAAATAAGGGTAAACACAATGAAGGGATGGAATATGATTATAAAGATGAAAATTTAAAAAGATTCTAAAAAAGGAATTGATAAGAGGCTGGTTGAAAAAAGAAAAAAAAAACAAAAAGGAGAGAATGTGATCAAGCTGGAGACTTGAACAAAGCCATATGCTAGATTTAGGGTGTATTTTGATCTGTTAGGAGAAACTGTATCCCAAAATTTTAAAGAAAGAAAAACTTATTTGTATACAAAAAATAAGGTTAAATACAATGAAGGGACAGAATATGACTATAACAATGAAAATTAAAAAAAGATTTTTAAAAAGGTATTGATAAGATAAAATAGTTAAAAAAGGTTAAAATAGGAAAGAGGAAAAACTTTAAAAAATAGGATAAGAAAAAATAAAATTAAAACAATTTAATTTTGAAAGACTAAATGGTCATAGGAACAAAGCCATGAATTCTATGTGGTGCATTCCCCTAGCTCTGGATTCTCAGTTTTCATTGATCAGTATACTTGGTCTTGGCTGGATGTTCTTGCGGATCTCCTGGGGGAGGGGCCTGTTGCAGTGTTTCTTAAATGTCTTTGCCCGAGGCAGAATTGCACTGCCTTTGCCAGGGGCCAGGCTGAGTAATCTGCTTGTGTTCGCTTTCAGGAGCTTCTGTTCCATGAACACTTTCTGTACAGCTTTGGAGGACAGGAATGAAGATGGTGGCCTCCCAGTCTCCAGCCTGGAGGAGCTAAGAGCTCAGGTCCCCACTCCTTAGTGCACTCTCAGAGAAAAGCAGTCACTCCTGCCTCCTTGGTCTCTGGTTGCTCACCTGGCCTATGACTGAGCGTTTCTATCTCTGGTGTAGCGACCCGTTTGGAGTCTCCAAAGACAGCAGATTCCTGCAGTGTGCTCCTGCGCCACCTCTCCTGATGGAGGAAGGGTGGGGTCTCCCCAGATCTGCCACCAGTGGGATCCCTGCTCGAAGAACAGTGGCCTGATTGTGCAGGAAATCACCATTTAAGGTAACCCTGAACTGAAAGTGCACTCCTCAGCTCTGTCTCTGTATCCAGCTTCCCCACTCTGATACGTGGGCACTCTGTTACCTTCAGGTATCCTTGGTCTTTCTGTGACCCTGTGGCTTCTGAGACCACATTGTCCCCACAAGGGCTCCACCTCCTGCTTAGCTTCCAGAGCAACATCTCTAGTGGAACAGACTTCTAAATATTCTGATTTGTGCTCCACTGCTCTGCTTCTTGCCAGGAGTCGCCACCCCCACCCCCACCATGGTCTAACTTTCCATATATCACCTTGGATTCGCTTCTCCGCATGTCCTATCTTCCAGTAGGTGGTCGCTTTTCTGCTCCTAGAATTGCTGCTATTCTTTTCTTTGATCTCCTGTTGAGTTTTTAGGTGTTCAGAATGGTTTGGTAACTTATCTACCTGAATTCCTGGGATCCAGTGAAATTGAGGCCTCCTACTCCTCTGCCATCTTGTTCCTCCCCTCTATTGTTTTTATTTTATGGAACAGGAAACAGAGATGTAGGGCTATAACTTGGCCAAGGCCACACTGTTCGGTGAATAGCAGAATGGAGATTTAGCTTGGGATTGCCTGCTTCACACCTTTTATAGTTCACTATTAATGCACCGTGAGTTTACCATTATTTTTTTTTACCATTACTGTACCCTCTACCTACTGTTTTCCATAATAGTAAAATAGAGAACAGTCATCAGTCTTATTCTTGCTCTGCTTATGGGTATATTTTTTTAGTTTATTTCTTCCATACTCATTCATATTAGAGAAGAAATTATAGCCCATAAGGTTAAGTAGTACCATACACATGTTTTTCCATTCCATTCTTAATGTGCACTAAAGATGGGGTTTGCAGTAACTAGTTCTTTGGGTCTAGGCCCTTCTTACAGGTTAGGGTCTCTACAACACACCCTACCCATGGCAAACTTCACTAGCTATTGTTCACAATTCATAGCATCCACCTTTTCTGCCAGTCACAGACTATTGATAGCTAAGGTTGTGGCTGGACCAGCCCTTGTGGTTTTTATTATGACTGCAAGATGCCCTGCAGCAGTAATTATCAGGAAACTTAAAAAAAAAAAAAAAGGTTTATTACTTAAGGGACCTAGAAATTACATGGCACAATTTGGCCTACACAGGGGAGTCTCAGGTAAAGTGAATGAAAACAATGCATGGACCTGGGGTTCTGCTCTTATTGGGGTTGAGGGTAGGGGCCTAGGGTTTTATAGGCTGACTTTTTTTTTTTTTTTGGTAATTTAAACACAAGAGTGGGGACTTAGAGCATAGGAAGAGAAAAAAGTGAATCAAATGTTCAGTTATTGTAATCCGCCAAGAACTGAAAAGCAGAGGATCCTCGGGTGGGGGGGGAGGTGGCCTGCCTCCTCACCTAGTTGTATGGCTGGTGATATGTTGACTTGAGACAGGCATTCGTATTCCAAAACAAACAAACAAACAAACAACAACAAAAAAACCAAACCTGTCAGTGTTTACGGTACAAGGACACAGATACTGTTTTGTTTATTTTTTCCAGAATATTCTCTTGAGTTCAGAGTCAAATTCTTGTAACTTCCTGTGGCCTTTGACAGGTTTCCCTGTCCTATGTTGGCCTCCATTTACAGGCTCCACTCCTGTGGGCTGTGCTGCCTGGGAAGCCATGGGCATTGGATCCTGTCCCCACAGTTTTTATGCAGGGTTCTTATTCCTGCAGCACTGTGGTTCCCCCACAGTCGTACAATTGAGGCCGATGGTTGCCATTTTGTTATGTTACATGCTGCGTTTTGTTATGTGCTGTCTGCTGTGTTGTAAAGAATATCTTCCTCTGAGACAGAGACAGCCTGTTAGGTGAATTGTCTTATTCCTCAAAGTCTTGGAAGAAGTTTCAAAGAAATGAGTCATGAATCTTTTCATTCTTAGCACACTCTTTCTCCAAGAATTGAAATGAGACTCTGTAAGAAACTGCAACAAATATGAGTAACAAATAGTGTATGGCTATCAAAATATGATTTCTTGTTGAAGGACAGAGGCATTGCTATTGGGAGTATCTGAGAGCTTAGCTCTGTTCCAAAGCTTCCTTCCATGAAGTCATTTGCATGCAAAGAAACACCTGGTGGAGAGATTTCCCATGTCTGCCTGTTATATTCAAATGTGTTTTGATTTCAGTGCTGAACACCTCACAGATGTCAAGCTGAAACCCATGTGATATTTATTGTTGATAGTTAATTTGTGTCAAATCTGTGACTGAATTGTGGGATGCCCCGATATCTGGTTAGCCATTTTTCCTGGATATGTTTGTTAGAGTGTTTTTGGAAGAGATTAATATTTAACTTGATAGGCTGAATAAATCTAATTGACTTCCCCAATGTATATATGGGCATTGCCTAGTCAGAATAGACCAAAAAAAAAAAAAAAAAAAGGTGGAAAAAGAGGGGACTTGCCCTCTTTACCTGACCATGTGAGCTAGACATAAATCTCCACCTGCCCTTGGAAGGCCTGGCTCTCAGGCCCTCACACTCAGACTGGAGTCGACACCATCCCATGGGCTCTCCAGCTTTTCAGACTACACCACTGGCTTCCTAGGGGTACCAGCTTGCAGACAGTAGATTGAGGAATTTCTCAGTCTACATAATCATATGAGCCAATTTCTTAAATTCCTTATAATAAATTTCATATATATTTAAATATATATTTGTACATTAAATATATGTACATATATATTATATTTATATATTTACATACATATATATTTACATCTATATTTCATATAGATGTGCCTGAGATATGTACACAGGTACATATGTATATATGTATTTCATATATAAGCATTTCATTTGGCAAAAATGTTGCACATACATATACAACACTCAAATCTCCAAAATCTTCACTTATTTTTCTTTGATCTAGAATTCACTATTGCATGCAATTTATTTATTGTATAGAAAATTGTATTCAGCCACATATTTTGGTGTTGGATTGCTTTTACCATTTTACCCTCAAAGGATAGTGGCCTTTCCTTTGCTTCTAAGTTCTTAAAAGAAAATTTGTAACCCCTTCAGACTGCTAAAAGAGAGACCAACAAAAGGGGAAACAAAGTATTGTTAAGTCTCAAGGAATGTTTGGGGAAGGACAAGTAGTTTGGTGTCAATGAAGTCAGGATGATAGCTTGAGTTCATTCATCAGTCAGCAAGCAGGGCGCATGCACCATGTTCCCTTTTACTGTTCATTCACACAATAACCTTTGTCTAGAGTCATTGATCTTCTGTGAAGGCCCACATTAGGGTATGATTTTATGTTAGTTGTTACTTTGATTCAACTCTTCCTATTATTTATGTTTTGTTATCACATGACATGAAGAAACAATATATGTGAAATATATACGTGAAAATGGGAAGGATGACATTAGCAGTTAAGAATTTAGTACTTGCCAGCTTCTATGTAAAGTGTTCTTCATACAAGACCCATAATTTCAAAGTAACTCTAAGAAGTAGAAGGGGGTATATTAAGAAAACTAAGAACAAATGAACAATGAGCATCTTTTCATCTTTTCTTTCCCCCCAGAGAATACTGCCCACTTTTCTTCTCCTCCCAAGTGTCCTCATTGTAGAAGGGGGTCTGTCTAACCTCGCTCCTTTTTGGTATTCTTTTATGAACAGAAGAGTGAAAGTGTGGAAACACTGGTAAACTTTGAGGTCAGCTGGATTTCCATTGGAAAAGGCAGAGAGATACAGCAGGCGGAAGAAAAAATTACATAGTCATAAAGGAGAGTGCATGTATAAGATAATTTGACATATATATACAATATATGTATATATCAAAACACAGTATATATGTTTATCCATATATATAAACACGTGTGTGTGTGTATGGGGGAAGGAGATTGCTGTCATTTTGAAAAGTAGTGTGTACTTTATGAATGTAATGTCAGGATGCCACTTTTCAAATTGCCACAGAGAAGATTAATTTCTTACACAGAGTTAGAAAACAACCATGTGCCCCCAAGTGCCTATCACCCAGCTAAAACGATAATCCATGCACCTTCTCTCTCCCTGGCTATTTTGACAAAATCTCAGATATATTTTATCTGTACATATTTTGGTATATGTATCTAAAGATTCTTGAAAAATATCTTCCCAATTCTTTTATGCTCTCTCTTTCTCTTTTTCTAAATAGTTAAGTACACTGATTTTGGATATGTAATTTATTATGTGTAATCTCCCATATGTATCAGTTAATACCTTTTCAATTCCCAAAGTGTGAAAACACTTACAATAGCTTCCATTTATACCATCACATCTTTTGTCTTTTTTTTAATATTTTCATTTTATATGTGTGTTACATCAATGTTGTTTTTATTGTTGTTTTAACCAATCAGTATCAATTTCCATTTACTCACATGTTTACCCTACCTAGTGCTTTTCATTCCTACTGGAATGATTTTACTTCACATTAAAGAACTGTCTTTGATATTTTTTTGCAGGTCTTCTGACAACAAATTTTTTCAAGTTTTCCTTTCTGAAAATATTTTAATTTTGACTCTATTTTTTGTCAGGGTCTTTGTGCAGAATTTTATGTGGTATGTTCTTCTTTCATTGCTTTAAAGATCTCTTTTCACTGTCTTCTAGCTCCCATACTTTAAAAAATAAGCTGCTGTTCTCATCTTCGCTCTCCTGGCATTAATAGATCTCTTCTTTTGTCCATGATGTGCCAGTGTGTGATTTTCTTCATATTTATTCCTCTTGGTTTTGCTAACTGCATTGAATTTGAGGTTTGTAATCTTTCACAAGATTAACATTTTCTGTCTTTTGTTCCTCAAATAGTTTCTTTTTTACTTTTTCTCTCTCTTCACTTTCTCAGACTTCAGAGAGACACATATAAGACCTTTGAACATGTCCTACAAGTCGCTTATGCTTTTCTTTTTTTGATTCTCTGAATTTCAGGTTGGGTATTTTTTACTCAAATTTAGTAACACCATCTTCTGCCAAATCCAGTTTGAGGTTAAACTAATCGAATGAACTCAATTTCAGATTCTTTATTTTACTGGTTTAGAATGAGCATTTTTACCTATATAATAAAAAGAAAATGTATTCTCTTTAACATAACAATGGTCTTAGTCTGTTTGGGCTGCCATAATAAAATGTCATAGATTGGATAGCTTATAAACAACAGAAATTTATTTCTCACAGTTTTGGAAATTGGAAGTCTAGGTGCCAGCATAGTCAGTTCTAGTTTTGGTGATACTCCTTTTCCAGTTTGCAGACTGAGGACTTCTCCGTGTGTCCTCCCATGTGGGAGGGGTAGGGAGCTCTGTAGGGTCTCTGGTATAAGAGCTCTAATCTCATTCATTAGGGCTCCACCCTCATGACCTACTCACAGCCCAAAGGCCCACCTCTAACACCATCACACTGAGTATTAGGATTCTAACATGTGAACTTGGGGGGACATGTACATTCAGACCATAGCGATAATTATAAATATTTTTTTGAAGTTGCTCTGTCCCGCTAACTCCAGTATCTGGACCACTCCTGTCCTGTTTCTTACCTATTTTATGTTTTGATTTTTGATCACTTTTTACTTCATCTTCACATATCTAGTAGTTTTGATTACATTTTGGGTATTTTGATTAATGCACAGTAAAGGCTCTTGATTATGTTATCATCTTTTGAAGAATATAAAGCTTTTCTGGTAGGCAGGTACATTACAAGCGGGTCTCCCTGATACCAATGTGGCATACTTTTTTATTAAGTTAATGAGTGTAGTTTTGCCCTTACTCCTAGGGACTAGCCCACACACTTAGTGTGTGATTCTTACTCCTGTGGTGTGTTATTCTTATAGTTAATGAGCATATGAATTAAAAGGCCAAGATATTAATTATGACCTTTTGACTCAGACATAAATTCTGAATCAGTACTGAGACCACTCCTGGATAGCCTCTCAAATCTCTGCTAAGCTCTGGCTTCCCTGTGGCTCTTGTTCATTAGAACTCCTCAAGTCTCCCTTAGTACTTCCAAGCTGCCAAGGACCAAAGGGAAGTTTTTCACATGTTTTTCAGGGAATTCATTCTGTATTTTTTCCCCAAAATATTAGTCAGCTAGACACCCCTGCGTTCTTATTTTTATTCCTTTGGCTTAGTTGTTTTCTTCCTGGGCTCTGTTTCCCTATGCCATGATTTAGAAATGCCGTCAGGGAAAAGCCAGCATGACCATAGAGCTTATTTTGTATGCTTCTCTTTTCCCAAAGGTTTTATCCCGGCCTTGATTGTTATGTAATACCTGTAAGAATTTTTTATGTCTTTTTTCTAGCTTCTTTAGTTATTTTTACTGGGATGGTAAATCAGATACCCTCTTATGAGAATCAGAAGAGTCCAATCTTGATTTTAACATAGAATATGTGTTTAAATTTATTGCAATGATTCTTTCTGTTGCTCCTGGTATTATACTTTTGACCACTGGGAGATTAATTGTTTTAAAATTATTTTCCTTAGGGTGTCTAGGTGACACAGACAGTTAAGCGTTGGACTCTTTGTTCTGGCTCAGGTCCTGATCTCAGAGTCCGAGATTGAGCCCGGCCTGGATCTCCATACTCAGGACTAATATTGCTTTGACCATGACAGTCTTTTAAGGTGGGTTTTTTAGAAGTCGGGCTTTATATAGGTATAATCTCATACTGAGATGAAGAAACAAAAGTTTGTAGGACATAATTATCTAGTGCAACAGAGTATGTAAACAGTAAAGGCTAGAGTCAAATATTTTTACTTGTTTTGTTAAAGCATCCTGTTACTGTTTTATGTCTAATCTACAGTTTGATAGTTACCATACATTTTAGAGTAAGTTAACTTGAAAGTGAGTAGAGAAAGTGCTGTTTAATAATTTAACATTTAAAATGAATTAGTTTTTGAGAAAATTGCTCATTCTATAATTTTTTTTAAAGATTTTATTTATTTATTTGACAGACAGAGATCACAAGTAGGCAGAGAGGCAGGCAGAGAGAGAGGAGGGAGCAGGCTCCCCGCTGGAGAGAGAGCCCAATGAGGAGCTTGATCCCAGGACCCTGGGACCATGACCTGAGCCAAAGGTAGAGGCTTTAACCCGCTGAGCCACCCAGGCTCCCCTGCCCATTCTATAATTTTATAGTCATGTTAAGGTGACCAAACTGATCACTGTTTTCATTTTTATTTTTTATATGAATTAATATATTTGACCTGGTACCTGAAGAGCTTGTTGATAAAACTTATTAATAGAGGTGTTAAGGGGAAGTTTACGATAATCATATGAGTCATCTTTTGGTAAACAGACTGTATGCTTGTGTATTTTTTCTATGAAGGAAAGGAATATAATATTTATTTGTTGCAAACTATATGTTATATTGGAGTCTTCATGTGAACTGTTTCATAGTCTAGTGATTATTTGGGTGACAGATGTTATCCAATTGATGTAGTTAAAAAAATTTGAGACTAGTTTGGTGAGATTTTTAAGATTATAGAGTTGAGATTCAGCATAGTTTGCATTTTTCAGGGCACAGAAGGTCTGAATGCCTATAGCTCTAGGGTCCTCCAATAAACCAAACACCTTATATAAAACAAACAAAACAAAACACATAGCTACAAAACCTTAACTACTGAAAAATGTTTGATTGCCTCATTAGCAATAGAATCTCTTAATGAAGCAATAATATACCTTCTCTTTTATTTATCAAATTAGCAAATTGACAGACTTGTGAGATAGAATGGTCACTCCAGGATTCTAGTGGTGGGGGTGTAAAATTCTTTGGGATATACTTTTTTTTATACTGTTAGACTTAGTTACCAACATTTAGCAAGTTTATAATAAGGAAATAACTAAATTCTCAGAATTTATTGATGTATATGATAGGATTATTCCCAAGGCAAGAATTTGAAGATGATCTAAATTCCCAAGAATGGAAGACTGGTTAATTAAAATAATGATATACCATAGAATGGAATATTTTATACTCCTATTATGTGTTTTCTTTAAGCAAATATAAAAAATGGAATTTATAGGATAATACCAATTATATCAATACAGGCAGTGGAAAATATATAAAGAAACATAAACTATGCTGATGTGATTTTCTTCAAGTGATGGTGTTCCAGGTAGTTTTAAAATGTCCTTTATACTCTTCTGTATTTTTTAGTTTTCAACACATATTGCTTTAATAATTAAGTAAAAAGACTCATTACAGGAATGAATGTATTAATTTTTTAAAAGGTGAACTGGCATAGATCACACAATTGTGTCTCTATCATCCTTGAGTTAAATCTTCTAGAGCCATTGGCATATAATAATCATTGAGTTTGGTCATATGTAGCCAAATTTGGGGCATTTTTCTCCAAAAGTAGTAAATATAAAACCAATATTTTAAAATATGTCCTCACTGGAATGGTTTTTGGAATCTTTTCCAAGAAAATGTAGTTCATATATACATAGAAAAGACTATCATGCTTTTAACACCCCTTTTGGCTTGGTGAAAATGTATTGATACTAAGGGGCAAGATGGGAATGCCCTATATCACATGACTGAAAAAACTGGGGAGAAATCTTCTTTTAAATATAGTTAAAGAAGAAATCTGCAGAAATTTTAAACAGGATTCATCTGTAAAGGTGTAAGAATGAATTAAATGAAATAGGTCCATGCCATGCTAACCTTGGAGCAGGAGACTCTTTGGAGTATGATTTATTCATTCCTAAAATCTTCAACAGTACCACATTGTAATTGACCAGAGAAAATGGTTGTGTAGAGGTGAGATTTGAAGGTTGCTAGGAATGACTCCTTTCACAAAAAATACCTCTTTTATAGGCACCTAGAAGTTCACCCATGAAAGGGCTATGCTTAGGGCCTTCAGTGTTTTGGTAAAGAGAGTAGTGTAGTTGAATGTCAGATTTGCGTTTGAATTCTAGCTCTGCCACTTACTAGTTATGACCTTGGATAAATTACCTCATCTCTCAGAGACATAAGTTGTTTATCTGTAAAATCGAGTCTACACTACCTAACTTTTGGCCTATTTTTATAGAGCTTAAAATGTATAGTTAACATAAAGCATTAAACATCAATCCTGGAAAGTAACTGTCAAAAAATTGAGTAAACTCCTCAAGAGCTCACCTGAAGGACTTCTTTGAGCTAACTAGTAAGGGAAGCTGTATCCTTTTTTTTTTTTTTTTAAAGATTTTATCCATTTATTTGACAGACAGAGATCACAAGTAGGCAGAAAGGCAGGCAGAGAGAGAGAGAGAGAGAGAGAAGCAGGCTCCCTGCTGAGCAGAGAGCCCGATATGGGGCTCAATCCCAGGACCCTGGTATCATGACCTGAGCTGAAGGTAGAGGCTTTAACCCACTGAGCCACTCAGGTGCCCCAAGCTGTATCCTTCTTGATCTTAATGTAGGATAGACACTAGGAGAGTTTAGGTGGGTGATGTGTCTAGAGAAAAAAGAAGAAATATACAGGGCAACTTTTAAAAGATATTTAATATTTTTTTTTCTTAACTTGGATGCAGTCATTTCCTCTCTGAAATTGTATCCTGCAGAATAATTGTAAAAACAAAACAGCTATATGTAACAAGATGTCCTTTCCATAATTTTTTATAATTATAGTAATAACAATAAAATAGAAAATATGTATGCTTACAAACAGGGAAATGTTGAAATATATCACAATATAGCCAGTGGATAGAGCATTATGCAATCATTGGAAGTGACTTAATACTGTAAGAGGAAAAGGATACCAATGTGTATATTTACATGTCTAGAAATATAAGATTGGGAGAAGATGCAGCAAAATATTTATAGACAATGTAATTAGGGGAAAAATTTCTTCCTTTTTATTCCTTTTTCTGTAAAGAGTTTTTATTGATTGTACAGAAACAAAAGAAAATGGATAACAAAGGGTGACTTTTTCATAGCAGATGTTTGCTGTTGTATGGATGTGAGGACAGCCACCAGGCTGACTGACCTGACAGTAGCTTATATTAGTTTTCAAGTTCCAAGAACTAAAATTTCAGTAGACACTGTTGAAAGTGGTAGGTTAGTGATACTTGCTATTCATATATTTTATATATCTGGAGATGAAACCATAATGCAACAGAATTTAAGGTCTTCATAGTTAAGTACCACTGATTAACTTGAAATAATAACTTACTACATTTGAGAAAAATAATGGAAAGAACTTTGAATTAAGGTTAAAATACTCTCTTTTCCACTGTCCCTTTCCACTTGTTGGCTCCGTTGAATTTGATCTTGAATTTCCATTCAATATTTTTTCCCATTACGTGTTGGGAACTATTGGAGCCATCAGCATCTGGACTTGCCTCAAGGAGGTGACATTACTGACACTACCACAAGTATTGGAGAAAACTAGTAGACTAAATATTTTATTGTGAATTTTCTGTAATATTGACAAAATATACAAGTCATAAAATGGAGTATTACATTTTAATAATGAGCTTCTTTATCTTTATAATACATTCATCAAATAGCAAGTTATTAGGGCAAGGTGGTAGGATGATTAGCACAAACCACACTACCCTATGTTAAGTGCGCACCATAGATGACTGGATTAATCTACCACTGACGTACAGATTCTCTACCTTATGTTAGTTTTTAATTGGTACATTTCATTTTAATTTCATCAGCAGATAATAGAAGATAAATTCTTGATAGCCAGCTTTATAGCTCAGAAGCTCTGGAAATACATCAAATAAGTTGGAAATGCTGAACCTATTTGCTTGATATTACCTTTTTATTAATTCACATTTCAATTATGGATCTCATAGTCTAATGGATTTCCTTCATTATTATGTCAAACAAGCAGTTGGAAGACAATTTTCCATTGGTGTCTCACATTTCTACATATCTTGTGAGCAGAGGCCCTGACCGTCTTTGTTCTAGACTATGTTTTCTAGGATGTTTTTATAGCAAACAACCTTGGCAGTTAAGAATGTCTTCTTTGAAGCAGAGGATAGTTTTTTTGTTTTTTGTTTTGTTTTGTTTTGTTTTCCTTGTCCAGTAGAGAAAAGATAATGTATGTCTCCCTCTGGGGCAAAAGTCAGGTATGTTTGCTAGCTGTCTACTGTAACATCATAGGGTTTCCTGAGCTTGGCATTCCTCAGCTATGGGAAAAATCACTGCATACAGCCCACCCCAAACATTTGCCTGGCTCACTCTATGGGACATAGAGGACAAGGGGAACTGGGGCTACAGTAGCTTGCTTACTATGCTGCTTACCATGCTATGTCTTCTGCCAGGACCCATAAAATTGAAGGTCTAAGTTGTGAGTTCACTAGCAGGTTGAGTTCCCAGGCCCTTCATATTTCTTGACAGAAATTTAGATCTCAATTTGCTTACTGTCTGTAGCAACAGCACAGAACCTACTGTTTTTATATCTCTCTTTTCATTCTTACATGAATATTTTCTATCTCATTTTCTGTTTCTTCAGATTACTTCAGCATGGTGTATAGAGTGTATTACTTTGTGGAGCAAAATACTGTGTCTATATTATGTATGTTTGTATGTGTTTATGTGTAATTAACTAGAGATCCAGATTTAAGATAGAAGTGTTGATTCTTTGGGATGTGGCTTTTTAATTGAAGAGAAATGGATCTGATACAGAAGGGGGTAAAAAAAAAAAAAAAAGAAATGAAAAGCCATAGGAGGAGATAAACAGTGTGTCCTGGCTTCCTTCCTTATTCCCTGTTCTCTCTATGACTCTGGTATCTTTGTATTTTTAAGTGGCCTAGTTTCTCTCTTTGTTCATCCTAAGGAGAGTCGCTGTGATAAGGGCTGTGCTGACATAGGGGAAAGCAGAGTAAAAGAATGATGGAGAGATAGAAAGGGAAAACTGAGAGACAGAGTAGAGGTTGAATTCTATCTTCTCACGGCTCTTTATTCTGCCTTCGGTATACTGACAATGAATTGCAATTTAAATTGCCATTTAGAGAAAAAGTTTAAGTGGATTCTTTCTAACCCCATACCTTTGTACCCTTGATAATACTTATTCTCCTACACACAGATATTTCTGGTTTTACTTGGGAACCTCAATTTGTCTAGACCTGAAATTGGCTTTATTAGTTTAGAAGATGTGATTTTGGAAACAGAGGCTGGGGTTTACATTTGGAGTGTTTCGTTGGACACAAGCAGTAAAGAAGCTTTCTCTAAGCCTAGGGGATATCCGAAATAAAGCTTAGAATTAAGAAGAAGAAACTTGGTCAGTGGGCCTAAGGAAAACAGATGACATGTCAAGGACAGAAATAGAAGATTGGGGAAGGTAAATGGAATGAATATGTGCGATACTTGAAAAACCACAGTTTGATCTTTGAATTGGTTTGGACAAAGTGTCTAAACAATAGGTGGTAGCAGAGAAGAAAGAATGTTATTTCATTCATAGTAGGGAAGAGAAACTATACGAAGTAGTAAAGAGAAACTAGACTAAGGAGAGCATTGAGATTATAATTCCTGAGAGCATAGATTAAGAAAGTGAAATGCTTTTTTTAAAAGATTTTTACTTATTTACTTGAGCAAGAGAGAGAGAGAGAGAGAGGGAGGCAGGGAAGGAGAGAGAACACAGAGGGAGAGGGAGAAGCAGACTCCCTGCTGAGTGACGAACCCAACATGGGGTTCCATCTGAGGAGCCTGAGATCGTGACCTGAGCCAAAGGCAGCTGCTTAATTTACTGAGCCACCCAGGTGCCCCAGTAATACTTTTCAAGACTAAAATGATACATTCTGAAGAGAGAGAATGTTTTTCTTACACTGCTCTTTCCAGAGTGGAAGCTGTTCCCGGGTTGGGATTATTCGCATACTATCTGTATTAGTTTCCTGTGGCTGCTGTAATGGATTACCACAAATCTGTGACTTGTTTCAAGTAAATGTGTCAGCAAGGCTGCATTCACTTGGAAGGTTGTCCAAGAGAATCTGTAGCTTGCCTCTTCTGGTTTCTGCTGGCTGCTGGCATTCCTTGTCCTGTGACCGTATCACTGCAGCCTCTGCCTCCTTCACGCTGTCCTCTCTGGGTGGGAGGCTGTCTGACTAATCTTCATCAGCCTTTCCCTCAAAAGGATACATAAGATGGCAATCAGGACCCACCTGGATAATCCAGGATAATTTCTCATTTCAAAATCTCTAATTAAACTACATCCACAAAAACTCTTCCAGGTATAGTAACATTCACAACTTCAAGGGGTTGGGGCTGGATATTTTTGAAGCCCATCCCTGGGCTCACTGCATTTGTTACCAAAGAGGGATCAGCTAAGGGGAGAGCTGGGGACTTGAGAACCCAGTCATTTCTCTGCCTGCCAAGCTGGACCACCCAGAGGGCAGTGAGCTCTTTCACAACTCACACAGTGGCTATTACCAGAACCTAGGACATCTGAAAGAATATTGGAAAAGTTGATAGACAGCAAAATTTCATAAGGTTTTCCCTAGAAGGCAATCCCAAAGAAATAACTAGACTAGAAGGAAAACTGGATTCCCAAGGAACTTCTGTTCACAGAAGATTAAAAGGAATGGTATTAGGAAGGAAAAGTTTTTGAAGAGGGGATTTTCTCTGTTTTTTAGCCATTTTTATACAGATTAAGCTAAAATATTTCTTTTTCAATTATTAACTTTACTATCTTTGTGTTCTCCAAAGAAGCATACTTTCCTTATTGACTTTTAAAGAAACATCTTGAGGGAAGGTCTATTATGATAAATGTCTGAAGTAATTCATCATTTCTTCTGTTGAAAGAGAAGTTCCAGATGTTAAAACCATGAGACACAGCAGAGACATTCCCATGCCTTTCACAGGAGCTATCCCTGGCTTCCTGTGAAGATGAGGTTTAGAGTTAGGGGAAAATCACTCTCTTGAGAATACCACTCACTGTAATTTTGCACAATTCGCTGAAATTCTTTGAACTTCACTTTTGTCTGTGTAATAGACACATCCACATCCACACATCCACATCATAAGGATGCTGTCAGGAAAACAGGATAATAGAGGAAAGCTTTAAACATGGTATTTGAAAATATAATTTTACATCCTATCTCTTTTTGTGAGCTGAGCTGTATCCCACAGAAACATAGAGAATGAACAGTCAGGTGGTAGCAATCAAATATAGCTCTTTTTCCTTTTTTGTTGCTATTTGTTAAAAATGCTAATTATTCCAAGGCATAATAGTGATTGTTAATATTTTCATTTTATATCTATATGGCAGAGTCATCCTAGCTCTGCCGTAACGATTTCCTTTTCCTTTTGAGGCAGAGTGTATGATACCACCCTGCCTTGCCTACGGTTAAGTAGCCATACCTGAAGTATGACCAATACCACAAAGGCCCAATGGATATATGCCACTTCTAAGGCTTGGCCCCTCATGAAATATTTCATTCACCGTTAATTCCCTTGCTGGACAGGAAAACTTCCCCAAAGTTGGCAAACTTGTCCTATAAAGGGCCCATTTGTATCTTAGACTTTGTGATACTCTGGTCTCTCTTATAACTACTCAGCTCTGCCTTTGTAGGGAGCAAGCAGCCACAGACAAGTACAATGCAGAAACAAACGTGTATGGCTCTGTCCACTAAACTTTATTTACAGGAATAAGCAGCTGACTAAATTAGACCTGTGAATCTGGCTCCTGGTCTGAACAGACCCCTGAACCACACCACCAGTGGTTTGCATTCTACCTGTATATTGAACTCACTTGAAGAGTTTTTATAACTCCTTATGACCATTTTCCATCTCAGAACAATTAAAACATGTATCTGTGGGTGAGGGCAGGGCCCCAGGGCTTTTTAAAGTTTCTTGGGTGATACAAATGTACAGTCAGTGTTAAGAATCACTGCCCTACATTGTACTGCCTTCAAGAATGGAGGAAATTGTCCTCATTATTGCCTCGTTGAAAAGGTAAGTACAGCTGATCAGAGGTACTTTGAGAGGTGAGGGCACCTGAGAAGAACTGCGTTAGGTATTATTCACTGAAAAAAAAAATTGGTGCTCATTTGAATCTCTTCGTATATTGCAATGGAAAAAATTTATATTCAAAATGATGCAAAGCTTACACATATATTGAAGTTATAGTACCAACTGTCTAGATATCTGCTTATAAAATTATGATTAAATTCCTTAAAATTAGAATTTTTTAAGCTTGTGCCCTAACCTTAGGTTGCCTACTAGGAGACACAGAACAGCTGTTAGGATATTGTCTCCGTTCTGGAGAATTCACACACATACCTATTGATAAACATTCTAATTCCCTGAGTTGATGCAAAAGAGCTATTTTCTGGCTTTGTCTGTTGGGAGATTGGTGATTTTCATTTTCTCTTTTACTGCATCTGGGCACGCTCACGTACAAGGGTAATTTGTCTTCTTTGGTCCTGATTTTTACTTTTAGCCCATTTTCAGGACAGGCTTGTTTTAAATTATAATTAGGTTTTCAGATCATTATCCTTTGAGTAGTCACACCTCTAGACTGACCACAGACGGGATAATTATCGAGCTTCTTGTCAAGGCTGATAACCTGCAGCCTTTGGTTTCTTGGATAACACTTTGTCTTTCTTGTCCTACAAAGAGCTGAAAGTTTCTTCAGAGCTAAAACTAGCATAGGGACTTATTTATTGGCCACTTTTCTTTGCTTGTTTTAAATCTGGGCAAATCAGCACCCATTGCTCTGTGAGTGGGAGCCCCTCAGATTTGTATTCAGAGGAATGAAATTGTCATCCAAGATAGTTTTGAGAGAGGTGTTTAGAGTCAAGTACAATTCAGACACTCTTCTGTAATAACAAGGCCCACAAGTGGCCTTGGTAAACAACGTTGTAGGGTCAATATAATGCTAAAATGCCAGAAGCTTAGGGCACTTGGGTGGCTCAGTGGGTTAAAATGCCAGAGGCTGACAGGCTAAAAGATGATGCATCTGAAAGAATGTACACAAGCAAAAATTGTCACTGAAGGCACAGATGATCCTACATAAATAACTCGTTGTCAAATGCAATTTATATGGGGCCAAACTTCCTGACAAAAACTGAAAATTTCAGTTCAATGTTTGGTATTTCCACAATTAAAAATTCACTTGCACTAAAAAGACATTGTATCGTATCAAAATACCCATACCATAAAACAGAAAGTTGGTTTAGTAAGGCTGGCAAATGGGATGTTATCTCTGAATCAAGCTCTTGACCTGAAAGAACAGCTTACAGGTCTTCCCTTCAGTTTAGGCACAGTGTATGATTAAAGCTTCTGTATTAGGTTTATTTAAGTATACCAGGCAGACAGTAAAGTATGGAGATATTAAGTCTGCAACTTGGTCACACCCTTGCAAACAGCAATCAGATCAGGATTAAGAAGATTACCAGGATCAAGAAGTTCCCACTTGCATCTTTCTCTCTTACTGCTTTCCAAAGGTAACCATTATTCTTACTTATCACCATCAATTATTTTGACTTATTTTGACCTTTAAATAATTGGAATCACATGTTATGTACCTTTGTTATTTGGCTTCTTGTATGTCTATCATATTCAGTCTTTGTTGTTATGTATAAGGTTAATTCTTTTTATTTATTTTTTGTTGTGGTAAAACATGTGTAACATGAAATCTACCCTTATAGCAACTTTGTAAGTATACAGTGCAGTATTGTTAACTACATGCACGTTATCATTTTTCCCACCCCCAGCCCCTGACAACCACCACTATACTTACTGCTTCTATGCATTTGACTATTTTAGATACCTCGTGTATATGGACACATACTATTTGTCCTTCATGACTGGCTTCTCTCACTAAGTATAATGTCCTCACAGTCTATCCATGTTGTAATACATGATAGAATTTCCTTCTTTACAAAGGCCAAATAACAATCCATTCTATGCATATACCACATTTTCTTTATTTGTCTGTCAATAAATATTTCAGTTGTTTCCAACTCTTGGCTATTGTGAATAATGTTGCAGTGAACATGAGAATACAAATACTTCAAGATACCAATTTCAGCTCTTTTGGATAAAGACCCAGAATGGGATTTCTGGATCATATGTAATTCTATTTTCAATTTTTTGAGGAACCTCCACATTGTTTTCCATAGTGGTTATGTGATTTTACATTTCTTCCAATAATGTACAAGGGTTCCAATTTCTCCATATCTTCACCAGCACTTGTTATTTTCTCTTATTTTGATAATGACCAACTTAACATGTATAAGGTCATATCTTATTGCATTTTGATTTACATATCCCTGATGTTAGTGATGTTGTACACCTTTTTATATGCCTGTTGGCCATTTGTATGTCGTCTTTGAAGAAATGTGTATTTGAGTCCTTTGCTTGTTTTCAATGTGTTATTCAGATTTTTTCTATTGAATTATAGGGGTTCTTTTATGTTTTGGATATTACCACCTTATCAGAATTATGATTCACAAGTATCTTCTCACATTCTGTAGATTGCCTTTTTGCTGTATCTGTAGACTTCTTCAGATTTATCATAATAGAAGTTAGGTTTCTTGAATCTGGATGTCCGTTTCCATCCTCATATTGGGAAGTCTTCAGGCATTATTTATTTAAATAAGCTTTCTACCTCTTTCTCTCATGCTCTCCTTTTGGCTGTCCCACAAAGCATATATTCATCTCTTGATAATATTTCAGAAATTTCTTAGGTGTTCTTTACTCTTTTTTATTCTTTTTTCTTTTTATTTCTCTGACTGAATAATTTCAAATGATCTGGCTTTGAGTTTGCTGGTTCTTTAACTTGATCAAGTCTGCTGTTGGATTTCCCTTCCCCTTACCCCAGGAATTTTTTTTTTTTTCCAGTTCAGTTATTATATTCTTTAACTCCAAAATTTTTGTTTGATTCTTTTTTAATATTTGTTGATATCCTCATTTTTTTTTCATGCTCTGCTTTCTTCAGCTCAAGTATCTTTATGATGCTTATTTTGAATGCTTTTCAGATAATTCATATACCTGTTTTCATAGGATTGCTTTCTAGAGAATTTTTTATTCCTTTTATTGGGTCACATTTTCCTGTTTCTTGTGTCACTGTAATTTTGTGCTGGGATCTGAACACTTGAAACAAAACAAAACAAAACGAAAAAACCCAACTGCCTCTCCCAGGCTTTACACACTTTCTTGACTTGGGAAAGATCTTTACCAGTCAGCCCAGGTAGATACTCTGGTTGAACTCTCAAAAACCTTCTCTGTGGATTTATCTTCTTTGGATTCATGCATATAAACCCATAATTAAAGGGATTTGTTGGTTTCTTTAATCAGTAGCTCATGATTTCTTGTATCTTTTGGTGTCCGTTTGGGTATGGCAGGTTCTTTGCACTTGCTACAAGGTACTCAAATCTCTTTCATTTTCAGTTGCCCCTAGAATTCCAGAATATGTATGACAGCCTCAGAATTTATAATCAGGAAAGACATAAATCAGTCTCTCAGGGAACTCCCTGGAAGGTGGAATATTGGTTGCATGCTCCAACTTTTTTCTTCCCTAGAGAAAAGCTGAGAGTTGAGAGCTTTCTCCTACTTGTTCTAACCAGGGGGAAGAACTATGGTAAGTGAGTGCATGCTAGTTCAATTGATCACCATTGTCCTTAGCAGCCCCCAACCTGGCGTCCTTTTCTGTCAATGCTTAGATTCAGGCAAGACAAAAACAAATCTCTCAGGCAGCCCCCAAAAGTCTGAACATTTGATGCTTGTATCAGTCTTCTCTTAATTTCCTCTTGGAAGTCAGATTATAAGATTTTTTTTTTTCCCAGTTGTGCCACACTGAGTTGGGAGGTGAGCGTATTGCAAGTGAGTGTGGTGAATTTACTACTAGCTTCAGTGTGGCTAGTTTTGTGCTCCCCTGGGGTGTAGAAGCCCCTTAACTGTTTTTTTTTTTTTAATTTCTTACAAAGAGAACTGGTCTCTGATTATTGTTGAGTTGGTGTCTTTATGGGGAAAGAAGGACCTGGAGCTTCCTGGTCTGCCATATTGCTGACACCACCTTGCCTAAGTTTATTCTTTTTATTGTTGCACAATATTTAGCTGTCTAATTTTGCAAGTTTATCCATTCTATTGTTGCCAGAAGAGGAACTGAGATGATAATGAATTCTTATTACTAATTAATAAATTGGAGATTTCATTTGTGTATCTTGTGATTAATGACTTCATTCCCCGCTTTTTGAAGTAATGGTTATATTCATTTTTAAATATTATATCCTTGTCTTTTAAGTAGTTAAAAGAAGACTTTATCCATGAACCATGGAGACACTAATACCAATTAGCTGTGAGTTCTTCAGTATTTAGTTTATGGTCATACAGGATATACATATATGATTTTTCACATGTGGCAATGAACATATGATATGGTTTTACATTTGCTTTTTTCACTCTATTGAATATTATTATATAAAATTGCCTCTTTAAGGCTATATAATATTTGGTTATAGACATGTATGAACATTTATTTATGCAGTCTCATACTGATGGGCATGTTATACATTATAGTTGAAGCAGTTTCCAATCCTTTGCTGTTTCAAATAATATTGGATCAAATGAATATCTTTGCTATTGTATCATTTTTACTTATGTGAATGTATCTGTGAAATGAATTCCTAGAAGTTTAGTTGCTAGCAGAAAGATTATAGACATTTTAAATTTTGGAAAATAACATCAAAATGCCCTACACAGAGATTATAAATATTTATTGTAACTATCTATAAGAGGCCCTGTTTTCCTGTGTCTTTTATAATATGATATCATTAAAAAATATATATATTTTTATATATATGTATATATATATATATACTGTGTAAAAAGTGGTAACAATGTTAGTTTTCATTTTTTTGTTATTAATAGCTTGAGCATCTTTGTATATGTTTAAGATTCCTTTTTTTCTATAAGTTGTCAGTTTATTCCCTTTTTATTGGGTTTTAGCCTTTTTCTTATTGATTTATAAAGCCATTTGTATAATTTGGAAATTAATGCTTTCTGGTAAGTTATTTTCATTACTTTAAAGTTTCTTCCTTTGGCTTTCTTTATGGTAGATCTTTTTTCACATAGATTAAAAAAACTGTTAGGTAATTTAATTATTGATTTTTGTATGAGTTTTGACATCTGAATTATATTTGGAAAAGTATTCCTCACTGTAAAGAGAAACAAGTACAGAACAAACCCTCTGAGATTTTAATGTATAACTTTTGTGGTTTTATTCTTTTAGTTTGAATCTTAATCTACTTATAATTTATTTGAATTTAAGGAATGAGTTAAATTTGAAATTTACTTAATTTTTCCAGATGGCTATTGCTTTTTCCAAATACCAGTTATAAAGCAATACATCTTTTCTACCTGATTTGATATCCCCACCTTATTTTACTTAAGTATGCATTTGGGTTTATTACTGCACATCATGTTCTGTTGAATTTGATGTTTATGTCTCCATATTGTATAACTTGAATGCATTTGTAGTTATAGCTTAATGATGTGCTTTACTATTTGGTGGGGCTAGTTCCCCTTCATTACCCCTTAAAAGTTTTTCTGGTCATCTTGACTGTTTATTTTTTCTACATAAAATGTAGGGTCAGTTTGTTTAGAGACAGTAAAAAATCTTAATGGTATTTTTTTTTTTTTTAAGATTTTATTTATTTATTTGACAGACAGAGATCGCAAGTAGGCAGAGAGGCAGGCAGAGAGAGAGAGGAGGAAGC
>NW_019154086.1:27663533-27682613 GCF_002288905.1 Enhydra lutris kenyoni | reverse complement strand
GAGCCCGATGTGGGGCTCGATCCCAGGACCCTGTGATCATGACCTGAGCCGAAGGCAGAGGCTTAACCCACTGAGCCACCCAGGCGCCCCAATGGTATTTTTATTGTGATTCTATTAAAATATTCAGTTCACCAGTTGACAAAAAGATTGCTGTCTTTATGATGGTGTTTCTTCCTATCAGGAAATGTGGTACCCCTTTTCATTTCCTTTTCTTTGGTAGTGCTTTTAAAGTTTTCTTAGAGCTTTCTTATTTTTTATTAAGCTTATTTCTAAGTATTTTATCCATCTTTGGTATTGTCTATCATTATGTCCCCTAGTTGATAATTGTGTTAAGGAAGTTTATTGATTTCTGTGAATTAATCTTGCATCCAGACACTATACTAAATTCTCTTGCTCTTTATAAAAATCTCTTAGTTTATTGTTTGGTTTTATGGTAGGTTTTTTTTTTTTTTTTTAATAAAGATTTTATTTATTTATTGAGAGAGAGAGGGAGAGAGAGCACATGAACAGGTGGAAGGAGGCAGAGGGAGAGGTAGAAGCAGACTCCCTGCTGAGCAGGGAGCCCTATGTGGGACTCCATCCCAGGATCCTGAGATCATGACCTGAGCCAAAAGCAAATGGTTAACCAACTGAGCCACTCAGGTGCTCCCTATGGTAGTTTTTCCCAAGCAAAATTTTTGGATTTTCAAGATACATACTGTGATTTTTAGTATAGATCATATTTCGTGTAAATTAAAATAATTCATTTTCTTTTTAAAAATACTTTTATTATTTATTTTGTAGTACAGTTGACACACAATGTTACATTAGTTTTAGGTTTACAACATAGTGCTTCCACAACTCTATATACTGTGCTCACCACAAGTATAGTTACCATCTGTCACCTGCCACAGCACCATTGAGTCTATTCCCTATGCTGTAGCTTTCATCCCTGTGACTTAATTAACACTTTAGTTTTAAATTATTCCACTTTTTATTTATTAGGCCAGTTATTTATTTCTCTTACTTACTTGTCTGACATCTCCAGTTGAAGTAAAATTATTTTTATCATTATGTTTATTTTCTTGGGTCCAAAGGAAATGAAAAAAAAAATCATTATTGTGCAATAGAAAAAAATCAGTGGTAAAACACAGTGTATCACACTTCTTTTTTTTTTTAAAGATTTTGTTTATTTATTTGACAGAGATCACAAGTAGGCAGAGAGGCAGGCAGAGAGAGAGGGGGAAGCAGGTTCCCTGCTGAGCAGAGAGCCCGATGTGGGGCTTGATCTCAGGACCCTGTGATCATGACCTGAGCTAAAGGCAGAGGCTTAACCCACTGAGCCACCCAGGTGCCCTGTATTATACTTTTAGATAAATAGCCAAGTTAGTGATAAAAGAAGGAAAAATTTATAATCTAGAATTACTGATATTTTTAAGGAAGAATAAACTAAAAATGAATTAGCATCTAATCATAAAAATAAAATAAATTTAAGGAAAACAGAGACAAAATAATGAAGTGAAAGAGAGGAAAAAACTGTTGAGTAGATACAAAAGAAGATTAAAAATAATGATCATAATAATATAATTAATAAAAATAACCCTGAAATAATAGTTAAAGCAAGTGCATTTTTGTAGCACTTACTGTGTACTAGGCACTCTTTTACATAATGACACAGAGTAATTCATTGAATATTCACAAAAACTATTTTAGGTAGCTACTTAATAACCCCCATTTTACAGTGGAAGAAACTGAGGGCCAGAGAGATGAAGTAACTTGTGCAAGCTCGCACAATTGATGGAGGTGGCATTTGAGTTCAAACCCAGAGAGCTGGGCTCCAGTATCTCTGCTCTGTATCAATATGATGTATTGCCATTCAGACTTACATATCTTGTCCCTACTGAACAGAGAAAGAAAAAATTGTGATAATTTACATAGTACTTGGAAATATAAAATACAAGGAATTTTTTAAAAATCAAGTATTTTAATGTGAAACGTGGATATTTCTTGCAATCTGTTACATAATTCATCATACAGTGGGTTGCAATGTTTGTGATGGAACAGCTAAAACTCTTCTTTGAAACCCTAACAGGGATTCAGAAGCCCTGAGGAAGGTAAGGTGTTGGGGCCTAATGCTAACAGGGAACAAATTATGTGTTATTCATATTCTTTTCCACGTTAATTAGTTGTAATTAAAGACATAATTCGTTGGTATTACAGCACAGAGTTCCCCCTCAAAAAAAAAAAAACCCCAAAGAACAATTCTTTAATTCCTGGATTTGTTTTCATATCAATCACCTTTCTAGCACCAGGAATCACCTAATAAGGAAACTATGAATCGCTTCCCAAAGAAGCTTTTCAAGAAGTGATCCTAATGTGAAGTTCCCATTAAGGGAGTGGAGATCCAGACTCTGCGAGTGGAAAGCCTTTTCCTGTGGAGTTCTATAGCTATTTGGTACCACTCAGGGCTTTTAATACAAATTTCGCAGTGACCTCTTAAAGACAAAAATAGTTCTTTGCTATTTTTTCCCCCCTTTCTTTATTCTTTTGTCACGCTTTCATGTTCGACTGTTCTGTGCATTCTTTAAACTTCCAAAGAAATCACCTCTGCACCACAGCCCACAGCAAATGCTGCTAGAGGAGGCTGAGGTACATGTAGAGGAACGGGACGTTTCCCCCAAAGTGAATATGTACAGCTTGAGCCAGGTACAAAATTGGCTACATTCAGCATCCGGAGAATTGAAAAGATTGTGAGAAGACTTTGGTCTAAAAATAAAAAAGAAGTATATTTAAAATCCCTGAGCATTTTGAGAACAAAATGACCAAAACTGATACTGTAAATTCTTACCTTAAGTGTATATGCTTTTCATTATTGTGTCATGTTCATTTAAAGATTTGTATGCCTTAAGATAAAAATCTTACATTTTACCATCCTCTCATCTCACCATCTTCTGTTTTTATTGTTGTTGTTATTGTTGTTTGTTTCCTTTTTATTTGTTACACCTTTACATTTCATTTTGTTTGAATCCTGAGACTGTAGCAATTGACTGAAAGTCTGCCACACTAGACTGGGCGATACGAAGTTTTTTAGTGTTTTGACAAACATTTTTTCAATGAGCAATTGCAATTTTATATAAAAATGCCTTTCAATTAGAACAGTGATAAAAGGGCGCCTGGGTGGCTCAGTGGGTTCAGCCACTGCCTTCGGCTCGGGTCATGATCTCAGGGTCCTGGGATCGAGTCCCGCGTTGGGCTCTCTGCTCGGCAGGGAGCCTGCTTCCCTCTCTCTCTCTCTCTGCCTACCTCTCTGTCTACTTGTGGTCTCTCTCTGTCAAATAAATAAAAATAAAATCTTAAAAAAAAAAAAAGAACAGTGATAAAATAAAAGTAACATATCTTAATAGTTTTATGTTGCACATTACAGAGATTTAGGAAGGGAAACAGGAGATATTATTATTATTTTTTATTTTAGCAAATACGTTTGAATAAGGTGGTCCAATTAAAAAAAAAAAAAAAGATGGAGGGGCACCTGGGTGGCTCAGTGGGTTAAAGCCTCTGCCTTCGACTCAGGTCATGATCCCAGGATCCTGGGATCGAGCCTTGCATCAGGCTCTCTGATCATCGGGGAGCCTGCTTCCTCCTCTCTCTCTGCCTGCCTCTCTGCCTACTTGTGATCTCTGTCTGTCAAATAAATAAATAAAAAAAATCCTTAAAAAAAAAATGGGAATCGAAAGTTGTCTTGTGGGTTCATGTACATATATAATTTGAATTTGAAAGCTTTTGGGGCCACTCATTAGTGCCAAAAGCATTTTGAAATATTTCTTGCTTCTGGACTGTATTTCATAAGAGCTTAAAAAATACTTTCCTCAACCTGCATAGTTAGAGAACAAACTTGAGTCACTGTAAATACAAAAAAATAATAGAGAGCTTAATTATAAATACATCTAAAATTAGTGGCAGGATTTTCATAGGAAAACAAAGTTTAGAAAGATATTCATTAACATAGTAATACTTCTTATTTCTGAGTAGTAGAATTCATGATGATTGTAATTTCCATTTTTCCTGGTTTTTAGTATTTCCATTTTTTTCTTTGGGAGAAACGATACTGTATCTGCAGTAGACACACACACAAATGCAGAAATCTCCACCCTACAATCACAAAAGAAGAGAATCCTGCAACTAGACTACCCTTGCTGAACTTGAATATCAAAAGGAGTAATTATGTCATTCATTAAGTATTTACTGAGCACCTATAATGTGTTAGACACTGTTCTAAGTGCTGGATACATAGTAGCAGACAAAATCCCTGATCTCACTGCTGCATCATTGAAGTGTTGGCAGGTAGACAATGAATAATATATTAGGTGAGAGTAAGTGAGAAAATAAAGCCAGATGAGAGAAGATAAGCCATAAAAACAAGATAGAGAATGGATATAGCAGGATACTTCCTAGGTGCAGTGGTCAACAAGGCCCCTATGCTGAGACCTGAATGAATTAGGGAGGGAGCTGTGCAGTAGTACTTCATGTGTGTATACGTGCATGTGTATGCAGGATGATGATGTGGCAAAATTAATTTGAGCAAAAGGAATGAAGAACAAGAAGACTCAGAAGTAGCCAAGTTTCGGATTCAACAGTGATATGGACAGACTTTTTTTTTTTTTTTTTTGAGAGAGAGAGTATGAGGGGAGGTGAGTGGGTAAGGAGGGACAGAGAGGGAGAGAGAGAGAATCCCAAGCAGGCTCCCCACTGAATGCGGGCCCTGCATGATGCTTCATCTCAGGACTCTGAGATCAGGACCTGAACCGAACTCACGAGTCGAAATCAAGAGTTGGTCACTTAACTGACTGAGCCACTCAGGCGTCCTGACATTTTTGTTTTGAGAGGTAAGTGAAATGAAAGCTTTGCAGAAAATAGACTGCCTTGGTCTGATAGACTGGGCAGGTGCAGGTAACAGTGTTCAGAGGTGGGTGAAGGCAGCTTGTCCAGGTGGCCGTGGTGGAAAGAGTGAGAAGTGAGATTTGGAGGGATGAGTTCAGTAAAGGATGTTCCTGGTTTGAGGGTCCATGAGGACCTCCTTAGTTTAAAACATTTAGAGTTTTAGATTACTGTTTTGAATTTCTAAGGCTCATTATTCTTGCTGAGATGTCATTTAAAAGCACAAATGTCTGCCAGGCCAAATGTACAAATTTAATTTAATTGATGCACATGTAAATATGTATGGAATTACCTGGAGGTAATTATCTGGAGGTATGTTTTGAAGATAGATATACAGACATTAATATTAAGGTTATGGTGACAGGATTGTTATATGGAAATTTAAAAAATATATATACATATATATGTATCGTTAAAATTATATATGTATATATGTATGTATAGATTAAAAGTCCTCATATTGCAATATTGTCATTATAACAGTGATTATTACCTATACTTCATTTTTTTGTGTTTTTTCAGAAGAATAGGAAGGAACAACTCAGAACATTTGTATGTCATATGTAAATATATGCATGTATTTTCTTTAATTCTTTTTTCATGTTACAACTCTGCATTGTTGTCAGTGAAATAAAAATAATCACTGAGGATAGTCTGAGATAAATGCTAAACATTTTTTCAAATTAATTACTTCCTAATCTAGGCTACACTTTGGTGGCATGATGCTATTATGAAGACTTATATCTTATTGGAAACAAATATTTGATGAAGTGTGATTATGTCTTTATAGACAGATATTCACTTGTATTGGGTTCTTAAAATAAGATCACAATTTGCAAAAGTAAATTTTTAGTTGGAATTTTAGAGGATAGCATCTAATTCTTATCTCTTTGGCCTTAAATGAATGATACTTTCAGTAAATACAGGTTAATCATAAAGTAGATTCAATGAATTTTGAAGGTCAGCTACAATAACATCTTTTCCAAGTAAGATGTAAAACATTTATCATTTCCTCCCTACCAATATTTTTAAGGTTATTGCTATTTTGAGTGCACATTATTATGATGAATGACATCACTTTCCTTTACTTTCATTTCAGAAGAAAGTACTTGAGTGACTATTTACAAGCAGAAATTAAGGTGACTCACACGCTTGTTTGCATTTTCCTCAAGAGAAAAATTGCCAAGAGTTTGGGTAGCTTTTTTTAGTGTCGACATTTTGCCTCCCATGATGATTATCATAGGAAATGGTGTATGCAATCTACATTCAAATTGTTCGTATGTATGGTTCTGCATTTGAGACTGATAATTTGAGATGCAAATCAAAATGAGTGATTTGGCATCTGAAAGTTTCTTTGCATAAAAATAAAAAGGAGTCACAATTCTGTAAATTAGTCCCATTTTTTTTCATTATCAAAATGGTATGGCTATCCATTTCAGAATTGATTGTTATTCTCTTACATTTATGCTAATTAATGTGTACAAATTAAATGGAGTTTTAAAAAAGTTAGTAAGTGGCCCCCAGGACTACATAGTTTCAGAAGAGAAATTTGTCATAATGGAGTAGACCTTTAGCCAGAGAGAAAGCCAAGATATTTATCAGAAAATAATCATCATGATGAATAAGAAGACCTTTTTTTTTTTTTTTGAACAGGATGTTCTGCTACCACTTTCCACTTGCTCTTCCTTGGGCTTTTTCTCTACAGCAGTTGGTGATTAATGACTGAAGTAATGCTTTATTGTCCCAATCTATTCACTTCACATGGCATAAAAAGCCCCTTATGATTCCATCTGATTGGCTCTTTGCACATTTTTTCCAACCAGACTACATTGAATATACATTCAGTCAAATATCAATTAGCAAAAATTTCTGTAACAAACCTGTGCTTAGTGAGATAGTGACAGGTGGCCCCAGTAATTCTCTGTTTGATTCCTTGCTTTATGGACATTTTCTCTATTGATTTGTCACATTTGAGGATTTTAATAGTCATTGGATGTTATTTGCTATCAAGGGGAAAATAACTTCACTCTGCTGTTATAATCTCTGAAATTTGCCGGATTGTCTAAACTTGGGTGTGAGAATTACAGCTATAGTGACAGCATCCATGATGGTTTTGTACTTTTGGTTTTTTTGTGTGTATCTAGTGCCTGTGATGTGCTAGGTGCTAGGCTGGTGAAAACATGAGATAAGATTGTGTCTCCATCCATGAATTCTTTCTGCTTGCTTTCAGTTCTCTGTTGGCTGTGATAAACTGTGAATACTTTTCCAGCCCAGACTTATAATGGATTTCTCCACTCTTTGCAAGGAGTTATTTTCCCCTTGGTTCTCTAGAGTAACTTGGAGGCTTCTAATAATGGGGAATCTCTGTTCAAATATTATTCACTTAACTACAGGGAAAAAAGAACGTGTAATGTAGCTTCTCTTGTGCATAAGAATCAAGGACACAGTATGGGAGCCTCTTCATACACCAATGGCCCAGAGACCACACTCTCACCATTGCTTCTGGAGATAGACAAATAATTTATGACACTACTGAAAGGATTTACTTAGTATTTTAGCTAGCTTTTCATCAGCACTCTTGCATAGATGCACAGCAGTTTTTCTTTCACAGCCTTCTTAAGACAGTCATGATAGATGAAATAGTCATCCAAGAATGTCACAAGAGTATTATTCAAATAATGATGTAAAGACAAATCACACACCAGCTATCATCCAGTAAAATATAGTGCATGATGAAATACAAACAGAAAACACATTTTTTTTTTCAGAAAATGAGGGTTGCCCCTTGAATTTGTTTGTTCTTTGATTCATTCATTCAGTGTTTCCAGGCACTCCTGACATTGCACTTGATAGTCCTTGATGCTTCAAATCCATCTGCTATAGTTGTAACTTGTTACTTATTGTAACAACAATAACTTGTTGTTACAAGTTATAAGTTGTAACTTATAACTATAAGCTATAGTTATAACAGTATAGTTGTAACTCCTATATATATATCCTATACATATAGGATATATATAACTCCTATATCCTATCCGGAATCTAGGATAACTTTGCAGATAATAGAAAATGGCAAAACAACAAAAACAAAAATTGGGAAATTATGGAAAAGCAGGTTTTTTAAAAAGCATTTCTAAGTAAGATAAGTTGCAATCTGAGTCCAATTTTACCAGCCTGTGTGCATAGATTCAATGCTCCCTATGTATATTCTCCATTTTTTATTTGTGGTGGCAAAAATACACCAGAGAACATTAGGTAACTCCCAATCCTGACACTCCAATACCTGGCACCATGTCTGACATAAAGTAAGTTCTTGAAATACGTTGTTGTTGAAGGGATGTCTAGATTTAAAAAAAAATGTTAGAATTCTTTTAAAATGACCTAATTCACAGATTCCAGCTTCGTATATAAATTCACCAGTTATAATGCATCACATGGAAACACTGCTCCCTTTCCAGAAAGGTTGCTTTTAGTCAGTTCATGTCTACTTAACAAATACTGGCATCACTTGTCCAAAGATGCATTTCCTATTCCCCACAACACATATGTTATATTGACAAATTAATCATGAATCAACATGAGAAAACTCAATATAGTTTCTCAGTAGATATCGTTACTTGAGTCCCTTCCAAGAACAGTCGCTCTGGCCATATACAAATGTAATTAAAAAATCCAAACATTGAATTTAAATTACTTTTGAATCATCTACCATTTTGGTTTATCTATATCGCCATTTGTGTAGAATCAGAGTTGCTATTTTATATTTGTGATTATGGTTTGGATACATAAGTGAAATTATTTTTAAATGATATTGCTACTGGAAACTGAATTGAATGCTAGATTTTTTTTTTTTGTTCCCTGTGATGAACAAATTTTAATTCTCTCACTGACTCACAAGTTATGTAACTGCAGTATTTCTATATTGATAGAAAGCAATATCAGAAATCACCTATGATGAATACTGCACAAAATAAAGAGATTATGAGCTCATGGGATTTTAATTCAGGCTCTCATTATTTTATGTAAATTTCTTTGTATATATTTAAACTGGGGTTGTATATATTTAAATGACTTTGCGTTATTTTATTTTTGGACGTGAATATTGGTGATCAGTCTGTGAAGTTAAGAATTTACCCTGTTAGATATACCAGCTAATTGATTAAAAGTTGTGGTTCTAGTCATTGTATAATCGATGGCTCAGGCATAGATATTACTATTTCCTAAAGCAGAATGTTTGTGCAACTATCTATTACAATTTAAATCCTTCTTATACCTTCTTAGACTTTTACTACCTGTTATAAGTTAAAGGATAGTAAAAAGAATGGGTTGTACATTGATGTTGATAAAAATAAACAGGCCATGCTTTTGCCTTTTAGATGCCCTGTCCTTCCCCTTTTTGCTCCCCAATGAAACAGAAAAAGACCTGGAGGGTTGAGGCCTGCCTAGAGATGGGAATTCTAACTCAGATTCTCTCAGTAACTCACTGAATAGCCAGGAGAAGGTTGTGGACTCTCCCTGAAGCGTATTTGTAAGAAGATGATATTCAACTAGATTTTGTTATTTTTTTTTTAAGATTTTATTTATTTATTTGACAGACAGAGATCACAAGTAGGCAGAGAAGCAGGCAGAGAGAGAGGAGGAAGAAGGCTCCCTGCTGAGCAGAGAGCCCGATGCAGGGCTGGATCCCAGGGCCCTGGGATCATGACCTGAGCCGAAGGCAGAGGTTTTAACCCACTGAGCCACCCAGGCGCCCCGCAACTAGATTTTGAATAATTTTTTTGTCCTTTAATACAATACAGGTTTTCTTTCATGAAAGGGTTAAAAGTCTTCAGTTGGATGCAGTGTTTGGTCCCCATATTATTTCTCTCTTCTTCCTCATGTGGTGTGGTGCCCTTTTCATAGAGAGACTGTCAGGAGTCCATGTGCTTTCCCCTCTCTGCTGTCCATCCTAATCTTCCCAGAGCAGATACATCCTGCGGGATCCTCTTAAGTGGACTTAACTTGTCTGTTGACCCAAAGCATTAAAAGCTTACTGAGGAAAAGAATCATCTCGTTCTTTACATCCAGAGAACCCAGCATTTGGCCTGATGAATAGGTGCCTTAAAATATTTGTTGAATGATGAAAATTTGTCCATATTCCTTACATCTTTAATCTTCCTTGTTGGATGCTTTGCTTTGTCCAAAGTGTAAATCTCTGCTCAGCTGTAATGTTATCCTACCTTATTAAAGGGGAAAAACTTTCTTCTTATAAATGCATTGCCTGGAACTAAGAGCAGCAGCAGCATCAATATCTGGGATATTTGCATGATGACTGTAAACAAGAGAGAAAAGTCTGGGAAGAATTGAGGGTCCAAGATATGTCTCCTTAGAGACATTTTTTTCTCTTTCATTGTACAGTACAAAAACACTGAATGTTCCTCTGTAAAGGCGGATATACTGTTTTTCTCCAACATATCTATAGCAACTAGAAAGTATTCTGAAACTATAGCATAGAATTCTACTTGTTTTCTGGCTCAGTTGACTTACTGTTATTGATTTGTGATAATGAGGTTTTTAAAAATATATATCATTGAGAAAAGGTTATTTTTATTTTTATTTTTTATTTTTTTTGCTAGGTGAAAAGAAAGTTCCAGGAATCATACAGCTTTTATTTTACATAGTGAAAATAGAAGCTCAGATCATTTGAGTCTTACCCAAAGTCGTACAGCTTATCACTTTAACTTGGCCTCTTGACTCCATTTCCATTCTGTTATTTCCCATCCTGGGACCTAACATACTCGTGTGTGCTTCTGTGATTTTAAAAAGACTTTTCCCTTGGTGGAATATCATTTCTGTTGTCACGGTGAAAGTTATAGGGAATGATTTCCTGTACAAAATTCAAGAATTGTTCCATACTTTGGTAAGGAATATTCAGGAAAAGAGTGATTTTCGTTAAGTAAGTGGCCCTTGTGGCCATAGTAATACATGGTGAACGTCCTTTTCCTCCTGTAACCAAACATCTGAATGTCATCAGCCAGGTGCAGCCCACAGTATGACGTTCTACAGTGAGGTCTTTGGCTCTTGTACTGACACAGAAGCCCAGCTGGGCAGACGTGAGAACAAATCTCCTATGAGCAAGAACCACATCTTCCTTGTGATTGTCACTCTATGAAATTCTTGTTGCCTGGGCATCCTCAATCCCTTGATAGTCCAGCTTGCTTCCCTTACATTTCATTTGACCTTTCTTAGAAATTTGCTTGACTGAGTCCTTGACAACAATTATCAGGCAAAGAGATAAGTGTACCATCTTGTTATAAATGTAGCATCTTCAGATTTCAGCTAGAGTTATGTTTCTGATTTGAAGGCAAGACCATGGATTATGGGCACATTTTTGAAGCAAATAAACATCATAATATTTTATTGCATAGCACATGTCTTTCCATTTTTTTTTAAGAATTAATGTGGGGATTGAAATACAAAAGTTAAAGAAGGTATCTGCATATATGTGAACAATTGTACTGCAGTTAATGAGGTGTACTATGGCATCGTTCCACCCTCCGCAGAACAGAAGCATAAGTCATAGTAATAGTAAAAGTTCAAAGAATAAGAAACAAAATAATGAAAATGAACCAGAGATAACATTGTATTGCCCAACCTAGAATGTTCAGATTATTTAGAATTCTATGTCTATATTCTTTTCTGTGCCAAGTACTGTTTAAATTTCTTATAAATATTAATTTTTCATAACAACTCTGTAAATTAAGTAGGATCATCCTTACCATCTTACGGATGAAGCAGCTGAGGCTTAGAGAAGTGTGGTACCTCGCGCAAGATTACCCAGCTAGTAATGGAGGAACTGTGCTGAAGCCCGGGTGCCGAGCTCCAGAGGGCGTGCTCTGAGCTACTCACTAAGGCTATTTTATTTGCCCAAGGAAACAGAACAGTTAACTCAATAACAATCAAAATCTTCCACATTGTTTAGAAGAAATTGAACCCTTGAGTTTTAATGTCTTTATCCTCGCTCTTCCTTCCCATGTGTTATGACCTTAAGGGAAAAACATACCCCACTGTGATAGAAAACACTATGAATAAGCCAGGATCAGGATTGCTGTGTGTGGCATTAGAACCATCTGGTTAAGATGTCTTTTTAAGATCTAACTTTTCTAACTCTTTCTGAATAGGAAAGTCTAAGTGCTGTTGAAACACAGTCTAAGAAAATACAGTATGTTTTTTCTCTCCTTATAAGTGCTTTGTGTTAGGAGATTGTGTGCTAACTTCATAGGAACCATAAAGGAGAATTGCAACCGGCTGCTTGTAACTCACTAAACCCAGTTCATTAGCCATTTTTCATCTGTGTTATTCTTCTGTGGCACATTCCATTGATAGAAATTTACACTAAAGGCAGATTGAAAGTTTAAATAATTATCATCTGATTAGAATTGATTAGGATAGTTTAGGTCAAAACTTATCAAACTTAGGGGAACTTGGTAGTCACCCGGAGAGCATGTTAATGAGATTCTTGTGGTCTAGTAACTCTTGATTTAGTAGATTTGGGCTGAGGCTCCATAATTTGCATTTCTTTTTTTTTTTTAATATTTTATTTATTTATTTGACAGACAGAGATCACAAGCAGTCAGAGAGGGAGGCAGAGAGAGAGGAGGAAGCAGGCTCACCGCTGAGCAGAGAGCCCAATGCGGGGCTCGATCCCAGGACCCTGAGACCATGACCTGAGCCGAAGGCAGAGGCCCCAACCCACTGAGCCACCCAGGTGCCCCCATAATTTGCATTTCTAATAAGATCTCAGGTGATGTTGATGCTGTCTATGTATGGACACTTCTTTTTTAAGTTATAAGTTTTTAAATTCCAGTTAGTTAGCATATAGTGTAATATTAGGATATTCGTTTCAGTCCTGTGGATGAATTTTTGAGTAGTACTAGCCTATATAACTTCCAAAGGTTGCAATGATGGTGGGAAGTTTTGTTTAGGGGGCTAAGAGAATATGCATCCCTCATTATAGTCTCTGTGCTATGTTCTGGAGAACCCCTTGACAGTCTTTCATAGGTATCTGTTCTCTAGGCTATTCAGGGTTCTTCCTTGGAAAGGAAATTTTCTGAGATTTCTTTACAACATGTCTTTAATCAGCTCTCAGATAAGCTCTGGACTACCACTGGAGGATTTGACTATGCAAGTACAGAGAGTACTGCAGAATAAATACTACATTACAGGCTGCTAATATTTACTTGCACTAAGAAGTTCTGGGGACTTCTGCTAAGAAGGTTTCTATTCCTTGTCTGATATGTTAACACAGCACCTGACTTATTCCTGATACATAGTAGGTCCTTAAGAACCATTCTTGTTGAATTAGAAGTGGAATGACTGAATTCTTTCAAGCATTATGATTAAATTGCTTTGTGTTTTAGTTCTTTCCTGCACTGATGGGACAGATAAGAAAGCCCTTTCTCATCCATTAATACAAATTTTGTGCTCTAGTGTGGCTAAGTGGCACTATATTATTGATTTGGTGGAGCTGAATATAGCTTGAGAAGCTTCATATGGTCAGGGAGTGTATTTATGACTTATGCTCAGGAGAAAATTGTGTTTAGCAAAGTGTTAAAAATGCCTTTCTCTATTAGCCTAGCCTTGTCAAAGAATTTGAATTGGACCATTTTTCACATTTAAGAATGCATTGTACTCTCATTCTATGTTTCTTTTGAACTTTCTGCAAATGCATTATAACCATTATCTTGTTTTTCCTTACAATGCCATTCAGAGGTGTGTAACCAAGTAGTGTTATCCTCATTGTACAGGCACATAGAAGTTAATTGACTTTCTTCAGGTCATGGTGAAGTAGGGAGAACCAGCAATAAAAGAAACATTTACCTGCTTTTTTAGAGTGTGAACACAATGGCCAGCACAGAACTTGTAACCCTGTCTTTCTACCATCTAAGACAAAATAACCTCTCTCCATGAGCTTACCTTCAAAAAACAGGCTACTTGAAAGATGTTTGCATGGATTACAGTGGTTCCAATTTAGGTCAAACAAAAGCATCCCCCCCTTGTGATTTCATAAAGTCTTTAACTACTTTGGTGTGCCCGCACGTGTGTGTGTAAATAAAGAGCTTAAGTTCATTCCCAAATCACAGAGAAGTTGTTTAAAAGTTTCTAAGATTTTTGTTTAAATTTTTGCATGTGCCCTTTTAAGACACCTAAGCTCATATATAATACCTGTTTCTTGTCTGATGTGCCCTGAATATCACTGGATGGCAGTCTGCTCTGGGCTTCTTATGTTCCTACATGTCTTGTTAAGTTTTCCTAAACCTCCAAATCCTGACCATTCTTTCCACCCCGACCACTTATCTGGATTTTTTCTGCAGCTGGGAATTCTGAAAAGTGAGAAAATGCTTTGGAAGAATGCATCATACAGTCCCGCACAGCACTCGGTCTCTCTCTGGACAGAGAGCAGATTATTTAGTGCTTACTATAAAAAAATGGCAGGTTATTTAAGTTCAGAGTTCCTAAGTTGTAGTACAATCATCTTCTTGCGTAACCATTCATCTGAACCCATCATGTTTGCTCATGGACTTCAGGGCAAAGGAAACCAGCAGAAATATGCTGAGAGACCTGTTGCTGTTTCTTGCTGTGATTCATAAACTCCTTTGTGTCTGATCTGGGAGTCTCATGTCTTCTTTCAGGAACCATGGATCTGTGACAGACTAATTTACAAACTTGTGTTTAAGCTAGTGGGAGTTC
This sequence comes from Enhydra lutris kenyoni, assembly GCF_002288905.1. Classification (NCBI taxonomy): domain Eukaryota; kingdom Metazoa; phylum Chordata; class Mammalia; order Carnivora; family Mustelidae; genus Enhydra; species Enhydra lutris. The sequence continues at coordinate 27,667,970 of NW_019154086.1, read as the reverse complement.
TCCTTCTAGCTCTCCTCCACACTGTAAAACATACCAAAGTAGGGCAAAATTCCCACCACTCCACTTAGTTTCTTCCCAGGAGATTCTTCCTAAACTTTTGGTTATTTCATGGAAAATTTTCATGTCACTCCCAGCATGGTGCTCATTGGATTAAATGAAGCTCTAGAATGATAAAAACCAAGATGAAATGAGAATATTGGAAGTCCAGGGGACTGGCTTAGGAGGCAGGAAGACGTAGTTTCTTCCTCTTGTAACACTGTTATTTGGTGTCCTTTAGCAGTAGTATCTGGGTTTTGGTGTCGTAAGTAACTGTCACAAATGAAAATTATCTACTACTGGCCATAGCAGCTGAAGATGACTCTGAGGAGTTAGGGGATAGGCTAACAACAGCATTTACCACCATAAGACACAGTGGTGACATATTTCTCTTCTGTGTTATCATTGCTGTGAGCAATATGAGAGTAAGAGCTATGTAGTATATATTCCTGTTCCTTTGTGATGCCAGTTGTCATGTCTTCAACTTAGAAGCATTTATTGAACATTTGTCAAATAAGCTAAATCAAAGGCCTCCTTGAAACAGGCTGTATGTTATCGACTGAAATCAGTCTGCCTGAGATCTAATCTCAACTCTGACACTTACTAGCTGCATACTTGGTCAGTTTCTTTAATCTCATCCTCAGTGTCCTTATCTGCCTGGATGAAGTAATAATAGTATCTTCCTCACAGAGTTGTGAAGTTTAGCACTTAGTAAATACTTAGTAGTTGTCAGTTAGTATTGGCACAAAAGCATTAGAACTCCATAGAACTCAATTTTTAAATATTCAAGAAAAAACAAATAAAATGAAATTATCCTTGCTGATTTGTTGTAAATTTTCATTGGTAGTCACTGACTCAAATTTAGATTTATATTATAGTAACCATATGTTAAGCCTTAAATCTAAATTCATCATAGACTGCAAAATTCACCTTATGTTTATTTTAGATGTGGATGCATGTTCTCTTGCACAGTGGAATAAATATAAATATTAAGCTGGATTTTCACCTCTTACAGTTATTATCCATTCTTTGGCAACATGAATGTCTTTCCCCTCCTTTGTATAAACATTTCCCCCACATTTACCACCTTGCCCAACACCGTAGCTAATTCGAGTCAAAATCAACACAGGCTGTCACTTTGGTATGCATAACATCTGGTTGCTTCCCCATTTATCATTTGTGGAGGTGAAGGTGGTATATTGCATTTGGAAAATATGTCATTAGGTGCTGCTAATCCACTACTTGGTCCTCCTCCTTGAGGAAGATCTTTCTCAATTCTTACTTCTGCTTGCATCTTGAGGTCTTCTAAAGAAAACGTTACTCCTAGATTGGGACTGTCTCCTTACCCATCATGTAGTTGTTTTGTTTTAAAGGACTCTTAAAGAGCATAATGTCTTGCTTTAATGTCTACAATCAACACAGATAATGTTACGTTACCCAAATTGCTGGAAATCCATTATGCCCCATACATGGAGTAAACGGGCAGCAAGTCTACACAGCTGCTGCTAACCGCTCTTTTAGACTTCCCTGGAGTTAAGTAATAAATCTTTATCAACTTCCAGAATACTTTACTCCTAAACGCATTAAGTCGAATGGAAAAGGAAGTTTTATGAAATGAAGACAAACCAGTTCTGGGAGTTGGTGATACTCTTAAAACTTCCCTAATGTTCTTCTTTCTTTTACATAAGCATGATTCAGTTTTTCTCCACTGGTCTGAGCTTTACGTGACATAAAAGCATTGGCTTTAAGAAATATTTAAGATAAATAACAACAACAGATCTGTAATTATAGTATGAGTAAAAAACCCAATTGAATGAAAAATAGGAGAGCAGAAGTTTCTGTGATTAGAATACAAAAGAAATTTCTGTAATCAGAATAAAAATAACTTTGCATAATTATTTTAACACAGTATTTTTAAGAGATCTATCATATATTATGTATCTTATATATCATATATGTATGTATACAGACATTGTATATATACAGGGAAAAGCACAGCTTGGTGGAATTATTAAAAAATAACTAAGGAATCATCTTGAATGAGGGACTGGACCTAGGCTAGATTTGAATGACCTAAGCTCGTTCTTTGTAGCCATTCCCACTTTCATGTTTCCGTTTTTTTTTTTAAGATTTTTTTTTTTATTTGTTTATTTGACAGACAGAGATCACAAGTAGGCAGAGAGGCAGGCAGAGGGAGAGGAGGGGAAGCAGGCTCCCTTGCTGAGCAGAGAGCCCAATGCAGGGCTCGATCCCAGGACCCTGAGATCATGACCTGAGCCAAAGGCAGGGGCGTTAACCTACTGAGCCACCCAGGTGCCCCTCATGTCTCCATTTTCAACAGATCTTTGCTTTCCCTTTTCTTATTGATAATGTTCTTGTTTCTCAAAATTCAAGAGTTGGAAGAGGCTTTGAAAATTTGTTGGTTATATTCCCACACTTATGGATTGAGAAATCTATAATTGAGGGAATTGGTTGACCAATCCAAATGACATATATATCTTAGACCAGTTGGCTAGTTAGCAGTAGAGTGCAAGACCGAAGCTCAGTTTCCTAAATCCTAATCTAGATTCTTTAAGAAAAAGTATCATTGCCTCAACTAACATGCAAGAATAGAATATCAAATGAGATCTCTTCTAGACAGTCCTGTCAAAGGTCTTACCTTCTTAGTAGCCAGATCAAGTATTCTCTGATGGGTGAAACACCCATTCCCTCTAGCTTTGCTTTCTCCATATGTCATCATAAATATCCTGTCCTTTCATCCTCAGGGTGACGCATAACTAATCATGTAGAGTGGACACTAAGTAAATATGTTATCCCTCCCATAGTTGATGCTTATATTTTAATGAGACCTTCTGGAGATACAGATAGTTAATAAAAAGGAAGTATCTCCATTGTCATTTGATAAGCCCACCAGGAATACTTTTGAGAAGGCTAGCTATTCAATAATTCTCAATTTATAACTACCAGGAGGGTAACTACTGAAATTCTTGAGATAACTAATGAGGCTAGGCATTCACCAGTTTTACAAGAAAGGGTTTCGGCTGTGTTCCAATAAACAAGGAACAATTATTCATGCAGTGCAACTAAAACCGTACAGTTCACCATCCTTAATCACTGGACCCTTTATTCTTTGGCGAAGACTGATTTGCTCTATTTACAAAAGATAAGGATTTCTAAGAGTCAAATACTGCAATCTAAAAGACCTGGGTGAAAAAAAACCCAACATGGCAATATAATTAAATCATACTCTTGGCTCTGTCAGAGAATAGAAATCATCACCCATTGTAGCCTAGACTCTTATCTGCTTCAATTTTATTTCCATACCATCACTTGAATTATTGAAAAGTGATATTGTACAATACCCCTATTATGTCACATATCAAACTCTATTACAATTGTTTGTTTCTTTGACTGTATTTTTTTCAACAACTGTGAGCTCTGTGACGACTGGCATGAGATTGAGCAACTATTTCTTTTCATTGTCTAGCACAGCACTCCACACAGAGTAGAAGCTGTTGAAACCTTTTTTTTAATCTGTAATTATTTTGGTAAATAAAAAAATATGTATATAAAATACTGTAAGAGTACAGCTTTCCTTCCTTATTAATGTTCTGATTTTGTTTTGGCTTCTAATTCCTTTATGAAATGCAATTTGAAAATAGCATTTCTACTTAAGTTAAAAAATATCCCCATTCTGGGGTGCCTGGGTGGCTCAGTGGGTTAAAGCCTCTGCCTTCAGTTCAGATCATGATCTCGGGGTCCTGGGATCGGTTCCCACATCAGGCTCTCTGCTCAGTGGGGAGCCTGCTTCCCCTCCGTCCCCCATCTGCCTCTCTGCCTACTTGTGATCTCTGTCTGTCAAATAAATAAATAAAATATAAAAAAAAAAAAAATCCCCGTCCTGGGGCACCTGGGTGGCTCAGTTGGTTGAAGATTTGCCTTTAGCTCAGGTCATGATCCCAGGGTCTTGGGATTGAGTCCTGCATCAGGCTTCTTGCTCAGTGGGGAGCCTGCTTCTTCCTCTTCCTCTGCTTGCTGTTCCCCTCTTTCTCTCACACAAATAAATAAAAATCTTTTAAAAAATCGCCATTCAACAGAGTAATTTAATTCAGTGATTCACTTGTTTTCACTTACCAAAAATAGACATGTTAATTTATCATATAAAGTGAAAAGATATTTTGATTTACTAAATAGACCCGAATGTAATTTTGTATCCTTAAGAAAAAGAAGAAATTAATAAACAATGGCCTTTAGATTCTTGCAGTTCTTGACCTTTCAATAAATGTCCTTTTCAATAAAATGCCCTTTCCCCAACGAAAGTCCTACTGATATAAGAGCAAAGAGGGCATGACATATGTAAATAGCATTCAGCGATATCTGTAGAATTCTATATTAAAAAAA
>NW_019154086.1:27575368-27663523 GCF_002288905.1 Enhydra lutris kenyoni | reverse complement strand
TATCTATCTATCTATCTATCTATCTATCTATCTATCTATCTATCTATCTATATATAGTGGTTCTGTTGTCCCATGATGAAATGTGGGAGCAATAACCTGTCTTTTAAAAAAGGCATAAATGAAGGGGAGTGTGTTCACAGGGAAATTTATTTTCTTAAAATAATTTAGTTGGCAAAATTCTAACCTATACATACACACACACACACACACACACACACACACACACACACCCTCCCTCACTCCCTCCCTCACTCACACATTCATGTCATGCAGCAGGCCATTGGCTTAGATGGTAACCAAAGGCAAAATATAATCTTGACGTTAGTGAACTTCATTTATCTGTAAGGTGAAAAATAATAATCGAGTTTAATTACATAAAACTTTTGTTAAAAGGAAACCAATAACAATGTGTTTAGCCAAATTTGCTTGTTTAAAAGAAAAATGGAAGGTTTTGAGGGAAAGTTATCAACATTAATAGGCAATTTTAAATCCCTAATTTGAAGTCTCTATTTGAATTAATCGAACAATAAGAAATGAAGGACCATAGAGAGAGAAAGGGGCCGGGAGTCAAGAAACTTAATTCTAGACACATCTCTCCTACTAATTAAGTGTGTGGCCTTGAGCAAGTTACTTAATTTTGTTGGTCCTCACCAAGTCCTGCTAATTCTTTTTTGGTAAATATTTCCCAGGCCTGCAAGGATTTTTATTACCTATATTATTACAGATTGATAACTGCTGCCACTGGCATTAATCCACTCTCTCTCTCTCCACCTTAGAAAGCCCTTTTGTCATTTACTTGACTAAGTTGGTTTTCATCCTTCAAGACTCAATCTAAAAGCCACTTTGTCTGCGAAGTCTCCCTGACCCTTTCAGGAAAATCATATTACAAATAGAATGAATGTGATCTTATATCTCTGTTCCCATAGTTTGCTATATAAACTGTTCCTGCAGATGGTCATTTTATTTTTATTCTTTGTTATTATACTGTTCATATTGTTTTTTGCCTGTCTTCTTTAATAGACTGTTAGATTTTTGAATGTGAGATATTTGCCTTTCTCTCTCTCTCTCTGTCCTCATCCTCTTGGAATAGTACAGTATGTGTCTTAATGTAGGTATAAAATATATGTTACTGTAATGAATGAATGGAACATGGTCTTTGGTCTGTGACAGTGTATCCTAAAGTCTTTGAATAACCTAAAATTTTGTGAACAGATATGCATGCATAGTCATATTCTCAGGTAGACACCCATAGTTTCGTTAGGTTTCTTAACAGATTTATTATTCAAAGGTTGTATCTGGTTCTAATGGTTGGTCAGTCTAAATTCACAAGACCAACAAAAACAGGAAGGAAATGTCTTGTAAGCCAGACCCTGCCCACCCAGTAGTCAGGAAGCCATCCAAATCATCCGTGGCTTTCAGTTCTCTCACTGGATCTTTTCCTTGTCACTTGATGAGCTCAGGGAAGCAAAAGTGGAAGCAGTGCTACACTTTATATTACTTTTGAACCTTTTCAGAATAGTATAATCAGATTTGTGCTAATGAGAGATTGGAACTGAGGCATGTACTGAGAAATTTCAACATAAGACCCTGAGCACTTAGGATTTGTCTTATGTTGGTCAGTTTGTTTAAAAACACCTAATTCTGTATTCACAGTTTCCAACTTATCCTCAGACATTTCATAAGATTCGAAGAACATTTAATTGACTTTTAGCATTTAAGAAATTAGTTTCAGTTTATGACTACAATGAGCCATGTACTTCTATCCTACTTGGAAAATCACTAGTTTAAGTTTGCCAAAAGAAAAATCTCCTTCTCTAATTCTGAATTAAATATTTTCCTTCATCATCTTGTTTTAACAATGGGAATTTTATTAGAAAATTCATTAATCTATGTATTTCATAAAAAGTATGGTTAAAATTTTTTAGATGAAATTAAAAATCTATTGTAGCAGTCATTTTTTCTAATAAGGCAAAATACATGTGTTATGTGTTCATTTTATGATCCTATTTTTATTTTTTTAAATTTTTATTTATTTTTTAAATTTCTTTTCAGTGTTCCAGAATTCATTGTTTATGCACCAAACCCAGTGCTCCATGCAATACGTGCCCTCCACAATACCCACCAGCAGGCTCACCCAACCTCTCACCCTCCTCTCCTCCAAAACCCTCAGTTAGTTCCTCAGAGTCCACAGTCTCTCATGGTTCATCTCCCCCTCCAATTTCCCCCAACTCCCTTCTCCTCTCCACCTCTCCATGTCATCCATGTTACTCCTTATACTCCACAAATAAGCAAAACCATATGATAATTGACTCTCTCTGCTTGACTTATTTCACTCAGCATAATCTCCTCCTGTCCCATCCATGTTGACACAAAAGTTGGGTATTCATCCTTTCTGATGGAGGCATAATACTCCATAGTGTATATGGACCACATCTTCTTTATCCATTCGTCCATTAAAGGGCATCTTTGTTCTTTCCACAGTTTGGCGACTGTGTTCATTGCTGCTATGAATACTGGGGTACAGATGGCCCTTCTTTTCACTACATCTGTATCTTTGGGGTAAATACCCTGTAGTGCAATTGCAGGGTCATAGGGAAACTCTATTTTTAATTTCTTAAGGAACCTCCACACTGTTTTCCAAAGTGGATGCACCAACTTGCATTCCCACCAACAGTGTAAGAGGGTTCCCCTTTCTCCACATCCTCTCCAACACTTGTTGCTTACTGTTATGATCCTATTTTTAAAGTTTCTTTAGTCTTGGGGCAATTTAATCATATGTGACTGTAGACTCAGTTGTAGAATATGAATTAAAAGATACTAATCAAAATCTTGATATGAAAACAGAATTTATCATTCAATGGCAGCCAGAAAAATTCTTTTGGAAAAGTGGTTTGAAATATGATAGTTTGTTGGAAACATAAACATTAACTATATTATATTGAGAAATTATAATGTCATCATTAATGTTATAATCACAATCACAAATGCAGCCTACATAATGGTGCCTGGATATTGTAAAGAACAGCATGATATTTTCCATTAATGTTTTTGGAACAATTGATACATTAAAATCTTATACTCTACACTAAAAATTAATTCTCCTATTTTACGAGGTGCTCCCAGAGACATGGATATGCCCTTACTTAGTACATGGGCTAAGTATATAGATAATTCTTGGTCTCAGAGTACAAGAAAATAGAAAACAACATGAGAATGCTATATTTTTCAACTAAATTCATAATTCTTTCTTAAACTAAAAATATTAATCCCTGTTGTTTATACGTTTTTGTGGGTTTTTGTGTACTTGTTTGTTTTCAGAAGAAATTTCACACAGATGCTACCTTGTACAGATCACCAGCTGTCAAGGTTGAAGCATCAGACTGAAGCATCTGGGTTGATGCCCAGAGTCAAGAGTTTTGGGGGTGAGAAAGGGGTTGTGTGTATGAGAGCACAGTTCAAAGACATGGGTACAAATCACTGATAACTTCTGACTGATAGCAAGTTCTACAATTAGAAACATGTAAGAGTAAATGAAACAAGATGGGATTGGGAAGGAGACAAACCATAAGTGACTCTTAATCTCACAAAACAAACTGGGGGTTGATGGGGGGAGGGGGTTTGGGAGAGGTGGATGGGGTTATGGACATTGGGGAGGGTATGTGCTATGGTGAGTGCTGTGAAGTGTGTAAACCTGGCGATTCACAGACCTGTACCCCTGGGGATAAAAATATATGTTTATAAAAAATAAAATTAAAAAAAAAAAGAAACATGTAAGTGTCTTTAAGTAAATTCAAACTTTCAGGTGATAGTTAAAATTGTACCTTCAAAATTCAACTCTATTAATTTTGATTTTTTAATCTACTGTAAGAATACTCTTTATTCTCTCCTACAATAACTTCAGATGTCACAAAAAACTGTAACAATCTCTGAGTGGCATCCCAGAAAATAGTTTGTAGAACTTATGTTAAAAATCCTCAAAGAGCATTCTGTAATGCATGGAGACATTATAATCTCTGTCACCAACTCCAGAGTTTCTTCCTAATAAAGGAGGGAAATAGAGCAATATTATATCTGTTTCTCCCAATCCCCATAAGATCCTGTCAAGCCTGTGATGTACTTTCTGATTGCTTTAATTATTTATTTACTCAACAATATTTATGGACTGTTATATGCCAGATTTTATTCTAGGCACTAGGATATGATAATGAACAAAAATATTCAAGTCTTGCCCTTATAGAACTTACATTTTAGTAGGAAGAGACTGTCAACAAACAAAAATTATACTATATGTATAATTCTATGTACATAGTATGGCTCTGCATAATTTGTTTGTATACATGGTGTGTGTGTGTGTGTGATAAATGCTATGGAGAAGACAAAAATAAAGCAAAAGAAAGGTTGTAGGAAGGAAAAGGTGTAATTTTAAATAAAGTAGTCTGCTAATGCCTCACTGTGGTGATGTTGGAGCAAACCCTCTACCCAGGTGAGAGTAAGCTGCAGAAATAATTGTGGGAAAAGAATTCTAGGCGGAGAAAAGAGTGAGTATAAAGACCCTGAGTTGGCAGAACTTCAAGTGTTCATATTCCAAAGAACATCTCAGAGGCCATTGTGCTTGAGCAGAATGAGCAAGGGCCAAAGGCTGAGGACTGGGAGGCTGATGATGCAAGGAAAGAAGGAGGGGTCACAGGTGTACTGCGCTAGGGCTTCTGGTCTACTGTAAGGATTTCTGCTTTTATTCTGAGTGATGTGAGAACCTGTTGGGAGATTTTGAACAGAGGAATGACATGTTCTAACTCCCATTTTAAAGGGCTCACTCTGGCTTCTGTGTTGGGAATTAACACTAAAAAGGGATCAGGGCAGAAAAAGGGGACCAGTCAGTAGGCTATTGCAAGAATCCACGCAAAAGGTAGAGATGGCTTGGGAAAGGGTATTAACAGGAATGTAGGTCATGAGCCAAGCTCAGATTCAGAATCTGTCTTGAAGTGAGACTCTACTATTTTCTGATGGCTTAGATATAGAGTGTGAGATAAAGACAAATTTTACTTTTCTTCTTTGTGCTAAACCTTACAAAACATCTTTGTGAAAAATGTTTATAAATAAAAGTATAAAACATATAGAGCAGCTTACTTATAAACCTGCACTATGGCAAGTCTTGGCATGGGAAATACTAATAAGATATTTGAATGAGAAATGAGCCTAAAGAAAAAGTATTTTTATAAATGAAATGTCATATATATATATATATATATATTCACACATACATACATGCACACCCATACACATCCAGCTTTCCGTGAAGGCACAAAAATATCAGCTGGCAGAAGAGTGAGAATTTTTAAAATTTTAAGTTCTGATTATAGTACAGAGGCATATAAATACTTAATGTATTATGCTGTATCCCACTAAATTCGGAACTTTAGTATTATTTTTTATATATTACTGTTTCATATTCAAATCTTGATTATTAAATCAGGAAAACTTTAAGCATTCTAGTTTAGGATTTAAAACCAAGTGTCATATACCATTAAGATATGTTAAAGACCAATATGTCTGCTATGGTTGTAAAGCATATATATTATCTATTTTAACTTAAAATTCTACACTCTTGATACATTATTACTCTGCAAAATATAATTTAAAAACTATTTGGAGTATTAGATAACTAAGTGAAAAATATTATTTTGCTTTTTAAAAGACTGCATATCAAACAGTTGGCAAATAGTGTGTGTGTGTGTGTGTGTGTGTGTGTGTGTGTGTGTATGCGCACGGATGTGTGTGTACTCACATTATGTATTACTTGGGTAATGCATACTTCCATTTGAAGTGTGAAGTATGAAGTATCCATTTGAGGCACTGTACATTAAAACATACAAACACATATGATTAAAACACGGGTTTTAATTCAGCACAAATTTTAATTCCTGGGTTTCTGACAGCCAAAGTTAAAAGAAAAGCATTATTGGTTATATCTGTCTCATTAAGTAATGAAAGAAGAGCAAGTTAAAGCTATTCAGGGCCCATAAGCATTTAAGTAAGTCTGAACTTAGAGAAGAATGTACCATGCTAGGTTTTAAGTAAACAGATTTGCTTATAGTTTTTAATAGACGCTTCATAGAAGAATCAGATTGAATTGAATTTAACAAACTTTTCTTGAGATCCATTTTCATAGCAGGTTAGAAATTAAGATTAAAAATATCTTGCCCTCAAAATCAATAATTTAGTGTTGTTCAGTGTTAAAGGCAGAAGAGGGAAGACTAAATTATTCTGTAGGCAGCAACTCAAACAAATGCCTTGTAAGAACCTTAGACTCTACTCTTTTAGGGAAGTAATGATTTCTACTCAAAAGTTTTATTTTAATAAAAGACATGTTTGGAATTGAATTTTTAAAATACTTTCACTGTGGCAATGTGTGAAAGATTGTTTGAACAAAAGCTGAAATTCAAATCAGGAAAACCAATTAAAAAAATCTGTTCCAAAATCTCAGCCATGTGTTCAAAGCATGGACCAAAGTTGTTGCCCGCATCAAAAACATCTACTTCTTATGACATATCTGGCTCCTGGCCAAAAACCTAAGTGTGATTTTTCAGGTAACTGATCATAGGCAGTTATAAAAACTTTACCTGGCAGTCCTCGTGGGAAAATTGCCCTCCCTACACTGGCACACAGCCAGGGCAGTACAGTCAAGAACTAAGTCAAGAACTTAGTCAAGGCCTAAGTATCCCCAGCATCCCCTCTCTGGCAGACCATGCTCTAACATATACCTGCATTCCTAGCCTCCAATTGGAGGCCTCTTTTTTGAGTCTTTGGTTGAGGTCTTCCCCAGCCTCTGCAAAGACTTCCTTATCAGGGGAAAGAGAGGGGCCTTGAAAACACTTTTCTTCACTGAAGTAGTACTCAGTATGTTTCTACTCCTAGATCTTTCTTCCTGCCCCCAGGCCTTCCAGGCCATAAAATCGAAGAAGCCAGATGTCTGTGTTGCTGCACCTTTCTTTCAGCTGGTGCTCTTCCATGAAGAAACACAGAAGGGGGAGGGGGTCAGTTGGTGGTTTCTTCTTTTTAGCTTCTGGTTTATACTATTGCAGTAAGTGATTAAAGTCTTGATTGTTACTTTCATTTTGGCTTGTCTTAATCAGCTACCCTGGCACCTGGCAGCTCAGTTAAGCTGTCTCCAAACTCAGCTCCTCAGGGGAAATATCCAGGAATCTTCATTTTAAATGTGTTTCCCAAGTAACTCTTCTGTGTATTTTGGTAAAATCAGTAGGTAAAAGGGACCCGAATTCAACCAGTGGTGGTGGATAAGGAGGAAGAATTCCAGAAATATTGGTAGTCAGCGTGAGAATTAGAATCTTATTAAAATTGTGCAATAAAAATGAATGAAAAACAAATTTAATGTCAACCAAAATTGGAAATATAGGAGAAAAAGGAGGAGTATGGACACATTACATTTTAAGATATGTAAAGATAGGGTATTGAATAAATTTAATCATGCAGTTGGATAAGGGTATATATGAACTGAGATCTTAGCAAAAGTATAGATGTGAAATAATGATTTAGAAGTCGGTCATGGGTGTAGGGGCAGGGAAGGTTAAAATCATGTCAGCAAATGAGAAAACCAGGGAGAAAGTATGGAGTCAAAGAGAGATGAAGGTGGGTGATGGCGCCCCGTGGAGCCATTTAATGAGCAGGCAGAAGAGTCCAGTGGTGGCTGAGAAGAATGGTCACTCTTATTTGCAAGCATTTATTTTATAGACTCTTGATAAGTTGAAAAGTAAAATGTGAAATTGCAATTCTGTGAAAGCATTTATTTAGGTAAGTCAAATGATACTTTTCAGATACCTGGTTTTCTGGAGATCTTATTTCCAAATAAATGGATGTCTTTCCTGTGGGTTCTATCATGCTAATTATTTCTTTTTACTTTTTTTAAGGTTTTATTGATTTATTTGTTAGAGAGAGAGAATACAAACGGGGGAGCAGCAGGCAAAGGGAGAAGCAGGCTCCCTGCTGAGCAAGGAGCCTGATGTGGGACCGGATCCCTGGACGGTGGGATCCTGACCTGAGCCCAGGTACTTAACTGACTGAACCCATACCATGCCAACTTTTTTTTTTTTTTTTACAAGAGATAATTGCTTAGTAGATAATTCAAAATTAAGATACTAGTCAACAACGTGGAGGTGGGTTTCAATGATTCTGCTAACTGAAATAGTAACGTAAGCACTTTCACCCCTAAATTAGTATTTATTATTATGTTTTATGTTTTAAGCTGAGATAAATAATTGATAAATGAATAAAAAGTTGGCTTAGGGAATATTTAAATTTAATGAATTTCTTAGTAATGTTCCCTGAAGTCTATTTAATATGTTCTCTTAGAGACTATTCTGGGTTTTCCTTGCTTCCTTTCAATCTTTCAATAAATTTCATCAGTGATTTTTAGTTGTAAGTTGAAAGAATTGTTATACTCTAAGCACCCTGAAATACATTTAAAATAAATACTAACGGATTATAAAAGTTATAGGGTAGAGTAGGCTAGGGGTCATTTCAAATATTACATATTTCTTTTAAAGAAATTATTATTATTATCAATAGGATCCCAAATTCCCCAGTTTCCTGAGGGACAGAGGGGGTTTCCCAGAATGGGTGACTTTCCTAGGAGGGGTTTTGTAAGGGAAAAGTTTCTGTAAACTGGGATCAGTTGGTCACTCCATTAAAATATCCACAGATGCTGGAAGTTTGATTTGAGGGGTGTGTGTGCGTGTGTGTGTGTGTGTGTGTGTATGTGTGCCGTGTGCGCATGCGTGTGTGTATGCTTGTGTGTGTATATGTGCTTGTGCATGTATGGAAGAGTGAAAGAGAGAGAGAGGGAGGTACAGAGAGAGAGATTGCTATTTTGTTATATGTCCCACAAAATCTACACTCACCTTTTTCTAAAAGAATAGAGATTTATTGGGCATTTGGTAACAAAAGTCAAATCATTTTTCAGTTCCCTTGCAGTGCTGTCTACTATGTAACTACATTGAGTGATAATGACTTGTGGAACTTTTGGGTGATGCTCTCTTAAAGGAAACTGTCTTCCATTATCTTTTTCCTCCTTCCTGTGAGCTGGGAAGTGATAACAACTGGAGCAGTCATTTTGGATCCAAAGATGGAAGCCATGTAGTTAGCACAGAAGGGTTACTAGAGGAAATTTGGCGACTCAAATTTAAGTAGTTATTATGTGAATGAGACATCTATTCCTATTTTAACTTAAAGTGTCTGTTATAGTAACTTAACCTGTACCCTAAAACAGGGGGGTTGTTGTCACAATCCTTGGTTTCTGATTTCTTTAATACATTTCTATTTCTCATGTTCTTATAATTCCTTAGTCCCATAAGTGTGAGCTTCATTCTCCTCTTCCTCTTTGTTAGGAAGCACTTTTATTAAACTCTGTATGTTATCACCAGGTTAGTTTTTGGATAAGTTAGTTGGTGGAGATAAAGATATTTAGAAAATCTCCACCCCCCCACCCCCTTAACAAAGCCTATTTTACAAGGTTACTGACTTGCTGAGTACTGGAATATCCTATTTTTTTTTAAACAATTTTTTAGAAGATTTTATTTATTTATTTATTTATTTATTTAATATCAGAGAGCACGGACAGGGAGTGTCAGGCAGAGGGAGAGGGAGAAGCAGGCTCCCCGCTGAGGAAGGAGCCTGAATCAGAACTCTATCCCAGGACCCTGGAATCATGACCTGAGCTGAAAGCAGATGCTTAACCCACTGAGCCACCCAGGAGCTCCCTGAAATATCTTATCTTTGGTGTGAGCATATCCCTTAGTATATACCTGGGATAAAATATGAAGAGTAGAGGAGTAGGAGGACTTTTGGTAATCGGAAATTAAAATACTTTTTAAAGGCAGAGTCTAGAAGGATTTGTGGACTAATCTACACATACCTCTTCTCCCAGTTTTGCATGTAACTAAGGCAGTGAGCTTCCTGATATGATGGTGTCCTTCTTTCTAGGGTCAAGAAGCAAGGCCTTGATGACCTAAATCTCTATGCTTATGCAGGTTGGTGGGAACCTTAAAAGAAGTGACTTCTGATTCTCAAGATACAGATTGAGACCTGACCAAAATCTCAGATGTTTCTACTGGAAAAAAAAATAATGTGGGTGCCAACAACAAATGGATGAACAGAGTAGTTTCACTCATAGCTCAGTCACAGATTACTGTTACTATTTTGTGCAACAGAGAGGTCCTGGGTCTAGAGCTCCAGGCTGTCTCTTTAACTGAGGAGTGAAGAAGGCTATCAGATGGTTAAACTTCTGTAACTTATACATTAGGATAAATTTGTTACCATAAACTCAGGCATGCAATGTAACCTTTCTGGTTTTTCTTATAACTAGGATTAATTTCTTTCATCTTTTGTACAGAAAACTTAATCTGGTCACATAATCATTAAAATGATTTTCCTCAATCTTATTACCTTTGATTTAAATCCATTTTAGGATTTCTTCTTCCCTCCTTTCTTCTCCAGTGGCATCTGTGTTCAGTAGAATCACCCCTGATATCACAGCACTGAGAGGACAATATCTAGTTCTTCATCAGTATCTATACTTAACCATTTTCTGTTCATACTGTCTGGTTGATCCTAGGCTGCTTACATCTCTGCATTGACATTATCAGAGATGGTCCTTTGCGAATCCAGTTGTGATGCTGGTTGGAGGCATGTAAGCAGCATTCTTTGCTGCAGAGTCCTCTTGCTCCAGCCATGACAATGACTTTCCTTTTCCTGCTAATTTCTAAGATTAATTCACAAGTGTGTCTTTGCTTCTCATGGCTCAACAAGATCCCCTGAATTTGTGAGAACATTACCTGAACACCTCACATAGAGCTGCTCCTAATCATCAGATAAACACACCCAAAGAATAAAGATACAAACTTCTGTGTTCTGGGTATAGCAGAATTATCTCATAATCACATATAACTCTTACTTTATAAGTACATACTGTCCCACCCTGCTCCAGAGTGATAGTGTTATTGCTTCATTTTATGGGGGTGGGAGGGTGGGGATCTGGTTAGTGCATTATTCTTTCTATTCTACTCTTTATGCCAGGACTGACTCTTGGGTGTTGAAATTCCAGGAGTAACACCTTTTGTTTCTTTTTGTATTTCTGAAGGGGCTTCTCTTTCCACTGGGCAGGGAGTATAAGGTCCAGTTTGAGTGAGAGGGATGGCCAGTTACACTAAAAATTTACAAGTCCCAGAAAACTACATTACAACCTCATGTACCAATCCATGTATTTCCTATTTTGATCAGTGTATCCTAATAAATAGCCTCTGTTCAAGAGCTCAGTTTTCTACCTTTTTGTTCAGGACATCAGATGAATGGCAACTGTCTTGTCTTGACACAGATCCAACTAGGATACCTGTCAAACCTAACTAGGGTAGGCTTTATTTTTACCTTGTTATTATCTATAATTCTTCTCTCCCATGCTCTAGTCATCCTTAGCAATAAGGACTTAGGTTAAATTTACATTTACTCATGTCATATCCTAAATATGGGAGCTTGGAATTTGTGTTGCTTCTTTTTGGTAAATAATGAAGTCTAAATATATACATGCCCTTCTTTTTGGTAAATAATGAAGTCTAAATATATACATGCCCTCCATTCCAAGGGGAAGATTTGTTTTCTCCTTTCTGTAGTCAAGGAATCTTATGCTGCTGGGAATAAAAAGATACATAAATAAAAAGATGATAGGGCTCCAATGTGCTCATTTTATTCTATGAGATTCTTTAGGAGCAACTCTAGGCACTGGGAGGGGACATTACAGTGATGTATAGATAGACCATCCCCCACCATACGTATACACAAAAAAGAGCAGCATTGCCTTACTCAGTCCTTTTTATTGGAATTCTGCATAAGATTGTGGTTTGAAATTTTTTCCTGTAATTCACACAACTGTTGTAGTTTAACATTAAAGAAGAGAACATTTCCTGGCCAAAGTTACAACCTAGTTTGCATGAGTTAAATATAAGTTCTGAGATTTAAAAAGGGTTTTTTAGGGAAAACAACCAGTAAACTGTATTATATTAATGAATGACTTTAATTAGAAGTATTAATTAAATGGTTGTAATTAGAGGCAAAAGTAATATTAAAAATATATGACTTCAAATCATTTCTCTTTTTAGTGTTTCTGGCAAGAAAATAGTATTTATCCACAGTACCAGAATCGGAAGTAGTAATTGGCCCTAGCTTTAATTTACTGAAGATCTAGTTTAACTATAATTAAATTGAAAATCAATAACTAAAATAATCAGGGAAACTTGTTAATTTAGGAACAAAACTGATTTTATTCTCTAACTTTTCATATAATTAATTTGTTGAAACTAATTGCATATAAAGTTTTACCTGCTAGACATTCTTTATTTTTATTCTAAACAAAATTTGCACAAATCGTAATAAAAATAGTGTGTTTTAGTTATGTGACTACATATAGTTATGAAATGCTAACTATTTAATAATCTTGAAATTAAAGAAAAAGTTAATATACATGTGAATGTCAAGGTAAATGAATAATTCTAGAGTAAGAGTTGGAAGTGTCTGGGTAAATGTTATCCTGGATCAGGAGAGGGTCTTTAAAATAAAACCCCATAATGATGCTATACTACTATGTGTTCTGATTTAGGTAAAATAAATACATTGGGGTAGTAGATAAAAAACATTCTCCAAAAACTGATGGAAGGAGAGGGCAGAAAGTTTCAGATTTCCTCAAGCAATAAAAAAAATTCAATAATAGAACTGCTTTAGAAATATAAGAAGCTAGACGAAACCCTAAAGAATAGTATTATACCATTTCTCCATAAAGTTGCCAGACTGAACAAAAGGGATGCATTTTTTATTTCTCAGCAGAAGGTTTTTTATTTTAACAATAACTGAGAAAGTATTTACAAACAAGCTACAATAAGGTTTTTGTTAATTTTTAGAAATCAAAGAGGTGATCTCCAGGTTGATGATTGCCATGGTCTGAATGTTTGTGCCCCATCCTTCTTCCATGTGCTCAAAACCTAATACCCAATTTAATGATATAATGAGGTGGGGCCTTTGGAAGTGATTAGGTCATGGAGATGGAGCCCTCAGAAATGAGATTAGTGTTCTTACAAAAGAGACCCCAGAGAGCCCCTTTGTCTCTACCTGAGACTCTACTACCTGAAGACACCAGGAGAATTTGCTTTACCAAAACTTGGCTATACTCCCACCTGATCTTGGACTTCTAGCCTCCAGAACTGTGAGAAATAAATCTCTGTTGTTGAAAGAAAGAAAGAAAAGGAGGGAAGGAAGGGAGAAAAAGAAAAGAAAAAGAAGAGTACTTGACAGGTTGAATTGGGTATGAGGTAAAGTGTTTTCCTCTTCCTTTTGTTAAAGTATATTAAAGCCACTTTTTTTCATACCCTTATAATCTTTACTTTTGTGACTATATAATTACAGTTCTTCTTTGCATGGGACTTGCCCATAAGCAAGCTCCTCTTGAATTCTGTTTCGCGAATCCCAGTGGTTGTAACCATTACTCTGTGGATAGGTCATTTACAAACTCCCCAGAAACAGTGAATGGTCCAGATGCATTTCATATTTCTGCATATTTCTCTGTAAATAGAGTTATTGGTTAAGATGAAGAATAAACCAAAATTCATGAGCCAGAATTCCCCTCCTGTATCATGTGACCCTAATTTTTGTAACTGCTGTGGCAAATCTTTCCACTGAGATTTTTCAAGTGCTTTTATTTTTATCTGACAGCTCTAGGTAGATATTGAACCTAAAATTTTATGTTCCAAATCAAAGCTTTTCAAAATTTATTATGCACAGTAGGGGCATTTTAAAAATGCAGAGTCTGATTCAGTCAGTTTAGTGTAGAGCTTGGGATGCTGCATTTGTAATGAGTTATAGGTGATATCAATGTTGCTGGTCCATAGACCGTACTTTGAGTATCAGGGTGCCAGACATTGTAGGCTTTCTTTGATTTCTGCTTAGGAAACGTACTAAAGAACAACACTGGAATATTTTTTACAAATTTCCAATTAATTCTTATACTGGCAGACAGGGCACATTCTGAGAAACACTGTGCTGTGCTATCTGTAATAACTTGAAAGTTCTAGTTTTACTTGAGTTTTTTCCATGGTTCCACTTGATCTGGCTGCTGTGGTATTAATGTAAAAGTATTAGTGAAAGAAATCACTTCAACTTAACTCTTAGAAAAATATTTTGATTTAATAAAAGTTCATGTTAGTCTTAATGTTTAGTCTTTCTTGGTCATACGATTTCTGCTCCAACTACTCAGTTCCGCTCTTGTAGAATGAAAGCAGCCACAGACAATAAGCAAACTAATGAGTGTGCCTGTGTTTCCATAAAAGTTTATTTCTAAAAACAGGCAAATTAAATTTGGCCCAAGGGCTATAGTTTGCCCACCCATGTTCTAGTAAATCATTTATGGCATATATATATAATTCCTTTAAAATGTGTTCATTTCAAAATAGAACCTAGGTTAGCAATCAATACTATGCTATAGTTAAAAAAAGAATAACTGTTAGGGCTATAACTATTTATTGCCATAGGTTTACAATTTGCTGTAGAGTTATTTTTTTTCCTTAAATACAAAATCCCATACAAAACTAACTTCAACCTTATGAGCTTACCAGTATTTTAAAATAAGAAAATTAAGACTCAGGTTAACTGATTTTTTCAGTATTACATTTTTAGAAAGCAGAAGAGCTAGATCCTGAGAAAGCCTTTTGAGTTAGAGTAGCTATATTGGTACCATGAACAAAAAAAGACATATCAACTCTTGAATAATATTAAAAATAAGATAAGTTATAGTGTTAGATTTTTGCATTTCATGGGAATTGAGTTTTTTAGAGTCAGGTAAGATTTTTTGCCAAAGTTTTATACTTTTAGTTGTAAGGACAATTTTATTCAACTTACTGTAATCTGGTACATTAGATATTCTCATTCAATGAAACTTAGATAGAATCAAGAAGTAGAAAATTTGTCTTTATGCATTCTGAAGGAAAATTTCACCATTGGGAAAGTAGTATTGGCTTATGAATAATTGTGGGCCTTTTGAAGATACCTCGCTTAAATATTCAGCAGCACCTCAGAAAATGTTTAAATAGGTGCTGAAAATGATCTTGAATAACTCAATTTTATTTCTATGCTATTATCTAGGAGAAATATATAAACTGACATAAATAAATTACAATATATATAATTAAAAACCACCTACCAAGTAGGTTATATATACACAGTGTTGCATCATTAAAACAGTTCTTTATTCCGTCATAATTCTTGGTGCAATTCTAGCTGCAAGAATGAATAGAACTTCCCAAATAGCTATTTACCATGTAGGCCTTTATTAAATGAGTGGGTGCCAAATTCTGAATTATGACAAAATTCTTTGTTTTCTTTTAAATTTTAGAAATTATTTGTGATATCCTTGGGATTTGTACCTGCCTATGATACTTAAATATTATTTATCAAAATATTTATAGAACTCTATACAACTCTAGGGTATGAAAATTTTAGACACCTAAGATGACATTTTAGTTGGGCTAATTGAAAAGACTTCAGACTGTATTTTCTTGTAAGAAAATAAATTTTATGTAATTTTGACTGTGTTATGGACCATTATCCACAAAAACTATCAGGTTTACGTTCCACAAGTTTACACATAGAGTTGGAGGTTAAGAGAAACTCTAGGTTAACATTTATCAAAGATAGAGGTCTTAGGGGGTTCCTGAGACCCTTTGAGGGTATCTACAAGGTCAAACTATTTTCAGAATGAATGAGTGAATGAATGAATTAATGAATGGATGAATGAATGAACAAATCCACTGTGTTGACATTTCCAGTGAAAATGGGAGCACAGTTGTGAATAAACTGCTGGTGCTCCTTAAAAAGAATCAAGGCAGTGGTACCACCACATAAAAGAGGGGTTTAGCGACATGTGGAATAACTGCTGTTAGATTTTGGTAAGGGTTTTGTAAAGGCTTGTTTCTTCCTGTTTGCTATTCTTGTATCTCTCTTTTTTTTTTTTTTTTTCATTTTTCTGATTATTATAGAACTCTTGAAAAAGGATATTATTACTTTAAGAGAAGTGAAAAGAAAACAAGAGAAACTTCAGTAGAAACTATGGGTGGGGAAAGCTTGGTCGAGGAAAAGTTCAGCTACTTATGTCTATGGAAGGAAATAGAACACAGAAATCAGTCTGAGAGTTAGATTTATTGATCCTACTCCTACAGAGTAGGATCCCTTTTCCAATGTCTCTGAATGAAAGCAACCTACTGTCATGAAAAAAGGGAAATGTTGTCCATGCTTCGGTAGCTTTACCTGTCTTTGCCCTAATTCCTAATTATTGTCTCCCCTTCCCCTATTGTGCTCCTATTGTCATTTGAACAAAGGGAAGAAGAAACTTTGCTTCTTCATTTGGCCCATTAAATTATGCCTTTTAGCTGCAAAACCTTCAGTGTATACTAAATGATATAATTACATGGATATTTTTTCCTCTAAAATTTCTCTTGGAAAATATACGTGTTGATAAAGTAGGGGAAGAAGGACCCTACAGGCTAAGTCCATGTAATAAACAATGGCACTAGAATTTTCTAGAGAGTATGTCCAGACAGGTGTTTATACCTTTGTTTTGCTACACCTGGAATTTAATTTGGATCCACAATTTAGAGATGGAAACTAAAGCAAAGCTGCATCATTTCACATATTAGAAGAGAGAGGAATTTAAAGGATGATTATGAGATAGAGCTCAGAGTAAAGGAGGGTCAGAAGAAAACAAAACAATTCTACAAAAGAGGGCTTTGGAGATCAGGACCACTTCGGAGTAGTTTTTAATTTGTTTGCTGTGTGTAGTGTGAAATAAATGTTCTTTACCATCTTCCTTATAACAAGTCTTAAGCAAAACACACTTCCCTCTAATGCATTTTTGTGATTGGATCCTTTCA
Source organism: Enhydra lutris kenyoni (assembly GCF_002288905.1). NCBI lineage: Eukaryota > Metazoa > Chordata > Mammalia > Carnivora > Mustelidae > Enhydra > Enhydra lutris. The sequence goes on along the minus strand of NW_019154086.1, from coordinate 27,646,547 downwards.
GAGGACAAAAAGAAAATAGGAGTTATATGTCTGGGTTGATAAGCTAAAGAGGCCGCTTGTATAAATAGAAGGTTAAGGGATGATAGCTGATATTGCATTCCTAATTCCAGTTTCCAAGAAAAGACTTTGATAGATTCAGCTTGCCTTTCTCACCCTTCCTGAACTAATAAACTGTGGTCCAGGGTACAGTTGTGTCACTTTGTACAAATATGATTTCTCCTCCTTCATCCATATGGAAAAGGTATTGTTCTCAGAAAAGCAAGAAATGGGGAACTTAGCATGTAAATCTATCAGTGTTCTTACTTCTTTTTTCCTTACAACAATATTTCAGCCAATAAAATATTGAGCCATTATTCAAATGTAAGCGTGTATATCTTCAAATCAAAATCACTTCCATTCTGTCTCCTACCAAGAATACTTGCATAGAAACACAAAACCCCACAAAACATGTAGAAATTGATATGTTGTAGATCTGTATGCACTTGAGAAATGATTAGGTAGTTGAGTCCTCCAACTTTGAAAAATTATTTTAAGGTTATTAGTTTTGACTGCATGTATGCTTTATAAAAAAATTGGATGTTTTCTGGCCAAATATTATGGAGAAAATATTATTGAAAGCAGTTGAAAGGTAATTAGAGAAAGGGGAATTAATTTATTTGCTTAGAGAGTAATTACATGAATAAAATCACCTTTTAATTTTTGATGAAGTTATGATTTTGAACATTTACCAAAAAATTAATAATGGGAGGCTCAGACTCACTTATCTGTATTTGTTTAAATGTTGGATTATTTATTTCATGTGTTTCCTCAAATCACTTGAGTGACTTCATTTTCACTAAAATGTTAGTATCCTAATTAACATAGTCTTCATTCATATTCCTTAAAAAATAGCAATAAAACCTGCTCTAAAATGTTAAAAAATGAGATTTCTTGAATTCCAGCAAGAAAATCATTAAAAATTTAAGGCTATGTATAGAGAAATGTAATGAAGAATGAAACATGTAAAAGGATAGAATTTGTCTCAGAGAAAATTATTTCCTGAATGTAGCTGGATAATTTAAATAAATCAATACTGATATTGCCTTGCAGTTAAAAAATTAAGAGTAACAGAGACTTTTCCTAATAGTGTAAGAGCAGTTATTATTTTCAACTTTTTGCATTTGAATTTTTTTTTGCTTTCCCTTGTCTCCCCTTTTTCTCTATCCTTTTCTACTGCAAATGGAAAACTTTCTTCAGGCTTTATTAAAAATGAAACTAAAAGTTCAACCAAGAGGAGGTGTTGTTTCTACTAATGCCTAGTGTCTTAGAGGACTTCCCCAGGTTATTTGGAAGGAGGCAGAAGTTCACTTTAAATATGATTATCAACATATATACTCATCAAAGCAGAAGAGAACCAAGTTATTTATGTTTTGTCTGGCTGTGTTGGCACCATTATCATCTATAATGCCTGATGAAGCAGGCATTACATTATAGGTGTAACATTCCCTGGAAAGAGAAGATATTCCTATTGGGTAGATGTGAGAAATCCTAGACTTGTGTCGTAGAAGGGTCCTTGGGGATCTAATTTCACCCCTTTTCCTCTTAAAAGTGAGAAAATTGCTGTTCAGAGAATTCAAACTTGCTCAAGGTCACACTACTAGTTCTCTTTCTTTTTCCAGTGGGGCACTGAGAATGACTTAATTGTCTGAAAAGTAAGCGCTTATTTAAAGATAATGGAAAAAAAAAAAAAACGAATGCCAAGAAATTCAAAGATGTGAGGGGTTGGCAACTTTCGAACAGCAGTGTGGCTGTGAAGTGACCCTTTTTCTCTAGTATATAGCAGTATCTTTCACACGTTGTTTTTAATAAGAAATAGAGAAAAATTTCTACCTGTCACCAATTTTCGCTGTGACAGAAGCTCTCAGAAGGAGCTAGGAAGCAATTGTAACTAGTCCACATTCCAGTGGAAATTGACTGCTATGTGACTTTGGTCCCCAAGCCAAATTTGTTCAACATTTAAATTATGTTTTCCAGTTAGCTGTTTTTGAAAACAATTTAGGGCATAATGTTTCATGATACTTTAAACCAGATCCCTGTTTCTAGCCATTTAGATTTTATACAAATTATACACTGTGTTATAGCAAACCAAATTATAGTGTGATTCCACATGTTTATACACTTGTTTTTCTCTCAAACACAGTTAAAATTTGTGTGTGTGTGTGTACACACACACACATACATGTTTATACACACATTGTATACACATATCAAAGTGTCACGTGCATCTAATTATTGAGTAACACCTTCTTAACATTAAGTTCCAGTTTTCAGACTTTTAGTTATTTTAGCTGTTTCTTTTAGTATTGCTTTCACATATTTAGCATTCACCAATTTTAATTAATAATTATTTGTTTTCTGTAGTAATGGGGATTTAATTCGCTTATATATCTATCTATTCCTTTTCCAATCTCCTGTTTTAATTATACATTATTGTTTTTTGTTTAATGTATACTTAGTATTATGATACATAAAATTAACCACTGGAACACCCAAGAAAATGATAATATTCTCTTCTTCCTTCCTTCTTTCCTTCCTTCCTTGGTTCTAATTGTCATTAAAAAAACAAACAAACAAAACTTCTTAGTACCAAACACATCATGCTTCCTTATCTTCTAGGTACTAGTTTAACTGCTTCACATATATTTGCTCTATCCTCACAATGACCTTATAATGTAAATATCATTGCTATTTTATGAACAAGAAACTGAAGACCAGAGAAGGTGAGTCAATGGTAAAAAGTCACACACATATACTAGTACATAATAGAGCTAGAATTTGAACCCAAGCAGTGTGATTTAGAATCATTAAACACAGTATTAGCTTCTTATTATATTTTTGTTTTTCACAAACTCTTATTTTTTAACATTTTTTTACTGTTGATTTTTCAAAATATTTATTTTTCATTTTTTTTCAGCTTTTTTGGGTAGAGTTTTGTTTTTGTTTTGTTTTGTTTTGTTTTTATTAACACACAATGTATTATTTGCTTCAGGGGTACAGGTCTGTGAATCATCAGTCTTACACAATCCTCAGCACTCACCATAGCACATACCCTCCCCCATGTCCCTAAACCAGCCACCCTATCCCTACCCCCACCTACCCCCCCAGCAACCCTCAGTTTGTTTCCTGAGATTAAGAGTCTCTTGTGGCTTGTCTCCCTCCCAGGCCCCAGGCCCCATCTTGTTTCATTTTTTCCCTCCCAAAGCCCCACGACCATACCCCATCCTCATCCCCCACCCCCCACCTTGCCTCTCAAATTCCTCATATCAGAGAGATCATATGATAATTGTCTTCCTCTGACTGACTGACTTCACACAAACTCTATCTTATGGGAAACTTCTATCACTTATTTCCCATAAGGAAAAATTTGCCTTGCAGGTTTTATTTTAACTTTACTTATTTTATTTAAGTCAGCATTAGAAAATGAAAAAAAAAAAAAAGAAAAAGACTGTTAGACTATGTTTCCAAGTGACTCTGGTAAATGAGAATTATTGTGTAGATCTGTTCCTGCTCCAGAAATGTCAATTAATCAGGATTCGAACGGTATCTAAGGAATAGGAGAAAGTTTGTTTTAGGTTAAGAGAAACAGGGATTTGCCTCAAAGGGGGCCTTTCTTCATCTATCAAATCCCTTTGATTTTCTCAGTCAACACTGGAATCTTCTCTCAGTTTCTGTGTTTAGTTGATAGCAGAGGTCTCAGTTTAACCTTAGTAAAAAATTTTAAGTAATTATTTTGTATTGTTTTATACTTTCACTTTCCTGAGCACTTTTTGGCTTCTAGCTGTGACACAGCTGCCCATCTGGTTAATTATTTCCATGTGGTCTTCATTTCAGACCTGCCTGCTTTTCTCTCTTCCCCTCCCTGCTGAGTCTCAGCATCCCTTCCCCACATGGGCTAGGAGGGCCGCCTGCTGTCAGACAGTTGGCCATCCCCAACCTGAGGGCTTCACTCTTACTTGTCTCCAGGTGAGCATCCTCAGGAATCAGCAAGGATAGACTTCACATCGAGGCTCAGGTATTAAACTTTCTGTTTTCAACTTCTGGCACTTTTATTTGAGTAAACTTTAAAAGAATTGCTTAGATTAAAGCTTACTATTATGAATAAAAGACAGATTTGGCTTTATGATGTAGGAAGTTCAAAGTTCTCTTTTCTGTAATTTAAATTCATTTTTTTGCACTAGTAACTGGTAGATGAATGAGACCTCTGAATAAAAATTATAGTGGTTATTATAATGCAAAAATGAATCTCACTGTACCTTACATACTTGATGTTATTTCATATTAAAATGTGATAAAAACTCTTCTCTCCTTTTTGTTTTTAACATGCAGGAGAAATCTCTTTTTTTGACTTGTACCTACTCTAATTCTAGATATCCTTGACTTCAGGCCCCTGGAAGCCTGTTAAAAATCATTGCCCTCTCAGGCAGATCATGAAACAAACTGGAAGTGAAGGGAGCTAGAATCATGAGTTCATCAAACACTATTCTGTTCATGAGAAGTAAAAGTCACATTAAGTAACTGCATAAAATATTCAGTCAAGCTCTAGACAAGTGTTGAGATCCTAGAAATCTAACCTGGAGAGTAAAAATGTGATATCAATTCATACGTACTGGATTACAGAGTGACACAGTGTCAATAATTTTCAGCATCATCCATTTACCAAGGGTAAAATTATCAATTGTCAGACTTTGAAGAAAAAGGGATAGAAAGGCTGAGATGAGAAAACATGCCTCCAGTTGGCTGAAGACAACAGCACTTTTTCTTCCCCCAAATTCAGAGTGATCTCTTGTGGAGTAATGGAGCCAGGGAATAGTTGTTTAAGATGCAGATGTAAGGTGGACCTAGGTGACTGTAGGACAGCGGCCCAGTAAATGGCCTTATTTCTCCATGGGCTGTTTAGAGAGGTTGTCACTTGATTTTGTTACTAAAGATTCTGGCCTTTTGGATTTTTTTTTCCTGTTGTGTGGTAAAACATACATACATAAAGTTTACAATTTTAACCATTTTTAAGTGTACAGTTTTGTGATATTAAGAACATTTACACTCTTGTTTAACCAATCACCAGAACTTTTCATCTTGCAAAATGGAAACTCTATACTCATTTAACAACACTTCCTCATGCCCCCTTTTACCCATCACTGAAAACCACCGTTCTACTTTCTGTTTCTAGGAATTGTCTAGGTATTTCATATTAAGTGGAATCATACAGTATTTGTCTGTTTGTGATTGGTTTACTTCCCTTAGCCAAATATCCTCAATGTGAATCCATGTTGTACCATCAGTTGGAATTTCCTTTTTGAAGATGAATAATATTCCATAGTATGTATATCCATTCATCCGTCCATGGACATCTGGTTACTTCCATATTTTGATTATTGTGAATAACACCGCTACAAACATTGGTATATAGATATCTGTTCAAGTCTTTGGTTCAACTTCTTTTGGCTATATCCCCCAAAGTAGAATTGCTAGATCATATGGTAATTTTGTTTAATTTTTTGAAGAATCATCATAGTATCTTCCATAGTGACTGCAAAGTTTTACAATCCTACCAGCAATACACAAAGTTTCTGAATTCTCCACATTCTTGCCAACACTTATTTTATTTTATATTTTATTTTTATTTTGGCCATCCTAATAGGTATGAAATGATAGATCTCACACTGTCTCATTGTGGTTTTGTTGACTTGTTGACTCTTAGGAGTGAAGCCCATAAGACATTGACAGAGGCATTTTTGTGCTATGGTAGTCATCTTAAATGCTCTCAGAAATCATGTGTTTTATAGCAAAATAACTAAAATAAATGGGCAAGGACTTCTGGGGAAGATGACAGAGTAGGAAGATCCTAAGCTCACTTCATTTCATAAATACAGCTAGATAACAACATCCACATCAGTGTAAATAACCTAGAAAATGTGCCAAAGTCTGGCAGAACAGACTCTCTGCAATTAAATGTACAGGCCACATCAGAGAGGGTTGAAAAGTAAGAGACATGGTCAGGAACCAAACAGACATGTGGGACTGTCTGAAGAGAGAAGGACATAGGGGATTCACATAGGGACCGCCACACCAGACACACAGATGCAAGGAACCCATATGGGGAAAATTTTTCCTCATAAAATTTGGCTTTGAAAACCAAAGGGGCCTAACAAAGAGTGGGGCTTAACACCTGGAACTTTAAAAATCAGCAGGCTCTGCTCTGGGCGAGCTAGGAAGGCAAGACCTTTTACTTATGAGATAGCACAAACAGGACTGTAGAGATATAGTATAGAAGAAGCAATTTGAAAAAATCCCCTATGAAAGGAGATTCATATACTAATTTTAGAGCAGGTACAGGAGGGGTAGCAATCTTTGGGAGACTTCTGCAAGAACACAAGAGTTGTTGGGTGCCATTTCCCTTCCCCACCACACCCCACATCCTAGATACATGGACACCTGCAGGAACCAGATCAGCTCCAACACTCTCCACCTAGCTTGTTAGCAGCATGCCCTGCCCTCACACACTTATGTGGCTCCAAACCCCTCTACCCAGGCCTGGTCAGGGGTTTTCCTGGGCAACGTCAGTTTCCCTCCTACAACTACTGTTGACCTGCCCCATCCAGGCCTTTGGCCAGAGTTATCCAAAGTGGTGCCATAAGATTAGCAGTGTGCAAGCAGCCTCAACTGGGGCCAGCACCACTCCAAAATGACTCTTGTCCCAGGGAGAGAAGAAGATAACCACACACATTAGTACAATTGCTCTCCCACCAGTGGACTGGGGGCAGACTTTGGGTTGTATAGCACAAATAAAAAACTGGTAATAGATATACAAAAAATGAAGAGAAAGGTATCTAAGTATATCACTATGGAAAGCCAGTAAAATGTGAGAGGAGAGGAGCAAGAGAAGAAAGGAATAGAGAACCACACAAAAAACCAAGAAGTAAACAATACAATGGCAATAGGTACATATCTAATAATAGTTACTTCTAATGGAAATGAGCTTAACTCTCTAATCAAAAGAGAACCAAATGGGGAAAAAACAAAACAAAGACCTTTCTATATGCTACCTACAAGAGATTCATTTCACACCAAAAGATCATATGCATGTTGAAATTCAAATCAGACCTAAAGACATATGCATATTGAAAATGATAGGGTAAAAATGATGGATAGAAAGCATTTATCATGCAAATGGAAATGAAAAGAAAGTTGGGGTAGCAATATTTACATTGGACAAAATAGACTTTATTTTTTAAAAAGTTTTGATTTATTTATTTGACAGAGAGAAAGAGTTCACAAGTAGGCAGAGAGGCAGGCAGAGAGAGAGAGTTGAAAGGGGGGGGTGGAGGGAAGTAGGCTCTCTGCTCAGCAGAGAGCGGGATGCGGGACTCAATCCCAGGACCCTGAGATTATGATCTGAGCCAAGCGCAGAGGCTTAAACCACTGAGCCACCCAAGCACCCCCAAAATAGGCTTTAAAACAAAGACTGTAAAAAGACACAAAGCAGGATACTATGTAATCATAAAGGGAACAACCCACAAGATATAACAGTTGTAAATACTTATTCACCCAACATAGGAGCACCCAAATATGTAAAGCAGAAATTAACACACAAGAGGGAATTGATAGTGATATGTTATTAGTAGGGGATTTTAACCACTTATAACAATGGATAGATCATCCAGGCAGAAAATCAACAAGGAAACAATAGCCTTGAGTGACACATTTGACCTCATGGATCTAATAGATAGACTTGGAATGGTCCATCCTTAAACAGAAGAATATACCTTCTTTTCAAATGTCCACACAAAATTTTCCAGAATAGATCACATATTAGGCCACAAAACAAGACTTAACACAATAAAAAATATTGAAGTCATACCATACATCTTCTCTGGCTGCAATGCTATGAAACTAGAATCATAAGAAAAAAGTCTGGAAAGAGCACAAATACATAGAGGTTAAATGACATGTTACTGAACAGTGAATGGGTCAACCAAGAAATCAAAGAGGAAAAAAAAATACATGGAGGCAAATAAAAACAGATTTAACAGATAAAAATCTTTGGGATGCAGCAAGAGTGGTCTGTCTGTCTTGGCATTTTCCTAAGAGTGAGAATGACATTCTTTTTTCATGAAATATAATACTAAATTTGGATGTTTATAAATCTGTTTCTATTCCTACTTTATTGATTGTTTTACAATAAGGAATGGTTGCTGCCTTTATCAAACATCTTTACCTCATCTTTTCCTCATCCGTGAAAATTATCATATGTATATATGTGTGTATATATCTACATATGCATACATTCATTCTAGTTTATTCCATTTTTTTCCTGAAATTGCTCTTGATTGTTCGTGAGAACGTGATCCTTGAATAGATACATTCATAGTTATACTTTGTTACATATTTTCTTATAGTATGTTTTTATTACTTTTTTATTTTTACCTGCCTTTAGGCTGTCCTTTTGATCTCAGTATTTTGTTTTGTTTTGTTTTATGTTTCAGTTTGTTCCACAGTGTTTATTTATTTTATTAAGGGCAAAAAGCTAAATCACTCTCTAATTCCTAAATCCTCTAAATCCTAAAATAAATCAAATTTGGTGGTTTATTTGTCTTAAATACAGTGTGTCTTTCTTTGTCTCTACAAAGACTATACTCTAGTCTTGTATGTTTAAGATATTAAAAATATTTCATGTTACTTTCTGTTTTTTAATTTTTTTAAAAATTAAAATTTGCAAAAAAATCTGTTATTTGAGGCTGTTGTTCTTGTTGTTATTATTATTATTGTTATTATTATTATTTACCTTCAAACTGGTAAATAATATAATATAATATATATTATATATGATATATGTTATATATTTATTATATATTATATAGGCTATATTATATACATTATATATTATATATATTATATATGGTATATTTTTCATATATAATATATATCATATATAAAATATTAATACAAAATAATATGATAATATAATATGATATAAATAATAATAATCCTAAGGATTGCCCTTAGGAGCTTCTCAGATCATGAGCTCTTTTTCTTTTTCCATAGAAATCCCAATGGATTTGATTTTGTGGGTAACACTATTAGGGTAATTAATTGCCTACAACTTATCTGGCAGGAAGCTTTCATGTTGAGGATGAACTAGAACAGATTTTACCCTTGTGCTGTCTAAAATATTGCACAACAGACTTTTTTGCCAAGTCTGTTTATTTTTTAGATGTGATCCAAGTTGTTCCTTTTATAAAGCTCTGGTCATTTTAATCAGGCTAAGAATAGTTGAGGAGATTCCTGTCTTCAAGCTACTAGTTTCAGGAAATTATATCTAGAGTCTTTGTGCAATGTCTGGAATACACTAAGTGCTTAATAAATGGTTATTATTATTTGTATTAACTTATTTTACCAAGGTTTTTATTTCATATTTGATTATATTTGAGCCTCAGATTAAGTTAGGGCTTTAAATTCTATTTATGATTATAGAAGTCATTAGTTCTTTTTGCTGTTGTTCTAGTTCTAAGGTGTTGTTCGCTTTTACTCAAAAATAACCTTTCCTAAGCATCCAGGTTGTTGTCTTTTTTTGGGTTCTCCTTCTGCTAAACATATTAGTTCTTTCTTTTTTTTTTTAATTTAAATTTTATTTTTTATAAACGTATAATATATTTTTATCCCCAGGGGTACAAGTCTGTGAATCGCCAGGTTTACACACTTCACAGCACTCACCATAGCACATACCCTCCCCAAAGTCCATAACCCCACACCCCCTCTCCCAACCCCCCTCCCCCCATCAACCCTCAGTTTGTTTTGTGAGATTGAGAGTCACTTATGGTTTGTCTCCCTCCCAATCCCATCTTGTTTCATTTACTCTTCTCCTACCCCCTTAACCCCCCATGTTGCATCTCCTCTCCCTCATATCAGGGAGATTGTATGATAGTTGTCTTTCTCCGATTGACTGATTTCGCTAAGCATGATACCCTCTAGTTCCATCCACGTCGTCACAAATGGCATGATTTCATTTCTTTTGATGGCTGCATAGTATTCCATTGTGTATATATACCACCTCTTCTTTATCCATTCATCTGTTGATGGACATCTAGGTTCTTTCCATAGTTTGGCTATTGTAGACATTGCGGCTATAAACATGCGGGTGCACGTGCCCCTTCGGATCACTACATTTATATCTTTAGGTTAAATACCCAGCAGTGCAATTGCTGGGTCATAGGGTAGTTCTATTTTCAACATTTTGAGGAACCTCCATGCTGTTTTCCAGAGTGGTTGCACCAGCTTGCATTCCCACCAAAAGAGTAGGAGGGTTCCCCTTTCTCCACATCCTCGCCAGCATCTGTCATTTCCTGACTTGTTAATTTTAGCCATTCTGACTGGTGTGAGGTGATATCTCACTGTGGTTTTGATTTGTATTTCCCTGATGCCGAGTGATGTGGAGCACTTTTTCATGTGTCTGTTGGCCATCTGGATGTCTTCTTTGCAGAAATGTCTGTTCCTGTCATCTGCCCATTTCTTGATTGGATTCTTTGTTCTTTGGGTGTTGAGTTTGCTAAGTTCTTTATAGATTTTGGACACTAGCCCTTTATCCGATATGTCATTTGCAAATATCTTCTCCCATTCTGTCAGTTGGCTTTTGGTTTTGTTAACTGTTTCCTTTGCTGTGCAAAAGCTTTTGATCTTGATAAAATCCCAATAGTTCATTTTTGCCCTTGCTTCCCTTGCCTTTGGCGATGTTCCTAGGAAGATGTTGCTGCGGCTGAGGTCGAAGAGGTTGCTGCCTGTGTTCTCCTTGAGGATTTTGATGGATTCCTTTCTCACATTGAGGTCCTTCATCCATTTTGAGTCTATTTTCATGTGCGGTATAAGGAAATGATCCAATTTCATTTTTCTGCATGTGGCTGTCCAATTTTCCCAACACCATTTATTGAAGAGGCTGTCTTTTTTCCATTGGACATTCTTTCCTGCTTTGTCGAAGATTAGTTGACCATAGAGTTGAGGGTCTATTTCTGGGCTCTCTATTCTGTTCCACTGATCTATGTGTCTGTTTTTGTGCCAGCACCATGCTGTCTTGATGATGACAGCTTTGTAATAGAGCTTGAAGTCCGGAATTGTGATGCCACCAACTTTGGCTTTCTTTTTCAATATTCCTTTGGCTATTCGAGGTCTTTTCTGGTTCCATATAAATTTTAGGATAATTTGTTCCATTTCTTTGAAAAAAATGGATGGTACTTTGATAGGAATTGCATTAAATGTGTAGATTGCTTTAGGTAGCATAGACATTTTCACAATATTTATTCTTCCAATCCAGGAGCATGGAATATTTTTCCATTTCTTTGTGTCTTCTTCAATTTCTTTCATGAGTACTTTATAGTTTTTTGTGTATAGATTCTTAGTCTCTTTGGTTAGGTTTATTCCTAGGTATCTTATAGTTTTGGGTGCAATTGTAAATGGGATGGACTCCTTAATTTCTCTTTCTTCTGTCTTGTTGTTGGTGTAGAGAAATGCAACTGATTTCTGTGCATTGATTTTATATCCTGACACTTTACTGAATTCCTGTACAAGTTCTAGCAGTTTTGGAGTGGAGTCTTTTGGGTTTTCCACATATAGTATGATATCATCTGCAAAGAGTGATAGTTTGACTTCTTTGCCGATTTGGATGCCTTTAATTTCCTTTTGTTGTCTGATTGCTGAGGCTAGGACTTCTAGTACTATGTTGAACAGCAGTGGTGATAACGGACATCCCTGCCGTGTTCCTGACCTTAGCAGAAAAGCTTTCAGTTTTTCTCCATTGAGGATGATATTTGCGGTGGGTTTTTCATAGATGGCTTTGATAATATTGAGGTATGTGCCCTCTATCCCTACACTTTGCAGAGTTTTGATCAGGAAGGGATGCTGTACTTTGTCAAATGCTTTTTCAGCATCTATGGAGAGTATCATATGGTTCTTGTTCTTTCTTTTATTAATGTGTTGTATCACATTGATTGATTTGTGGATGTTGGACCAACCTTGCAGCCCTGGAATAAATCCCACTTGATCGTGGTGAATAATCCTTTTAATGTACTGTTGAATCCTATTGGCTAGTATTTTGGTGAGAATTTTTGCATCTGTGTTCATCAAGGATATTGGTCTGTAGTTCTCTTTCTTGATGGGATCCTTGTCTGGTTTTGGGATCAAGGTGATGCTGTCCTCATAAAATGAGTTTGGAAGTTTTCCTTCCATTTCTGTTTTTTGGTTCAGTTTCAGGAGAATAGGAATTAGTTCTTCTTTAAATGTTTGGTAGAATTCCCCCGGGAAGCCATCTGGCCCTGGGCTTTTGTTTGTTTGGAGATTTTGGATGACTGTTTCAATCTCCTTACTGGTTATGGGTCTGTTCAGGCTTTCTATTTCTTCCTGGTTCAGTTGTGGTAGTTTATATGTCTCTAGGAATGCATCCATTTCTTCCAGATTGTCAAATTTGTTGGCGTAGAGTTGCTCATAGTATGTTCTTATAATCGTCTGTATTTCTTTGGTGTTAGTTGTGATCTCTCCTCTATCATTCATGATTTTATTTATTTGGGTCCTTTCTCTTTTCTTTTTGATAAGTCTGGCCAGGGGTTTATCGATCTTATTAATTCTTTCAAAGAACCAGCTCCTAGTTTCGTTGATTTGTTCTATTGTTTTTTTTGGTTTCTATTTCATTGATTTCTGCTCTGATCTCTATGATTTCTCTTCTCCTGCTGGGTTTAGGGTTTCTTTCTTGTTCTTTCTCCAGCTCCTTTAGGCGTAGGGTTAGGTTGTGTACCTGAGACCTTTCTTGTTTCTTGAGAAAGGCTTGTACTGCTATATATTTTCCTCTCAGGACTGCCTTTGTTGTGTCCCACAGATTTTGAACCGTTGTGTTTTCATTATCATTTGTTTCCATGAATTTTTTCAATTCTTCTTTAATTTCCTGGTTGACCCATTCATTCTTTAGAAGGATGCTGTTTAGCCTCCATGTATTTGGGTTCTTTCCAAATTTCCTCTTGTGATTGAGTTCTAGCTTCAGAGCATTGTGGTCTGAAAATATGCAGGGAATGATCCCAATCTTTTGATACCGGTTGAGACCTGATTTAGGACCGAGGATGTGATCTATTCTGGAGAATGTTCCATGTGCACTAGAGAAGAATGTGTATTCTGTTGCTTTGGGATGAAATGTTCTGAATAGATCTGTCCAGTGTGTCATTTAAGGCCTTTATTTCCTTGTTGATCTTTTGCTTGGATGATCTGTCCATTTCAGTGAGGGGAGTGTTAAAGTCCCCTACTATTATTGTATTATTGTTGATGTGTTTCTTTGATTTTGTTATTAATTGGTTTATATAGTTGGCTGCTCCCACGTTAGGGGCATAGATATTTAAAATTGTTAGATCTTCTTGTTGGACAGATCCTTTGAGTATGATATAGTGTCCTTCCTCATCTCTTATTACAGTCTTTGGCTTAAAATCTAATTGATCTGATAGAAGGATTGCCACTCCTGCTTTCTTCTGATATCCATTAGCATGGTAAATTCTTTTCCACCCCCTCACTTTAAATCTGGAGGTGTCTTCGGGTTTACGATGAGTTTCTTGTAGGCAACATATGGATGGGTTTTGTTTTTTTATCCATTCTGCTACCCTGTGTCTTTTGATTGGGGCATTTAGCCCATTAACATTCAGGGTGACTATTGAGAGATATGAATTTAGTGCCATTGTATTGCCTGTAAGGTGACTGTTATTGTATATTGTTTCTGTTCCTTTCTGATCTACTACTTTTAGGGTCTCTCTTTGCTTAGAGGACCCCTTTCAATATTTCCTGTAGCGCTGGTTTGGTGTTTGCAAAGTCTTTCAGATTTTGTTTGTCCTGGAAGCTTTTAATCTCTCCTTCTATTTTCAATGATAGCCTAGCTGGATATAGTATTCTTGGCTGCATGTTTTTCTCGTTTAGTGCTCTGAATATATCATGCCAGCTCTTTCTGGCCTGCCAGGTCTCTGTGGATAAGTCTGCTGCCAATCTAATATTTTTACCGTTGTCTGTTACAGACTTCTTTTCCCGGGCTGCTTTCAGGATTTTCTCTTTGTCACTAAGACTTGTAAATTTTACTATTAGGTGACGGGATGTGGACCTATTCTTATTGATTTTGAGGGGGGTTCTCTGAACCTCCTGGATTTTGATGCTTGTTCCCTTTGCCATATTGGGGAAATTCTCTCCAATATTTCTCTCCAATATACCTTCTGCTCCCCTCTCTCTTTCTTCTTCTTCTGGAATCCCAATTATTCTAATGTTGTTTCATCTTATGGTGTCACGTATCTCTCAAATTCTCCCCTCATCATCCAGTAGCTGTTTGTCCCTCTTTTGCTCAGCTTCTTTATTCTCTGTCATTTGGTCTTCTATATCGCTGATTCTTTCTTCTGCCTCATTTATCCTAGCAGTGAGAGCCTCCATTTTTGATTGCACCTCATTAATAGCTTTTTTGATTTCAACTTGGTTAGATTTTAGTTCTTTTATTTCTCCAGAAAGGGCTTTTATATCTCCCGAGAGGGTTTCTCTAATATCTTCCATGCCTTTTTCAAGCCTGGCTAGAACCTTGAGAATTGTCATTCTGAACACTAGATCTGACATATTACCAATGTCTGTATTGATTAGGTCCCTAGCCTTTGGTACTGCCTCTTGTTCTTTTTTTTGTGGTGAAATTTTCTGCCTCATCATTTTGTCCAGATAAGAGTATATGAAGGAGCAAGGAAAATACTAAACGGGTGGCAACAGCCCCAGGAAAATATGCTTTAGCCAAATCAGAAGAGATCCCAAATCATGAGGGGGAGAAAGGGGATGAAAAGGTTCTGAAAGAAAAAAAAAAGAAAAAAGAACAATTAAAAGAAGAAAACCAATAAAGAAAAAATATAAAAAGGAAAAAATATATATATTAGATAAACTAGTTAAAAAATGTTAAAAAGAAAAGGGTAAAAGTTAAAAAAATTTAGCAGAAGAAGAGAAAAAAATATTGAAAAAGAAAAAAAATTAAATTAACTGCAAGGCTAAAGAATCATGGGGAGAAAGCCATGAGTTCCTTGCTTTGCTTTCTCCTCCTCTGGAATTCCGCAGCTCTCCTTGGTATTGAAACTGCACTCCTTGGTAGGTGAACTTGGTCCTGGCTGGGTTTCTTGTTGTTCTTCTGGGGGAGGGGTCTGTTGTAGTGATTCTCAAGTGTCTTTGCCCCAGGTGGAGTTGCACCGCCCTTACCAGGGGCTGGGCTGAGTAATCCGCTTGGGTTTGCTTTCGGGAGTTTTTGTTCCCTGAGTGCTTCCCGTAGAGTTCTGGAGGACAGGAATGAAGATGGTGGCCTCCCAGTCTCTGGCCAGGAAGAGCCGAGAGCCCGGGGCCCCACTCCTCAATGCGCCCTCAGAGAACAGCACCCAATTACTCCTGTCACCCTGCCTCTGGCCGCTCTCCGAGCTGACCGAGCCTGGGACCAGTTCAAGGTAACCCCGAGCTTAGAGCTTACTCCTTGGCTCTGTCTCTGTAGCCGGCTTCCCGTTCTAATACCTGCAAGCTCTGCGACACTCAGACACCCCCGATCCTTCTGTGACCCTGCGGGACCTGAGGCCACGCTGACCCCGCGTGGGCTTCACCCTGGTTAAGCCTCTGGAGCGATGTCCCTCAGCGGAACAGACTTTTAAAAGTCCTGATTTTGTGCTCCGTTGCTCCGCCTCTTGCCGGGAGCCGGCCCCTCCCCCTGCGGTCTATCTTCCCATCGCTTTGGATTCACTTCTCCGCCCATCCTACCTTTCAGAAAGTGGTTGATTTTCTGTTTCTAGAATTGCTGTTCTTCTCTTCGATTTCCCGTTGGATTTGTAGGTGTTTGCAATCTTTAGATAAGCTATCTAGCTGATCTCCCGCTACCTGAAGTAGTCTCAGCCTGCTACTTCTCCGCCATCTTGACTCCTCCCTCTATGTAAACATATTGGTTCTTGAGTGATTCCCTAAATTCTGTTTTTTTTTCCATTGATCTTGGGTCTTCTCCAGCTGGGAATAAGGCAGCCCCACTTTTTATCAGTAAATGTTCCATTCACATTCTTGCCCTCTTCTCTGTATTCTCAGTCCTAAGAAGCTCTCTTCCTCTCTGCATCATACCAAAAACCTGCACCATATCCTTAAACAGACACAGATCATTTTATCCTTCTTGATGATTTCCTTTTAGTCAGATATTAACGGTACAGTGTATAGACAAGGACCCACTTTTCCCCTTTGGGGTCTTTGGTGCTTTCAAAATGTTCTAGAGATAAAACAGAGACCAGCCTCACACCATCATTTTTTAAGTCTCAGGCTGGAAACAGTAAAGAAATGACTCAGTTATACAAAGTGATTTATATGAAGACCACCCAGTTACTAAGTTTTTGGAATTTTCTAATATAAATACTCAAAGTCCAATTTTCATGTTAGCATCTAAATTTTTACCCACAAGCCTGGGAAAGCTTCCCAGGGGTCTTCCCCCCCCTCCCCAACTTAAATAATTTTCTTTTAAAGAGTGGTTGGTGCTTTAATCAGTAAGAACCAGAATTAACATTTGTTGCTTCAAAGAATCCATGTTTGAGTTACACAAAGACTATATTTCTTTCTGTGCCGGAGTAGAGCAGGTCTGGTGCCCTCTCACAGAAATGGACAGAGATAGATTTCATACAGAAACAAGTGCTAATAATTTATAAAACAACTTACATGATTCCACATTAAGATAATAGTAAACACACAAAATTTGTTTGTTAGAGGTACCACAAGAGTGTGTGCTTACAAGGATTGTCCATATTGATACATGCCTATATATTTCATAGGAATTTCATACCTATGTCCCCTACCTGGGAACAGACCACGTGCACTCACATATGTAGAACAAAAGAGATAAATCTGGTCAACAATGGAAGTGGCTCAACATTGCTTAAATTTCTCTTTGTACTTCTGCGATTTTAAATAAATCATACTTCATTATTCTCTATTCCTGTACTTTCTTCATCCCTTTCCCAATGATAATTATATATTGATTTAATCTTTATTTTGTTAAAGTTACAATTTTAACTGAGTGATCTCATTCTAAATACTTTCAAAGTAAATATTTTGGCACAAAAATGATTGAAATATAGCAGTCACATTGAAATTATTTGCAGTTGTCACATGACTCCTAACATTCCACCTACAATTAATTGAGGTCTTAAAATGATTCTCAAACAGATAAGATTTTAAAGAATTTTTTTTTTTCCTTAAAAACATCCCACTCAGCACATTGGCATTGCAAGTACTTCTAAAGAAATTTATAAATGTTTCAATCTTTTCTTTCCTAACATCATTATAAATGACTTCATGACAAGTGCAAATTTTCCTCCTTGTTCTTTGGGAAGTACCAATCAGATGTGGATTTGAGTGACATCTCTTTTAAGGAAGAACAAAGGGGACAGGCAGCTCAAATAATTATAAAATCCTGACTTGTTACTGTCACAAAGATTGCCTGAGCTTTAAAAAAGAAATGGGACATTAATGGTACAATGTAAATAATTGTGTAGGCTCTGAGATGATTAGTTAGCAAGGTGGCAGAATTATCTTGTCAAAAATAAAGTATTTTTAAATATCTGAAAAGGAACTCTAAAATATCCATCCTAATAATGAAACCCATGACATCCAGCACTACTATACCCAGAATAATGATAACTAAAAATAGGATTCTGTATTTTTCACCAAAAATACTTGTAAAGAAAATGTTTTCTATGTCTCTTAATCTTCAGTTCATTATAAAATGCCATCCTAGCAGTTCAACTGTATCAAAATGAAATGCTTCATCTTGGGAGTGTAGGCATTCCTGCTAAAGTCCTGATTTGTTTTGTATGAGCCACTTCCATCATTGTTATTGTCATTGGTATAATACATTATATTGCTGACCACTTATTCTGCACTATTCTGAATTTTTTACCTTTTTTTCTGTCATTATTTCTCACAGCAACCCTATGAAATAGTTACTATTATTATGCTCAATGTATGGATGTGAAAATTATAGTCTGGAGAGCATAAGTAACTTGGCCAAAATTATTTAGCCAGTATGGGGCAAAAATAGAATGTGCATACAAGTCAATCTTCATTGCCTTCAAAAAATTATTAAACTTTTCCCCAAGTTTTGTATATTTGAAAATATAAAATTCAGTGATTATATAACATTTTATCTTTTAAATGTATATTTTCTTACTCATTTTGAAGTTTTCCTTAGGAAATGTTGCTAGAAGAAGTTTTACTGGTTAAAATTTTCATAAATATTGACAAACTGCTTTCAGTGATTTATACTTCTACTAGCAGCATATGAAAATATTCTTTTTACTTGAGCTTTGCTTATAATAAGTACTTTTAAAAATGTTTACTTGGGGCCCCTAGGTGGCTACGTTGGATAAATGCCCAAGTCTTGATTTCAGCTGAGGTCATGAGGTGGTGAGATCGAGCCCTGCAGCCCAGTGTCAGGTTGGGCATGGAGACTACTTAAGATTCTCTCCTTCTCCATCGCCCACTCGTAATTCCCACCCCAACTTCTGTGTGTGCTCTCTCACTCAAAAAGAGATAGGCAAAATTTTTGCTTGATAGGCAAAAATTTTTCTGTTTTCTTGTCAGCTATATTCTTAACAGACTATTATACATGAAAACATAAAACATTATTGTCTTAATGTTTAATTGTTGGCAATTAAAAGCTATGAGCATATTATCTGACCAATATTTATTAATTATTTTAACCTTTAATGAACTCATTTTATTTGCCAGAAACTTTTTTAAAAAAGATTTTAGTTATTTATTTGACAGAGATCACAAGTAGGCAGAGAGGCAGGCAGAGAGAGGAAGGGAAGCAGGATCCCTCCTGAGCAGAGAACCCAATGCGGGGCTCGATCCCAGGACCCCGGGATCATGACCTGAATTGAAAGCAAAGGCTTTAACCCACTGAGCCACCCAGGCACCCCTGCCAGAAACTCTAAAAAATTCTCTAGGGCAAGAAAAATAGGCCCATTCTTGTGCTTCAGGAGCCTTGATGGAAAGCTATGATAGTAATAAAGACTTTGCATGAGTACTACCATAGAACTGATAAGTGGCTTTTTAACCCTAATTCTGGCCTTTGTTACTGGGAGAACCTCATAGAGGAGATATCTGCATATTGTCTTGATAGATGAATAGAGATTTCTAAAGTAGAAAATAGGAGTATTTTAGGGAAGGCACAGAACATAACCAAAGTGAAGAGGAATGAAAGCAAAAGTTAAATTCAAGGAATGGTTAAAAAAATAAGTTTTAATGGAACCTTGAATGATTCTTCTCAGAACTATAAGGGATGGATGGAGCATGAAAGATTGTAGCAAGACATGGAGATCCTTTTTGTGAGTTAGAATGAAATGTCAATAAATAGATTCACTATTTAATTGTAACCAACTATATCAGCCTTGACAAGTCATTTCAAAAAGTATGCTCATAATTAGAAATTCAAGATCTAGTTATTTCTTTTAATTACTCCAATTTTGTAGCGAATTATTTTTAAATATCCTGATGATGATAATTGGTACCTTCTAAAGTGCTAAAGTCTTCCAATAGCCACACTTGTCTCCTCCAATTTCATGTCCCACAGCCAATCATTGGTCTGGACAGAACATTTCATATTGCCTCTAGCAAGCATTGCACTGGGTTTGACTTCAACCATTTTACTCATTTTGTTCTTATGAAATATGCTCACTCTTCCCTCCTCTCTACTGTCCATATATAATGTATCCATCAAGACTAAGCTTAAACACTTGCTCTTATGTAAGTCTTCTGGCACCTTTTGCAAACATTTCTATAGGACTGATATACTCTATACCTCAACCTTGGCATTTTATGTATTGTCTTTTTTCTTCTTTGCTTTTTGTAGTTCATAAATTGAGATTTCAGGGGTTTATGCATTATCCTCTATTCTTAAAGACTGATTCTTAATGAGAATCAGTGTAAGAAACTAAAGATCACACTAATTATTATTTTGGGCGTTTGTTCGTTTATTTATTTTTCAAGCAATTACTGTCTTAGTACATGAAAGGCATTTACTTGTCAGGTACTAAAGATCTAAAGTGAACATGGTTCATGTTTTTCAGAAGGAGTTCAGAGCTTAATAGGGAAGCTAGATATTTAAACAACTTTTTGAGTTATTTATATGATATGAGGAAAATAGCAATTTATCCATTGTGGGTAGATATGGAAGTTGAAGTGTGTGAAATTTAATGAAGTCTTTCTAGAAAGGAGGAATGTCTACAGGTTTGTGAAAATGGGGTGTTTAACAGGCTAATAAATCAGGTACATATTTCTAGACAGAAGAAATAGCATACATTTTTCTAATTTAATTTTATTTTTTCAGTGTTCCAAGATTCATTGATTATGCACCATACCCAGTGTTCCATGCAATACAGGCCTCCTTAATAGCCACCACCAGGCTCACCCATCCCCCTATCCCCCTGCATTCCAAACCCCTCAATTTGTTTCTCAGAGTCCACAGTTTCTCATGGTTCATCTCCCACTCTGATTTCTCCCAATTCACTTTTCCCTTCCTTCTCCTAATGTCTTCCATGTTATTCCTTATGCTCCACAAGTAAGTTAAACCATATAACTGCCTTTCTCTGCATGAGTTATTTCACTCAGCATAACTCCTCCAGTCCCACCCATGTTGATACAAAAGCTGGGTATTCCATTCTGATGGAGATGTAATATTCCATTGTATATATGAACCATATCTTCTTTCTCCATTCGTCTGTTGAAGGGCAACTTGGCTTTTTCCACGCCTTGGTGATTGTGGCCATTGCTGCTGTGAACATTGGGGTACATTGGCCCTTCTTTTCACTGCATCTGTATCTTTGGGGTAAATACCCAGTAGTGCAATTGAAGGGTCATAGGGGAGCTCTATTTCTAATTTTTTAAGGAATCTCCACACTGTTTTCCAAAGTGACTGCACCAACTTGCATTCCCACCAACAGTGTAAGAGGGTTCCCCTTTCTCCACATCCTTGCCAACATTTGTTGTTTCCTGTCCTGTTGCTTTTGGCCATTCTAATTGGTGTAAGGTGACATCTCAATGTGGTTTTGATTTGAATCTCCCTGATGGTTAATGATGATGAACATTTTTTCATGTGTCTGTTAGCCATTTTTATGTCTAATTTGGAGAAGTGTCTGTTCATGTCTTTTGCCTATTTTTTAACATGATTATCTGTTTTGTGTGTGTTGAGTTTGAGGAGTTCTTTATAGATCTTGAATATCAACCCTTTGTCTGTAGGTCATTTGCAAATATCCTCTCCCATTCTGGCGTTGCCTATTTGTTTTGTTGACTGTTTTCTTTGCTGTGCAGAAGGTTTTGATCTTGATGAAGTCCCAAAACTTCATTTTGGCTTTTGTTCCCTTTGCCTTTGGGGACATGTCTGGAAAGAATTGCTGTGGCCGATGTCAGAGAGGTTACTGCCTATGTTCTCCTCTAGGATTTTGATAACTTCCTGCCTCACATTGAGGTCTTTTATCCATTTCGAGTTTATCTTTGTGTACGGTGTAAGAGAATGGTCGAGTTTCTTTCTTCTATACATAGCTGTCCAATGTTCCCAGCACCATGTATTGAAGAGACTGTCTTTTTTCCACTGGATATTTTTTTCTGCTTTGTTAAAGATAATTTGACCATAGAGTTGTGGGTCCATATCTAGACTCTCTATGTTGTTCCACTGGTCTATGTGTCTGTTTTTGTGCCAGTCAGTACCATGCTGTCTTGGTGATTACAGCTTTGTAGTAAAGCAGGCAACATGATGCCCCCAGCTTTGTTTTTCTTTTTCAACATTTCCTTAGCAATTTGGGGTCTCATCTGGTCCCATACAAATTTTAGGATTATTTATTCCAGCACTTTGAAAAATGATGGTGGAATTTTGATTGGATGGCATTGAAAGTGTAGATTGCTCTGGGCAGTACAGACATTTTAACAATGTTTATTCTTTTTATCCATGAGCATAGAATGCTTTTCCATATTTTTGTGTCTTCTTCAATTTCTTTCATGAGTGTTCTGTAGTTCCTTGAGTACAGATCCTTTACTTCTTTGGTTAGGTTTATTCCCATGTATCTTATGGTTCTTGGTGCTAGAGTAAATGGAATCAATTTTCTTTAATTTCACTTATTATATTTTCATTGTTAGTGCATAAGAAAGCAGCTGATTTCTGTACATTGATTATTATATCCTGCCACATTAGTGAATTGTTGTATGACTTCTAGTAGTTTGGGGGTGGAGTCTTTTGTATATAAAGTATATATAAAGTATCATGTCATCTGCAAAGAGAGAGAGTTTGACTTCTTCTTTGCCAGTTTGAATACATTTTTATTTCTTTTTGTTGTCTGATTGCTGTTGCTAGGACTTCTGGTACTATATTGAAGAAGAGTGGCGAGATTGGGCATGCTTGTTGTGTTCCTGATCTTAAAAGGAAGGCTGTCAGCTTTTCCCCATTGAGGATGATATTCGCTGTGGGTTTTTCATAGATAGATTTTATGAAATTGAAGAATGTTCCTTCTATGCCTCTACTTTGAAGAACTTTAATCTGGAAAGGAGGCTGTATTTTGTCAAATGCTTTTTCTGCATCTATTGAGAGGACCATGTGGTTCTTCTCTCTTCTCTTATTAACTTGTTCTGTCACATTGATTGATTTGTGAATGTTGAACCACCCTTGCATCCCAGGGATAAATCCTACTTGGTCATGGTGGATAATCTTTTTAATATACTGTTGGATCCGATTAGCTAGGATCTTGTTGAGAATCTCTGCATCCATATTCATCAGGGATATTGGTCTGAAATTCTCCTTTTTGGTGGGGTCTTTGCCTGGTTTGGGGATCAGGATAATGCTAGCTTCATAGAGTCTGAAAGTTTTCCTTTTGTTTCTCTTTTTTTGAAACAGCTTCATGAGAATAGATATTATTTTCTTCTTCGAATGTTTTGTAGAATTGCCCAGGGAATCCGTCAGGTCCTGGGCTCTTGTTTTTTGGGAGGTTTTTGATCACTGCTTCAATCTTGTTACTAGATATTGGTCTATTCAGGTTGTTAATTTCTTCCTTTTTCAGTCTTAGAAGTTTATAGGTTTCCAGGAATGCACCTTCTAGGTTGCTTAACTTATTGGCACATAACTGTTGATAATAATTTCTGATGACTGTTTCTATTTCCTTGGCGTCATGATTTCTCCCCTTTCCTTCATAATTTTATTAATTTGGGCCCTCTCTCTTTTCTTTGGATTAGTTTGGCCAGTGGTTTTTTGGTCTTTTTAATTCTTTCAAAGAACCAGCTTCTAGTTTTATTGATGTGTTCTACTGTATCTCTAGTTTCTAACTCATTGATCTTTGCTCTAATATTAATTATTTCCCTTCTTGTGCATGAGGTTGGTTTGATTTGTTGTTGATTTTCCAGTTCTTTAAGGTGTAAAGAGAGTTGGTGTGTTTGGGATTTTTCAGTTTTTTTGAGTGAGGCTTAGATGGCTGTGTATTTCCCCCTTAAGACTGCCTTTGCCATATCCCATAGGTTTTGGACCGATGTGTCTTCATTCTCATTGATTTCTGTGAATTGGTTAAGTTCTTCCTTGATTTCTTGGTTGATCTAGACATTCTTGAGCAAGATAGTCTTTAGCTTCCAAGTGTTTGTATTCCTTCCAAACTTTTTCTTGTGGTTGAGTTCCAGTTTTAAAGCACTGTGATCTGAGAATATGTAAGGAATAATCTCAATATTTTGGTATTGGTTGAGCCCTGATTTGTGACCCAGTGTGTGGTCTCTTCTGAAGAAATTTCCATGTGCACTCGAGAAGAATGTGTGTTCTGTTGTTTAGGGTGGAATGTTTTGTATATATCTATGAGGTCTATCTGGTCCAATGTGTCATTCAAAGCTCTTATTTTTTTATTGATTTTCTGCATGGATGATCTCTCTATTACTGAGAGAGTTGTGTCAAGATCCCCTACAATTAATGTATGCATGTCAATATGACTCTATTTTGATTAACAGTTGGCTTATGTAGTTTGTTGCTCCCATATTGGGGGCATGAATATTTGCAATTGTTAGAGCTTCTTGGTGGATAGACCCTTCAAGAATGATGTAGTACCCCTCTGTATCTCTGCCTACAGTCTTTAGCTTAAAATCTAATTTATCTGATATGAGAATCGCTACTCCAGCTTTCTTTTGGGGCCCATTGCCATGAAAGATGGTTCTCCATCCCTTCACTTTCAGGATATATTTTTAGGTTCCAAATGGGTCTCTTGTAGACAGCATATGGACAGATCCTGTCATTTTACCCAGTCTGCCACCTTGTGCTGTTTTATGGGAGTATTTAAGCCATTCACATTGAGAATAATTATTGAAAGATAAGTTTTTATTGACATCATGTTGCCCGAGAAGTCCTTATTTCTATATATTATCTCTGTAAACTTCTGTTCTATGTCACTTTTGGTTTTTTTCTTCTTTTGTAGAACCCCCCCTTAATATTTCTTGTAGTGCCAGGTTGGTGGTCACATACTCTTTTAAACCTTGCTGGTCTTAGAAGCTCTTTATCTCTCCATCCATTTTGAATGTCAGCCTTGCTGGATAAAGTTTTCTTGGCTGCTAGTTTTTCTCATTTATTGCTTTGGATATGTCTTGCCAGCCCTTTCTGGCTTGCCAGGTTTCTGTGGACAGGTCTGATGTTATTCTGATGGACCTTCCTCTCTACATAATGAATCTCTTCCCCCAAGCTGTCCTTATGACCTCTTGTCTAAAATTATGATTCATGAATTTCACAATTATGTGTCTGGATGTCTTTCTAGACCTATTGATCTTGGAGGTATCCTTTCTGCCTCCAGGACAGGAACACTTGTTTCATTCCCCGGATTAGGGAAATCTTCATCCAGAATTTGTTCAACTGTATCTTCTAGTCTTCTCTCTTTCTCTACCACCTCCGGGATCCCAGTAATTCTGATGTTGGAATGTTTCATGGCATCATTTATTTCCCTAATTCTGTTTTCATGGCTTCTAAGCTATTTGTTCTAGGCCTTCCCTGATCCTACTTCTCTATCAGTTTGTCTTCTAGATCACTAATTTTATCTTCTGCCTCAGTTACCCTCACTGATAGGATATTTAGATTAGTTTGGATCTCATTGACAGCATTCTTTTAGTATTACCAGATCAGCCCTCACTTCTAACCTTAGAGCTTTTATCTTGCCACTAATGTTGTTCTCCAGCCTAGCCATTGCCTGGATAATTGTTACCCTGAATTCCCTTTCTGACATACTGTTTATGTCCATATCCAATAACTCTGATAGAGAGGGTAGAGTCTCTGAATTTTTTCTCTGTTGGCTGTTCCTCCTCCTAGTCATTTTGGTGAGAGGTTGTTGAGGGGATGTATAGCTGAATATATCAACCACGATCTAGGGAAGGTGATCCCTGGAAAGTTTTGGAGCAATCAGAAGTCACCACCAAGAAGAAAGAAAAAAGAAGAAAGAGAGAGAAAAAGAGAGAGGAAAAAAAGAGAAAACTCAGCCGAAATAAGCCCCCAAAGTAAGATTTATATGGTACATAAACAAGAACAAACAAGCAAAAAGACCGACAAAAGTAAAAGGCAAGGAAAAAAAAAACCCAGCCAAAATGAACCCCAAGAAATAGATTTATATAGCACAAAAAGAAAAACAAATACACAGAAACACCAACAGAAGAATAAGATGAGAAGGTGTTTATAAGCCCACAATGTGAGTGAGGACGGTTATTTCGGTTCCTCCTAGGTTAAATCTTGTTATCTTTGTTAAAGGACTCAACTTTCCAGAGATATAGGGAAATGAAAACTGGTTTATATACAGGGGTAGTATTGAATAGGGAAAAAGGATTACCTTGAAGCTTATATCTATATGTATAAAAAAAAGAAAAAAGAAGAAAAGAAAAACACAGGTATATGTATGAAAAAAGTTCAAGTTAAAAAGGTATTATGAACTATGTTATATTAAACTTCTAGATGTAAATGTAAGTGGATAAAAAAATTAACAGGAATCATGAGAATGAATTTAAAAATATAAAAAAGAAAGTTGTATCTCTGAAACATACAGGTTTTGGGGCAATACCAGGAGTTTAATATATTCTTTTCCCCTGATATTGGGGTTTTACAGTTTTGTGGGGACCCTGTGGTGGTTGTCCTCTTATTCTTTTGGCTTGTCTTCTGGGGGAGGGGCCTGCCACATTGTTTTTCAGTCAGTCTTGCTTTGGCAGAGTCGCCCTGCCCCCTATCAAGGGGCTGGGCTCTGTGGAAACTGGTTTTTCAGGCTTTTGTTCTCTGGAGATTTTTGTTCTTTGGCAGCTTTTTGCAGGTTTTGGGGGGTTTAGTGGAAAGCAAACTGCACCCAGACCTCTGTCTCAGAGAGAAGCTTCAATCTACTCCCCTCTGGATGGTCCAGAACACACAGACTCCTCCTCTGCAAACTCCACTGAACACCACAGCCTCCCACAGGCACACCCTCGGCCACTGTTTCAGTGGTCCTCTGAGGCCCCCGCTTTTCTCTGCACCCTCATGCCACTAAATCCACAAGCAATATTGGTCTGGGCTTGTGGCAGGTGACTGCCTTTGCTGGGACTCCTGTCTGGACTCCAGGCCTACACCGGTTGTGCTCACACCCGGTGGAGGCACAGGTCACCAAAGGCTGCAGGCTAGGGGTCCCTGACTTGAGTTGGCACCAGATTCTCTCAGGTGTGGGCTGTGTGCA
Organism: Enhydra lutris kenyoni; assembly: GCF_002288905.1. NCBI lineage: Eukaryota > Metazoa > Chordata > Mammalia > Carnivora > Mustelidae > Enhydra > Enhydra lutris. The sequence continues at coordinate 27,619,782 of NW_019154086.1, read as the reverse complement.
TTCAGACTCCATGGCCCCACAGGTCTCTGAAGCCCGTGGGCCCAAAGACCATGAACTGGCGCCCACACTAGGTTCTCTCAGGCATTGGTAGGAGTGCACCCTGTTGGAATGGTGGTTCAAGCAGTGGAAAGCTGCGGGCTCAGGGACCATGGACTGGAGCCCGTGCCAGGCTCTCTCTGGCATGGGTGGTTGCTGGTGGTGACAGTCCTGGGACTGTGGACTTGGGTCCATGCCCATGACCGCCTGATTCTACCAGTTGCCCCTTAATATCTTTTGATCTTTTTGAGTGCTTTTAACCAGTCTCCAAGTTAATGCTCGTCCCCAATCACAGGGCACTCTCCTATTGGGTTATTACTTTCCAATGGGTGACTTCTGGTAGCTTCCTCCCCCTTCTGTTTATCCTCTGATATCAGTCTGAGCATTCCCACTCTGCTTTACCTCTCCACTGATGTCTTCTGCCCCCCCTAGGGATCCAGAAGTATAATCTTATGTATCAGGCTGATTTCACGGGTGTTCAGAGCCTTTAGGGGACCAGTTGAAACAGAGTCTCCTGCTTCTCCACCATCTTTCCCCTCCTCCCTCAGAAATAGCATATACTAATGAGCAGAGAAGACATATCAGGGAAATGCACGTGTTGTGGTTATTATTGAATTATGAGGCTAATAATGGGGAAAACACAAAGCGAGACTAAGAAGGTAGAAATGGACCTTTGTGAGTTGAAATGGGGTTTGGAATGTATCTTGAAGTTGAAGTGGCAGTCTTGAAGGATTTAATCAGTAAGGTACCAGGATCACATTTGTGTATTCAAAATACTACCCTATGAAATAGTAGAAAATGGATTGAGGATAGAAAAAAAAAATGAAGGCAGGGGATAAAGTTAAGGATCTGTTTTAGTATTCCAGGTAAGAAGGGCCTTAATATTGGTAATGCAGAGAGAGAGAGAAGGGTCCTTTTTGTACAAGTATTCTTTCAGATAAAATAGGATTTTGTTACTGAATAGATAGAACAAGTGAGGGAGGAGAAGAACCCAAAGATGATACCTAGATTTTTCTGGTTAAGTAACCAGATGGTGTATTAGCCAAAAAAGCTAGCTAGGACAAGAAACTGGACGATGGCTGCAATAAATCCTATTATACAAATGCCAATGTAGAGGGTCCAGAAAGTGGTCATATAAAATAGGATACTGGATATACCTGTCTGGGTCATAGAAGAAAGATCTGGGCTGAGCATGTAGTTAGTCATCAGAATGGAAATAGGTGAAATCACTGAGAAAGACAGTTAAGAATGAAAAGCATATCCTCTTGAGGGACACAGATATCTAAGGGCTCCCATTCCTTGTATGTGCATCAGTAAAAATCTGTTTTGATATTTGAAATGAAAAGCTGTTATCAAGACACATATATTTGACAAATTGGAGACAACTTAAACCCTGTAATAGGACAGATGGAGCTGAGGCTCCAGGAGCCTATGTACATTGCAGGTGAATTCAAATTTGCCCCTCTATAGTTCTTTCATTGAAACCTGGAACAAATGGAGTTCAAAACAAGATTAAGAACACCTAATGTTGAATTGAATGATTTAAAGCCTCCTGGTGACACTGTTTCCTTTTTAGAACTTCACATATTGATGAAACTCATGTGGAACTTGGCTACCTTTTGTCATTCAATGTCTAGCCTAGCAGTCCTGGTGACCACAGATTTTAGGTTTACAAAAATCCTTCTACTCATAAGAGGTGAGGTGAACCCTAAATTAGACTAAATATGTTAAAATAATGAAGAGAAGCTAGGAAAGGGAATTGAAGCAATCTGCCAAAACAATGTCATGTGTTTCACAGAGCTCCTGTCTTCCAAGTAATGCAGGAATTAATTTGCATTCTCGAGGGGCATTACTCTAGGAGTCCTCATTTCTATAGGTTAAGGATTGAATGTGAGCTATAGAATTAGAAAGAGCCTATTTTCAGCTGAGAAGGGGAATGCAGGGGGCAGTAAAAAAGCTGTTCATAGAACCTGCATTTAAGATTATAGTTACTGGAGACCAGATTCTCTCACTTATTCCTTTTCACATTGACCTTTCTATTTAATTTCTTTCTTTCTCTCTCTCTTTTTCCTCCTTCAAATTTCAGTTACCATGGTTTCTTTCTTTTTTTTTTTTTTTTTTTTAGGGATTTTATTTATTTATTCATGAAAGGCAGAGAGAGAGAGAGAGAGAGAGAGAGAGAAGCGGAGGGAGAAACAGGTTCCTCATGGAGCAGGATTTAAGATTTAGGATTATGACCTGAGTTGAAGGCAGGTGCTTAACCAACTGAGCCACCCGGGAGCCTTGACCTTTCTATTTCTCCTGTATATTTCTCAGTGAAATAATATGGCACTTCCTCCTTGTCCTCTTTCCTCTCTTCCTCCCTGCGTTTTTCTTCCTTCCTTTGCCTTACAGCTTTTAGCTTCTGGTTAAGAAATACTCTCACATTTTTAAATGTACTCATAAATGTGAATGAAATTGTTTCTATCACTTAGTTTTTTATGGCTGATGAAAACTTTGGATCCCATTTACAACTGAATATGTAAGGTTTTGGGACCCTTAATTTCATTTCTTCATATTTTATATTCAACTTTTATAACTTACTACTCAAACTTTGTAACTTCAAAGCACTAATAATATATATTTACTTATAAGCCATTTGAAGAGCTTGAATTGCCAGAACTTATAGACTGATAACGTTCTTCTTCAAACAGAATGCTGAGCTGTAGAAAATTTGTTCAACAAAGTTGTTTGAATTTCAACATATTTTAAATTTATGGGAATTGGCAGCCCTCTTTCTTTATCCAGAGGCAATGCTTCGGGCACTTTTTCCTATTTTCATCATATGTACAGGAAAATATGAATGTATTTATCTCAAAAGTATTTGGAATTCCTTGTGCCCACATTTTGATTCTAGTTTTAGAACCTTACTATGTGTATAGGTGCTAATTATTCAAGTATCATATCTTGTTAAGTGTTCTGGGAGTATTACTGTGTTTCTTTTTAATAAGTCACAGATAATTAAGACTAACTCTAAAAATGAAGTAACTGCCTGTATTGTGTTCTCTCCATTATTTTTGGATTAAGACTAGAGATATAAATTTTGTCCACCAAAAAGCAAATGTTTGAATACTATGGTTTAGATTTGGAGAGGAGGAGGAAAGACTTGGTTCCTGTGAGAAATCCACTGAAGCTAAATATGTGACTTATGTTTTAGTATTTGGTTGCTGTCTAAAGATTTCAAAACTTAGTATTTAAAACAGTGACCACTGTCTTTTTTAACATCAGGTAGAACTTGGGTAGTTTTTGTTTTGTTTTGTTTTGTTTTTTCTGTTGTATGTGTCAATAGTCTCTCAAGTGGCTATAGTAAGATGGAGGCTGAGGCTGAATATCCAATATGGCTTCTCTTGTCTGGTGCCTCAGCAAGGATGGTGTGGAGGCTGAGCGTATCCTTCACTCTTCATGTGGCTTTTTTCTCATAGCCTTCCCTGGGCTTCCTTACTTGGGAAGCTCCTAGGAGGAAATATTCTAAACAGCAGAAACAAAGTTGTAAAGGTTTTTAGGACCACACTCAGAAGTTGTACAACATCATTTCAATGCCATTCTAGTGGTCAAAACAAACCACAAGGTCAATCTAGGTCTAAGGGGAGAGAAACTAAACTCTGTTTCTTGATAGGGGACTGACAAGGGCACTTTGCAAATGAGCATATGTCATAGGAAATATTGTTGTGACCATTTTAGAAACCCCCATCTATCATAACCTACTTCAGTTCTCTTTGTTTTATTAAGGCTAGGTTTTCTTCATTTGTAAAATGAGGTGGTTAATTAGTTTATATCATATATAATAACTGGACAATTATAATAGATGTTGAAGAAAACAGATGTAGCTTTTATCCTGTGGAGCTGATTTTGGGACTGGATTGGGAGCAGTTTAAGATTCCCTCTCTTAGGACTTTGAACAAGAACAAACTGAGGGTTGATGAAGGGAGGTGGGTGGGAGGTGGGCTAGATGGGTGGTGGGTATTAGGGAGGGCATTAGTTGTAATGAGCACTGGTGATATCAATGATGAATTATTAAATTCTACTCCTGAAACCAATACTATACTATATGTCAACTAACTAGTATTTAAATAAAAACTTGGGGAAAAAAAGATTCCTTCTCTTAGAATATTCAGTGGCATTTAAAATGAAACAAAAGAACAGCCATTGTTTCTTATTGAGGGACATGTTTTATTGTAAACAGTATTTTATTGTCTGATGTAGAATAGTTTTCTTGTTTAGATTTTTTTAAAATGACCTGAGTGCTGCAGATGCTATGAAGTTCATTATTTTAAAATTATTTCTATTTCTGTATATACCAAATAAAAAGGAAAACCTCCATCTCTGAATAGTTAAATAAAATTTTGATAATGGAAGCAAATAGGTTGGAGATCCATAAACTAGCTACTGATAGAATTAGGCGTAATTATTTCTAATTTATTTGCAGGCACCAAGACTAGGTAATAAATGGCAAAGAATAAAATACTAAAATGTCCCTTTTATTCACTAGCTGATAGTAATTAAAACACAAAGCACAGTAGCTCAGCTTTTTAGTGAGACCCAAGTCTTAGGGCCAAAATTACAATGTCAAATTTGTCAGCATCACCATTAACATTAAAATGAAATAAGCAACTCTTGTATCATACCTTTCCCAAACCATTGTATTTAGCCTTTGAAAATCTTATGGTTGTAAGTTTCAAAAGCAGAGTTAATTACCCAGACATATGAAACTGATGAATTGACTAAATTGTATTCTCTCTAACTGTTTTGATGAAACTCCATAAACATGCTGTTAGTTCCATTCCTCTGAGCTTTGAATAGATTACTGTTCATGACCATAAAAGCACGACAGGGAATACTTCAACATACGCCAGATTCAAACTGAGTGAAATATGACAGTTTATAATCTGTGAGACAGAAGACTGATCTTTGAAAAATATTTGCATATAAAGTACCTGCTTCAACATCATAATTCTAAAAGCCCACATGAACAGAAATCCAGTGCTTTCACTTAGTATGTTGTATAAATCATAAGTAAGGAGTATCTCCTTAACTGTACATAAAACACTTTTGCCTCTGGGACTGTTTTTGTACATATTATTTTTATTAATAACGTAAATATGAGAACTGTGAAAATAGTAACCAAAACAAAATTGTAAATGCTCAATTTGGGGGAATTGGATATTATGATTTTTTTCTGAAAAATAATACACATATATAAATATATAAGTATGAAGACGTACTAAGAGAACCTTCTTCCACTGTTCTCATTTAGGCCTTTTTTCTTTGAAGAAGGGAGTGGAGTGGAGAGCTTTTAATTTTTGCTCACAGAAAGTACAGGGACAATGTTTCCTTTATTATTTTGTTCTGTGTTTTTTTTTTTAAGATTTTTTAATTTATTTATTTGACAGACAGAGATCACAAGTAGGCAGAGAGGCAGGCAGAGAGAGAGGGAGAGAGGAAGAAGCAGGTTCTCCGCTGCGCAGAGAGCCCGATGTGGGGCTCGATCCCAGGACCTAGGGATCATGACCTGAGCCGAAGGTGGAGGCTTTAACCCACTGAGCCACCCAGGTGCCTCTTTTGTTCTGTTTTTAATTTAAATACTAGCATTCAGTGAAATTGACTTTTTAAATATGCAGTTCTATGAATTTAACTTGTGGGTAGATTCATATAACTGCCACCACAGTTAGGTACAGCGCAGGTTCATCATCCCAACGAGCTGTCTTGTGCTATCCCTTTGTCATCACTCCCTTCATCTCTGACAACCACTAATCTGCATTTCATTGTTACAGTTTTTTTTTTCTTTTTAAGAGTGTTACAGGAATGTAATCATATAGTATGTAACCATTTAATACTGGATTCCTCCACTCAATGTAATGTATTTGTGGTTCATTCAAATTGTTGCATTTATCAATAGTTATTTTTATTGCCTAATGGCATTCCATTGGGTGGATGTTACCACAGTGTGTTTATCAGTTCACTCAGTAAAGGGGATCTGGGTCGTTTCCAGTGTTTAGTACTTATTAATAGAGCTGCTATGATCATTCAGGTATAGGCTTTATATGAAAATATGCTTGTTTCTCTAAGGTAAATACCCAAGAGTAGGATGTCTGGGTTGATGGTAGATATATGTTTAACTTTTTCCAGGATCTGCTAAACTGTTTTCCAAGGTGGCTGAATCATTTCACCCCTGCTAAGCAAGATATTAGAGTTTAGTTGCTCCACATTCTTGCCAACACTTGGCTTGTCAGTTGTAAGAACCTATTTATCCAGAGCAACTCCATCTCGGTTAAATAGCCATTTTGTTGTTTGTGCAGTAAACATAAATTGACCCTCCTCCCCACCCCCCGCAGAGAAGCTTACTTAAAAGCAAGTCCAGAAACCAGTAAAATGTAATCGGCTAGTTCCTGATAACAGAGCCCAGAATACAAGGACAAGTCAGCCCAGATGGAGACATCTAATCAGTAAAAAGTACTGTTTGTAACAGTGAGAAGGTCTTGCCCAAACCAAAATGACTCCATCTTGGGCAGGATGAACATCTTATTATTCACACTGAATATGTTAACTGACTAAGCCTTCCCGGAAAGTACTGTTTGTAACAGTTCCTTGTATGGGGTAATCTTAAATAACAAGTCACCACACCAGATGGAACTAACCAATCAGCAAACCCAGTGGGTTGAGATACCAAGATATGGGTTGCAGTTTTACCCAATAAAATGTAGCCTGTAAGATTGGGAGGGGTCGTTCTCTTTAGAGGAGGCCCTGACCAGTCGATTCTTGAGCCTGTAAGCTGGGGGTGGTTGCTCTCCTCGGAGATGGCCCTGGCCGATCAGTCTGACTTCTAAGAATAAAGCTTTACATAACTTTCACCTTGTATCCATCTTGTTCCTTTGATAATGGACCCCAACATCAGTATTTTTTTTTCTTTTACTTTAGCCATTCTAAAATACTTTTAAAACACACACACACACAAGCACACACACACACACACATACACACCCTGATTTATTAACTCCTTGGTTTTTAGATAAGAGTAGCATGGTAAGGCACTGAAGTAAAATCTTTTTTAAAAATAGAATAGCATATTAGACTCCATTTATAGAAAAGACTTTATGCCATTAAAAATTCAAAATGGAGTATGAAAACAGAATAGAAGGTAAAGTACCTTCTAACTTTAAAAATGTTTTTGATTAAAAATAGTATAAAATGCATTGAAAACAATTCATTGGAAAAACATCTATCTGGAATATGCTGTATAAAGCTTTTCTAAATTGAAATGTAAAGAGATTTGGCCTCTTGACAACTTAATTTTTAGATAAAAAAAGAAACAAAAATTCTAGGCATGGTTTAAACCTAGACTAATGTATTTGATAACTATGTACTCATTTTCTAATGAAAATAAATATCCATTTTTCTTTTCAAAGAGTATTAATGAGTAAATGTATCCCAAATTTTATTTCTTATATGCAACAGTACATATCTACATATTTTCTTGATAAAGGGTAATGTGTGTGTGTGTGTGTGTGTGTGTGTGTGTGTGTTGATATTATTGAGATACATTTGCCATTGTGCCGCTTGCAGAGCTCTGAGGTGTGCTGTCTGTAATTGTTCTCTGACACTGAACCAAGGGCTCCTGCCAAACGTATCAGGCATTGACCTGATAGGTCATTGGGTTTTTCTTCACTGGGATTTTGTTTCCTGAATAATTTATTTTTTCTCTCAAGATCATTCTCCACAAAAATATACTCTGTACTGCAAACAATTGATGGTGGTTATCTATAAAATCTATATAATGATATTGAAACAAATTGCCTGTTTCCAGTCTTCAGTGATGTGCTAGAATAGTTATGATATCTATGATTCTGAGGCTATAGTTTTGATTTTTAAGAGCTTCTTGGGGTAAAACATACACACCATGTTTTAGGCAGTGCCTTTTTTTCATCTTATTTTGTAGGGATGATATGTGAATATCATTTACTTACATATATCTGCCTGCTATTTAGTCTCAATTTTGACACAAAGTAGGTGTTCATATATATGAAAATAAGTGGGTTAGAATTCTTTATGACATTAACATTTAGGGACTCAAAATATTATATAATTATTTATGAGAGTCAAACCCACCTTTGAATTGTACTTTCTAAAAGTGTAGTTGAGTTGTGGAAGGTGTTAGTGAAATAAGGTGGACTGAGTGTGACTCAATAATTTTTATTATTGAAACTTGAGTAGATAAAAATGTAAGTCAGAGTAATCTAAAATTTGGTATAAAATTGGGATCTGATCTAAAAGCATTTCAAAATGATTATTGAATATGTTTTATCTTTTGTTACAAGTAATTTTTGAAGGACAATTATAATTTTTTGTGTAAAATTGAAAATACAATACATGGCTTGTGTTTTCTCAAATTATTCCTTTTTATATTAGTTTCCAAAGATTTTTGGGGGCCTGTACCAAGATTTTAATCTATTTGATATTTCTTTTTGTCTTTTAGTTAATATAACTTGTTCACCATGAAAATATGGAATTTGTAGAATTGTGCTCCAACTTTTTCTTTATTCTTCATCTCATTAATAGTATCACTGTTTATCCATGTAAGAACCATTGGAAATGTTTTAGACTTTCCTCTTCTTACTTCTTATAGTGAATCATCCTTCTTCTTTTGAATTCATCTTTTTTTATAAGTTTATTTATTTATTTATTAGGGAGAGTGAGCAAGAGAGAGTGCATGAGCAGGGTGGGGGGCAGAAGAAAGGAGAAGCAGACTCCCCACTGAGCAAGGAGCCCAATGGGGACTCGATCCCAGGACCCTTGGATCCTGGGATCATGATCTGAGCTGATGGCAGACGCTTAACTGACTGAGCCACCTGGGTAACCCTTGATTTAATCATCTAATTATCATTTCAATCTACTATTTTTTTCTTTGTGCCCCTATCTAGGCTGAACATTATTTCCCAGTTGGACAATAGTGATAGCCTACCAACCAATATCAGAACTTCTGATCTCTTTGTCATCCAGTCAACCCTGCAAGTTGTTAATAGCATTATCATTTTAAAATAGAAATCTAGTTACAATACTCTCCTGGTTTGACCCCTTACTGCCACAAGGTAAAGTCTCAAGTCCTTAGTTTGTCATTTAATACTCTTTACTCAGTCACAACCTACCTTCACAGCACCTATGGCAGTTATTCCAGGCACTCTGGAATCTTCACTCTTCTGAGTAAATCCCATGATGGTTCAAGTTTTGGTACCTGTGTAGCTGTGTTGACTAACTCTGCTCTTCTCCACCCAGGGCAGATTCATTTACAGTCCCTTCTTTGACTCACAGTGAGTTCCACTCTCCGGCTCTTCCAGTTCTTTGAAGGGCACATTTATTTATCTTTGTAACTGCAACACATTTCCCTGACATATAATATGCATTTCAATTCTTTGGTGTTGAATGATAGAATGAGTGATTTGATTTTACAAATTAGGACACTGAAGCATTGGTGGTTAAGTAATAAAAGTTAACAAAAGAGCAGAGATGCATTTAAAAGAGGAATATAATTATGAATATGGTGGCTTTTTCACCAAAGCATCTCACTAATATATGACTCTTGGTAATTTAAGTTAATTGATTTGAATGGCTTGACTTAATGATGATTACACTTAGGAAAAAAAATTGATTGATAACCGTCTTTCGAGAATAAGGAAGAAAAATGTACAAGGTTTAACTAATCTTTTAATGGTACTCAGGATTTGTTTTTATTGGGAATGGTAAGATACATAGACCCAGAAATGACTGTTGTGAAGAAAGTTTATTATACTCAGTTCCATAGAAGTTGGAGGCATGGCACACCATACAAGAGGGTCATGCAGTGAGACAATGGGTTTGGCTATGGGGCAGAGAGAGCAAGAGAAATTAGAGACAAGAGCCTTTACTGTAATTTCCTCAGGAAGGAACCAGCAAGACTAGATCAGAAGATTTAGGATTAATTCATTTCAGTTTTACAGCAGGCTCTGGGGCACAGAAGCTGGGTTGTCTGCTACCTGGCTCTGGGGTGATTAGAGCAGGTGGGTAGTGGCCTGAACTGAGGCCCTAATAAAGGCAGGTGATTAATAGTATGGGGTTTAGATTGACTGGTTTGAATGTAAAAGGGGCTCACAAGTTGTTTACTGTCCCTGTGAAAATTGGCTAACCTTGGGAGGGGTGGAATTTTCAGGATTAGTAAGGCTCCAAGATGACAAAGCATCAAAATACTGAAAATAAAAGATGTGGTTAGGACAACTGGAAATAGGATAAAGTATGTGAAATGAATCTCAAACCATGATGAAGTTACTAAAAAGGGGCGTTCATCCCTGCTTTTTGGACAAGAAAACAAGAAAAGAAAAATCTTTATTTGCAATTATTTGTCTATTGTGACCTATGAAGTAAATTGGTTAGCACTTGCAGCTGACAGAAAACAGCTCTGAAAGCAGAGGCTTTGTGTGCAGACAGCTCAAACTGCAAGACCTTATGATGGAAAAATGGAAAGCTCCCCCTCTGTCTGAAACACAGACAGAGGAAGCAGCTCCAGTGGTGAGCTGCAGAGCAAGCACCTCATCCACAGAAAAAAGCTCTCATGCATTAGTCAACCCCTATCATGGCAAAGGTCCTTGAGACTCTGAGAGAGGGTGGAGGTATGGCAGGGGCTGGATGATGTTTGTTCCTAAACCTTTTGTGGTCTGCGCAATCCCTTCTATCAAATTACTGGCTATGGTGTGGTGCATTCTGTTTTCTTTTGCTCTAGATAAAGGGTGATGAATTAAAGCTTTGAAGCAAGGAACGGTGAAAAACGAAAGAATATTTTTCAGCCACTCTAGTTCAAAACCATTTATAAGCACTGCCTGTCTGGCCTGCTCCTCTATCCATCATCCTTTTATGCAATTCATCAATCCACTTTTGCTCATGGATAAGTAGTTACCTTCCATTTACACTCCACTGAAGTGTTATTACCAGGGGTATCATGGGGTCAGCTGGTGGCTTCTTTCATGTCAATGCCCAAATGAGGGACATGAATTAATGGAACCACAGGAAGCCAAGCTTCTCTAGCTTAAAGGATGCTGTCTTGAATTCTTAGGGGGTTGGGATGGTGAGAAAACAAGCTGCCCTTATTTAAAGAGTGATTCACTAGCACTGGAGACTTGTTTTGGGTAAAAAATCACATCAGTGCATAGTTTTAGTCCCCAAAGAAAATTAAATTGAAATTTGTGGCTAAGTTTCTTTCTTGACTGAGACAACCAAAGACTTCCACTGACCTTAATATAAAACAGGACACTCTTAGCGACTATGAAATCATGAAAGATTTTGGACTCCATTAACGTTTCTTCTTTCTGGCCTACCTGAACGTACACCACTCATAGCTGGAAGTCCTACCTGTCCATCTAAGAGATAAAGGATTCTAGGCTCTTGCTGCCTTCTCCTTCATTGCCTTTTTCTGTAGACTTGGTAAAGCAAGTGAGGAAGCTACAGCTATATGACTTAAGGAAGCGCTTTTAAAATGGCACCCAGATGGGGGAAAATATGCATGACATAACAGAAACATACATGATTCTGTTTGACAATACAAATGGACCATTTAGGATTTGATTAGGAAGAGATTCAGGAGCACTTGATTGTAGTATAAAATCCCAGTAGATTGGAGATTATACAAAAAATAATTATAATTACTGTAATTGGAGAATGACTTAATTTTCTACCAGGGACCCTAAGGGCAAGGAATAAAATGAGGAAAGAAAGGGAATAGATAAGTTAAATCATGATGTCAGCCACAAAAATAGAACGTTAAGGGTAAGAATGGATTTGAAATGATAAAAACAAGCACACATGTATACAAAGGACTTGTATTTTCTCTCTGAATCTCTCCTAAATGGAACCCCATCTCTATACTTCTCCATATATAATTGCACGAGACTTTCCAGAGCAGTTTAAGAAGCTGTGAAATTTATCAAAGGCAGTTTCCTATGGTTATCAACAAATAAATCTTGTTTTTACAATTTGTGACTTCTCTAAAAATGAAATATGTAGATGGCTTTATAGATGTGAGTTAAAAAAAATGCCTGCTTTCAATGGGAGAAAGAAAACCTACAATGAAGCTCTTTTCCACCCTCTTTAAATTCTATAGTCACTTATGAACACCTTCTCTGTGTAATGTGCAGAGCAGGGTCAAGCACAAAGATCTACAGCATGCATAGTTTCAGCTTTAAAGTTGCTCAGTCTCATAGGGCAGGAGAGCCAAATAAACAAAGAGCTACCTTGCAGGAGAAGAATAAAAACACCACATGAGTCCTAATGTCTCATAACAGGGGATTCAGCCAAAGAATACAAAATCTTTGTAGATATGTTCTAGCTATTGCATCTGCTGAACTATGTGTTGTCCTAGTAACCTACTGAATCTGTTAATCTAGTGAAATAGCCACTAAATGTAGTGGTGGTTTTATTTTTATTTATTTATTTATATTATTTATTTATTTATTTGTTTATTTATTTATTTTTTGTGAGAGTATCTCTACTGCCACTGAAGCTTTTGTATGCAGTACAAACTCAGCACATTATTTGCTGAGCTGAACTAAAACAGAAGGTGTTTACTCTTAAAAGAGCCTTAGTAATTACATCTATTTTTCTATTTTGTTCTTAATATGAGATTGACTTACAGCTGGTAGCTAATGCTGAGATGTGCAGACTGTAATTCTAATTCTCAGATTTTTAAAAATGCTTGTCAAAACTGAAATAACTTTATGGATACCACAATCTAGATGTTGAGGTCCTTGATCAGTATTTTGTTTATCATTTTTAAAGATATCATTTGATAAAATTGACAGTTTTTCTTTTGGTGTTCGCTTCTGTGAATTTTTAGCACATTTGTATTTGTCTAACCACCGCTATAGTCAGGATACAGAATGGTTTTATTAAAGTAAAGGATTCTCTCATGCTATTCTTTATATTCATTCACTCCCCCCACACCCTTGACAACCACTGACCTCTTCGCCATCACAATGGTCTTGTCATTGGAGAATGTCAGGTAAATATGTTGTGCAAGATGTATCTTTTTGAGACTGGTTTCTTTTATTCAGTGTACTGTCTTTGAGATTCATTGACGCTTTATGTATCCCTAACTCGTTTTTTATTGCTGAGTTATATATTGAATGGCTACACCAGTACTTATATTCCAGTTTACTTGTTGGAGGACATTTGGGCTGTTCTAGCTTTTGGTATTTATCAATAGAGTTGCTATGAACATTCAGGTACTTATTTTTGTGTGAATGCAAGTTCTCATTTATCTAGGGTAGCGCTCAGGGATTGGATTACTTGGTCATTTTGCTAAGTGTATAACACACCATCTTATAGCTTTTTGAATTTGTTATTTATTTATTTATTTATTATTAACATATAATGTATTATTAGCCCCAGGGGTACAGGTCTGTGAATCACCAGGTTTACATACTTCACAGGACTCACCATAGCACATACCTTCCCCAATGTCCATAACCTAATCACCCTCTCCCTACCCCCACCCCCATCCCCCAGCAACCCTCGGTTTGTTTTGTGAGATTAAGAGTCTCTTATGGTTTGTTTGAATTTGTTATTTAAAAAGAAATCCTTTCTGTTTCTTTTGGATGGAGATAATGAATTGGGGATTTAAATGGGTAAGTGTAGCGGTCACATTTCCAGAGTTTTCTCAGAATATAATAGACAAAAAAGCCTCACAGGTAATTTAGACTTTGGAAAATCCAGAGTGATCTAAATGAAATTAGGAATTACTCTCAGTATTTTGCTAAATTCATAATTTTTGATGACACTCTAGTGATAGCTTTTTAAGGTAAGATATAGCTGTCTGAGAAAGTTTAATATAAAAAAATGAAGTCCTAATACTTTATGATATATAGTTATATGTGTTTACAATTCATTTTCGTGATCCACACAAGTATTTAAATATATGGAAGGAGGTGAATTAGGCAAAATAAAACTCTGTGGTGACTCACTATATTGCATTAAAGTGCCTTTTAGTATATATTAATAATTTATTCATATAAAGTAGAAAAGAAAATTGTTAACATGCTAACACTAATCCCAAATTAGTATTTTCCTATGTTCCATCTATGGATCACCAAATCACCAGAAAGCAAATAGGTAATAAGAAGTATTATTTATATGAGTTGACTTCTATGGACATTTTCATTCGGCATTTGATCAGTGGTATTGATGACAAAATCCCTTTTTATTATTTTGAAGAGTATTGAAAGAAGATTAAAATTACTGTCTCCATTGATTTCTTGCTAAAACGAAAAAATAGCTATAGTAGTTTAGTCTTTTAACTGGACTTACAGTGTCTTTACAGAAACAGTGGTGTTTCAAGCATGGTTAGTAATATTTTAATTCAACACAAGAACAAGAAATGGATTTTATTGCTCTCTGCTCTATGGATCATGAATTTACCTGAACTAAGTCGTCAAAAGATGTGTGAAAAATACCTCTGTAGTGGGCTGTTGACCGCATTTACTTCAGTATTTTACTAATGCTATTTTTCATTTTAGCCGAGTTAGCCTTTCGTAGAATTAGCATCTATCCCTAAACACCTATATGTATCACCACAAAATGGGGATACAATCAACCACTCTATTTACCTCAGCTCATTGAGCAACACTTTACTTACATGTGTATGTAGAAGATAAACCTAATTTGGCAAAACTGAGCAACAGACTATTGATTCACTTTTAAAACATAAACCAACCACCTTAAAATGTTGAGAACCATGAAACGACAGTATTGAAGGTAATACTAGTAGCTTAAGGGAGGAACACATCATTTTCTCTTTTCAGTTAGACTTCCTGACTGAATTCCAGTGTATGCTCCTTAATGAGATGAATTGGGTGGTCTAGCCAATTCAACCACAGTCTATTACTTTCTCAGTTATAAACATCTTTTTATTTCACAAAGGCCATGTGTTGACTGCTTATAACCTCTTTAATTCTAATACCCTTAAATCCAATAGCTGTTTCAGACTGGAGAGCTACAAATCCAAGGTTTCTCAGTTGACAGAACAAAAGGAAATTCTACTTTTGCTGTGGGTTGGGACATGCTAATGCACTATGAAGACATCATTCATGGGTCACCAATCTTCCCATAGATAACTTCTCATCCTGGAGTCCTGCCCTAAATTGTATGCATATTTTAGTCCTTGCAACATGTCTTCTTTTTCATATCTTATCTTTTTTTAAGATTTTATTTATTTACTTGACAGAGAGAGAGACACTTGACACACTTGACAGAGTGAGAGAGGGAACATAAGAAGGGGGTGTGGTAGAGGGAAAAGCAGGGCTCCTAGAGCAGGGAGCCTGATGTGGGGCTCACTCCCAGGATCCTGGGATCATGATCTGAGCTGAAGGCTGATGTTTAATGACTGAGCCACCCAGGTGCCCCACTTTTTCATAACTATGAAGTAGATTTATGCTCAGAGCATTGAGTGATAAATGGTCACCTCTAGTATGGATTCAGCCTAGTGTCCTTTGTCAAATCATTGAGTCTGTAGAAGTTCATATTAGATGCCTTTCTGCCACCCAGTGAACTCGTGCTTCGTCTACTGTATATCCCATTCCACTTCTGTGGGCTCAGATGTTAATTTCAATGTGATTTTGCTAACTGAAAATGCTGCTAGTCACAGATCTCAAGAAGGTGGCAACAATTATCATCCAGTTGTAGTTTCTTGGAGTGCTGTGGTTACAAAACTTCGGAGACCACATTTGACTTTAAGGGCAAAAAAAAAATATTATGATAAAGGCCATTCCAGCGGGTGTTTATATTTTGATGGGGAACTTTTGAAATGAAAAAGAAAAAAATGCCTCTAGAACTCACAGACATAAAATTATAAAGATAAAATACAAATTTTACTTTTTGTTTTTTTGTTTTGTTTTGTTTTTGATGGAGTAGTGAGTTAGGCCTATAAAGATATATAAAGCCTGTGCAGAAGGAAACTTTATCTTTCTTCTGAAACTTGTTCACTGATAAACTCTGCTCTAATTTTTACATTAGTTAAATATATTTCTGGAAGTTTTCTTTTCTTTCTGTTCAGAAACTTTCCCCTCTAATGGCTGTTACGAGTTCACTTATTATTTTTAACTCTATGAATTCAGATTGGAGTGTTTTGGTCCTACAGTATTGGGTCTGGGAAAGAACAACCTTCAGATCTAATAAGTAGATACAGATTTGATAAATGACTTACACTTTACAGTTTTAAGGACTCTACTGCCTTAATACTTACATCTTGATTTGTAGAAGAATGCTTCATGACATAGTGACTGTGCTTGGCAATTTCTATTTTAAAAAATTGCTTTAAAAACATGGGATCTCCTGTTTTTTAAATAATAAACCATTTACACTAGCATAAAAATGTCTCATAAAATGTCCAGTGTCCTTAAAATCTGCTATCAAAATCCATATTACTTTAATTTTACATAATTCATTTTTATTCATTTATTTTAAGATTTCTTCTACATACTGTTGTTATACTTTAAATGAAAGGCACAGTATAACGTTAATGCACTGAGAATTTAATTGGTGTATATTTGAGAGTTTTAAAAAAGAATATAGAAAGTAAATTATGTCTGCCTATTTGTTTATAAGTAAACATACGATTGTTTTAGATTTCACAATCTATTCTTCATGTTTTTATTATGCATTTTCTTTTCTTTCTCCTACTTTAAGTGTATGTTTTAAAATGTTCAAAACATCTCTTAAATGTCTTACAATCTGTAAGAGCATTAAGTGGGTTAGAATGTTTATCCTCATTGAAAAAGGGAATGGTTAAGTTCAGTACAGTCCATTATTGGTTGAATGCTTTAAGAAAGAAAAAAAGTTATTGCTTTCTGGGCTTTTGTTGAAGTCAGAACTGCCTCAAATCCATGACATGAAGTTGTCAGGGAGACAGAGCTAAGCAACATTTTAATTGTTCTCACCCTTGAAAGAATTGTAAAAATGGCCTGACCTTTTTTCCTTCATAATGAAGCTATTGTTTTATTTATGCAGAAGGGAAAGTTTAGGCAGAAGAGAATGAAATTACAGTGTTTCAAATCTTCCACATTCCTGGTGTTTCCCTCTCTCTGTCAGTCTCTCTTGAACATCCACCAAATCCAAGTAATGTTTCATGAAGGGGTAGACAGTGGAAAAGGGGAGAAGACTTTCTCATGGAGTTTTGAGTATTTAAATCCTGTGAAAGAATTATCAGCTAAAAATGTGACTTATTTACTCTTCCACAGCACATTATTGACAAGTTAAAACTGTATTTCTAATGTTCTCATCAGTACCCATGGCTCAAATAACAATAAAATAATGTCTTCCAGGAGGATTCATTCTTCTATTCATTCACTAATTTTTCTGTAAGGTAAATATTTAATGTGAATTTTCAGTGAATCATGGTATAAATACTCCCACCATGGCCAATTTCAGGTACTGTGATAGACACTGTGTATTCAGCAGGGAACAAGATGGCACAGACTTATTTGAAAGGCTTCTATGTATGGGTATAGAGAGATACACATTAAACCAAAAATTATACAAATGAATAACAAGTAAGTCCTACAGAAAAGAAGTACAAAGTGAACAAATAAAAAGGGGACAGGAAAGAGATTGGGAAAGGGAACTTGGGTAAGATTTATAGAACTAATTTAATTATAAACAATTTTATCTACCTCAGCCAACTCTACAAAACTGACATACATGCATTCTTAGGTTTAAATTTATTCTTTCATGAATTTTGATAACAATGTAAACAGAATGTGTGTGTGTGTGTGTGTGTGTGTGTGTCTGTGTGTGTGTGTAGTTACAAATTTTAAAGATCTAAGAATATTTGCAGTTTACAAATAATAAACTTAAAATATACTTTGTGGTAAATTCCATATAACCAGTTGACTCTTCCAGTATGCTTGCATTGTTTTTTGCTGAACTCTTACCTATATAGCTAAACCATAGTTGTGAATGACAAAAGTAAAGTTTGAACATAAATATTGGTTGATATTTTCATTTACACTGATAAATAAGACAAAAACAAGATAATGAAAATATGTTTGGAACTTTATTAGTTCTTCAGTGATGTGAGCAACTGTTTTATCAAATGAGATAATAGTATTAAAACTTGCAAGACTATTTCCTTGAGTTTTTGTGCTATTCACAATATGACTATACACATGCCTACTTTTGAGTTTACTCTGTACTCTTAAAATTCTTTCCAGCACTTTCTTAAGTCTAGACCATCAACAAAACAGTAAACCAAGCCCTGTTCTGTGGTCTTTACAGTGTTAAGACTCCCACAGTGGCTTATTTTTAACAATGTGGTCCCTGAACGTAGAGTGGAGAAAAGATGGGAAGTAGCACACCTTTATGTAGTATCTCCATCCTTACACATGCAATAGTAGAAATCAGCTCAACAGCATATATGGTAGAAAGATATAGTAAAGTATTAATTGATTATAAAATTTGACTATACTTGTGTTTCTTTAACCAGCAAATGCTCACAAATGCCTGAAATTTTAACAATCAAATGGCTCCAGCACACCAGCAAGGAGTATTTAGCAAAATAAACTCTTAAGGAAAATTTGTTACTGCACATCTCAGTTCTGGCTCTAAGATTTTGTAAGTGGTGGTGTTCTTAGAGCTGACTTGGTTAAGAAATAGGAAAAATTTTCATAGGTTCAGGAAGAACAAAATGATGTTCAGATTTTCATCCAGAGGTCCAGGGTTTTGGCCCTAGGTTCCTTGTTTTACTTTCAGAGTCTAGAAATACCTAGTCTACTTGATGGACAAAATTCTTTTACTTTGGGTGTTCTTACTCGAAACTTAGTCACTCTGAAGGAACAGATGCTCTCTACATTCAAAATATTCTGGAGTTTGTACTCAAATTTTGCCACAATAATTTAAATGCCACACTTTCTAATGCCTTTATTCACACCGAAGTACAATTAATGATGTCTGCATTGCTTTGTGTGTGGATATCTAGCCTCTTTGATTCTATTTCTTTGCAGATGTCATTTCTTGCTTCAAGATGTTGGCTGTAAAATCCACCTGGACAAATTTTGTATACTATATGTAGTTGACGCTCTAGTTAGCCTTCAGTTAAAAAAATCATCAAATAAATATGTGAATGAGTGGTAACACAGTTGTTTTTCTTGACCTGGTAGGGTCCTAGCAAAACATATGTTCTATGGGACTGATATTTCATATGAACTGGAACCAGGAGCCCAAGTCCTATGTTTGTCCCTCATCTTTATTACTTGAAAGTAAGCTAATCATTTTGCCTTACCACTTTGTATAGACTAGTTCCAATATTAAATATTTAGTCTCATCAAAGTATCCTGTTTTCTGAATCTTTCTCAACTGAATTCTATACTTGTGTAATAATTGCTGATATCTTTATGATCAAAGACTTGTAAAGCCTACTCATATGCCTTAATGCTCTTTTGCTTCATTTATCAAAAATATTTCAAGCCCCAATAATGTAGGAAATGGGAGGTCGAGAATGGGAGTCACAAACATGATTGAGTTACGATCAATGTCTTTTAAGACTTGACAGAATGATGATGAGAGAGATAAAGGCACATAAACAGACTATGAAATGTAGTAAGTGCTATTGCAGGACTGTGGACAAATTGTTCTAGGAACAGACTTTGAAGCAGCAGATTTCATTTTATCATGCAGGCTACCCTCCATTTAAAAGGGAATTATAAAAGGAGAAAATGGGGTTCTTAGGTTTAGGAAAGGAAATACTTCCCTAGATATTTTAAAACACTCATTATCTTTCAGGTTCTGAAGGAGTTAAGATTTTGTTTTTGTTTTTATCTTGTACATAATGTTACTATAAGTCATTCAAGACTATATATTAGTATTTTGATTACTATTTTTAAAGTTAAAGATAACACTATTTATAATCTTTTCAAAAGTCCAGAGTCTTGGAATAATTGGAGCAGTGTTCCATTTCTAAGTAAATATTAGTGTTTTTCAGATACTGGTAGGCGCCTACTAAATGGAAGTTATACACAGAAGTAATAAATAACAGGAGAGAGGAAATGAAGGACAGGCATGGAGAGAGATCTCCCACACTGAATTGCACTTTCTATTGTTGGAAGAATAGTTCATTGAATCATAGCTACTTACATTTCTAAGTGCAGCACTGATATAATTAGGTGGCTAATATTATATTGTATTAGAAACTGAATTAAGCTTGTAAATTATATGTTTTACTTTCCTGCCTATGCAGGAGAAACTTCCACATTGAGCATTTCAGTTTATGGGCAAATTTTAAATTTATCAATACTATTTTCATTATATTAACCTATTCTTTATTCTTAGGGATCTTTCTTGACAAAATTTGCTGTCACTGCTTAACTGTAATGTTAATACAAACTATATCACCTATGTTTCATCTGTCTTTATCTATTTGTCAATCTGTCATCTATATCTGTCTCTGTTTACCTACCTACCTACTGACCTATCTATCTAATGATCCGTCATCAGTCATTGTCTCTCTCTGCTCCAGCCTCCCTGTCCCTCTCTTACCTATCTCTGTTTCTAATTTCTCTTATTCTGGCTAGCACTGTCTCTAAAACATAATCTTCTTATTTGCCTCATAATAAGAAATTAAATCAATTCTTGTCAGTTGATTGATGAGTTTATATAGTAACAAGCAAAAAAAAAAAATACTATGCGGAAATGTAGGGTCTGTGAAATTCATTAAGTTTTCTAACAATCTAACAACCCCTCTTTCACAAATTAGATTCCCCAGAGAGTTAGCATCAGTGAAACTAAAATTTACTGAGCCCTTAGTATGTGCCAAGAACTCCGCTAGGCATTACTGACCCAATCCTCACAACAGAAACATATGAGGGTCTGTATCTGTCTGTAAGAAATAGGAACAGAGAGGTTAAGCAACTTATCTAAGTTCCAAAAGTTGAGGAGCCAGGGTTCAGACCCAGGCAGTCTGATTCCAGCGTCATTGCATTTTATTGAATTCAAGGGCCTCTTGGTGGTCTGGGTATACAAAATCTCATACTTGGCTTCACTTACTATTTTGCTAATTGAATGCACTGTTTTATTATGGAATTCACACAAGAGATATCTTCTACTACCTAATTCACTGGTGTAGTCTATGTAAAATTATGCATATAAATATGAATTTATTTTTTAGCTCTAACTTTTAAGGGACACACAATTTGGGATATTCCATATGTGAAATTTGTTGAATTACACATGGCTTGATATTGAAATATGAACATTTCATTATATTAATATCATACTAATTAATGTAATTAATGACATTGCATTGATATTAATGTAAGATATACTTTTGCTGATCATACATGTGGAACTATTTATTTAAGCCATAAATCAAAAAAGGATAAACCAAACTTCAGTGTAGATGATATAGCCATGTGGATCAATTGGTTAAGTAAAGGAATATTATAAAAATCATTGCCAATTTTGTCTAGTAAGGTTAAAACCTTAAATAAGGTTAAACAAAAAGACATAATTGAGTGATTCTGAAATGATTCACTTGGTCCTCAATGACCTTTACCCAGGACTTTTCTAGTTCCAGTGCCATTTCTGTTCACAATTAGCACATATAAATGGGAAATCAGCAAAATTTTAAATTGCTATGGGCTATGGAGCCCTGAGTCCCTAGGGAATTCCTGAAATTAAAAATGTTAAGTCCATGAATGTCAAGGTTCTTGAGTAATCTGCATTATAACACAAACATCATCCAGGCTGGGTAGTAATTATGTGACATGAGAAAATATTAGTAAATTATCTTTGCCAGTAGTTAATCAAACTGTGAATACAAGTCCTTTATGGCTTATTTGTTTAAACCGTTGAACAGTGATTCTTCATTACCCCCACGAATGTAAGTTCATTATTTATAACTTACAAATATGTTTTGTTCAGAAAAAATTTAGTTTTATTAATGTTATTAAATCTTAGAACTTACACCAGAACAAAATAAAGATATTTTTGAAGACCTACAAAATGAAGATAGTTTTAGGGCCTGAGGCTATTCAACAAAATGAATGCTTAATATGCCTACTGAAAAATAGATCATCTTTTTAAAAAACTCACACTTAAGATAGGATTATAGGCCTGTCTTCCTTCCTTCTTTCCTTCCTTCCTTCTCTCCCTCCCTCCAACCTTCCTTCCTTCCTTCCTTCTTTTCTTTCTAAGATTTTATTTATTTATTTGTCAGTGGGAGAGAGAGAGAATATGAACAGGGGGGAGGGGCAGAGAGAGAGGGAGAAGCAAGCTCTCTGCTGACCAGGGAGCCTGATGCGGGACTCAATCCCAGGACTTGGGATCTGACTTGAGCTGAAGGCAGATGCTTAACCCATTGAACCACCCAGGCATCCCAGATTTCTTTAATTCTTATGGCATATTTCAACACAAACTTTCTATCTTCACCTTAATCTTGATTTTTTAAAAAATTATGGTCAGTTAGCCATTGTATAGTACGCAATTAGTCCTTGGTGTGGTATTTAGTGATTCATAAATACCCAGGGCTTATAACAGCATGTGCCCTCCTCAACACCTATTGCCCTGTTAACCCCATTCCCCCACTCTCCTCCCCTCTGAACCCCCAGATTGTTACTTGGGGTCCATAGTTTCTCATGATTCATCTCCTTCTCTGATTTCTCCCCCTTTGGCTTTCCCTCCCTTCTCCTATGGTCCTCTGTGTTATTGCTTATGTTCCACATATGAGTGAAACCATATGATAATTATCTTTCTCTGTTTGACTTACTTCACTTATTGCCTCCAGTTCCATCCACGTCGATGTAAACAGTGGGTATTCATCATTTCTGATGGCTGAATAATATTCCATTGTGTATATGTACCACATCTTCTTTATCCATTCATCCATTGAAGGACATTTCAGCTTTTTCCACAGTTTGGCTATTGTGGCTATTTCTATGAACATTGGGGTGCATGTGACCCTTCTTTTCACTACATCTGTATCTTTGGGGTAAATACCCAGGAGTGCAACTGCTGCATCATAGGGTAGCTCTATTTTCAACTTTTTGAGGAGCCTCCATACTGTTTTCAGAGTGGCTGTACCAACTTGCATTCCCACCAACAGTGTAGGAGAGTTCCCCTTTCTCCACATCCTTGCCAACATTTGCTTTTCCTGTTTTGTTAATTTTTGACATTCTAGCTGGTGTAAGGTGGTATCTCATTGTGGTTTTGATTTGTATTTCCCTGATGGCTAGTGATGTTGAACATTTTTTCATGTGTCTGTTAGCCATTTGTATGTCTTTTTTAGAGAACTGTCTGTTCATGTCTTCTGTATTTTTCACTGAGTTATTAGTTTTTTGGGTGTTGAGTTTGAGAAGTTCTTTGTAGATCTTGGATATCAGCACTTCATCTGTAGTATCATTTGTAAATATCTTCTCCCATTCCGTGGGCTGCCTCTTAGATTTGTTGACTGTTTCCTTCACTCTGCAGAAGCTTTTTATCTTGATGAAGTCCCTAGAAGTTTATTTTTGCTTTTGTTTCACTTGCCTTTGGAGACAGTTGCTGTGGCCAATGTCAAAGCGGTAACTGCCTGTAATCTCAATTTTTAAAATGTGGTCATGTTTGAATTTTATTATGTATACTTCTCTAGCATAAAATATCTCTGCCATTTATAATCTTTTAGCATGTACATGTAATTCTGACTTTTTATTTTTGTGTGTGTGGCTAGGAAGCATCAGAGTCTTTAAAAAATAGTACTTTAGAAGTTTGCTTAGCTCATAATAGGGGAAGTATTGACATCTGCAGTTCTATAAACATGTCTCACAGAGTCAATGCACAAAATAGAAGATTTCTCAAAGGTCAAAGCAATTCTCATCAGTATCAAAGAATGATAGAGTTGTATGCTGAATTTAGGTACCATGTGTTTTATAAGGTAGAAGGCAAGATCTGCTGACCCCAACTCATTTTCTTTCTCCTGGTCACCTTTTTTTTTTTTTTTAAATTTTTTTATATTGGTCTTTTTATATAGATATTTTCCAGTCAAAAAACTTCATTGTTGAAGCCTGTTTCTGCAGCTGTTTTTTAAAACGTGTGTCCAAATTATATGTTTTCTTCTTATTGGCAATTTTATTGCAGAAAATCTCTGATTTTAATTAAATGTTGCTTCTAGTCTTATTTATAATTTTCTTTTCAAAAAAGGAATTATAATTATTGTGTCTATGCAAGAGACTCTTCCTGAATTGCCACTCTTCCTGAATTTAGATGTTAAAAAAAAATGTATTTGGATGTATTATGTTTTTCTTGAAGTAAATACTGCTTGTCTTATGTATCACTCATTTTTACATTTGGAAATCTAAGGAAACTTATATCAGTATCTCCAAAATAAATGTAAATGATAATGAAGCATTCTTTTATTTAGTTCCATCAGAAGCCAGGATTCCTTGAGTAATGTTCTTTTTAAATACCACGTGCTTAGAATAAAAATATATTACAAGCAAGAAAGTTGTGGGGAACCAAGACTAAGAGATCTAATATTAGTTATCTTTCCTCCTTACTTCACTTTTAGATTCTTAGTAGATATCAAGTGGAGGATTCAAATTTTTTGTATGTAATCAATCTGATGAGATTATTTTGACTAAGTTGTCTGGGCAATAAAATAAATCAATTAATATAAGTGATTGGCAGAATATTTAGTCAGGACATTTTTAGACATAGCTCCATTATCTCCAGAGGCATTTCTAGACTTATGTTTGTATATTACATAATACAATGAATATTATTTTTATTAGAAAGGATTTGATGCAGTTAAAACCCTACTTTAATGATATCATTTGGGTTTTGAGAATCATACTTATGTTTTCTAACTTCTCCAATATTTTATTTCTCATGTTTTTCTTCCTTATGAGAAAACTTTTATTTTTTCTCCTCTTCTACTTGATTTATTCTTTTCCATTTCTTGGCTTTGTGCCCTTGGCCTTGGCCTTCAAAGTCCTCCTTTATTTCATTTGCCATGTTGGCTACAGATTTTCTGCCTGTGCTCTTAGAACCTTTGTGTTTGTCATTCAAATCCTTTGCTCGAATTTGCAGTACAGCATAACAGACACTAAAAGGCTTTGATGCATCTATTATTAATAGGAACTAAAAAGATGTCAAGAAAATCTAAAATCAGTGTTTCTATAAAACAGGGAGTCACGGCGGTGAAAAACCAATAATAGGTGTTACAGGAATAAAGTGAATTGGTCAACTCAAGAAATCCGGATCTAAACATTTTAATGCAAAGATAGCATTACTAAAGAGTTCCTGTCTCACTAAGGTGTAACGTTATTTATCCATGTATTAGAATGCAAAATATATTTTGAAGATTTATTTATCTTTATTTGAGAGAGAGAAAGAGAGATGAAGGGGGAAGGGCAGAGGGAGAAAGAAAGAGAGAGAGAGAAAGAGAGAATCTTAACTAGACTGTCTTCTCAGTGTGGAGCCTCACCACTGGCTCGAAATTAATCCTGAGATGAGATCTGAGCAGAAACCAAGAGTCGGACACTTAACTGACTACTCCACCCAGGCACTCCAGAATGTAAATTTTTATTAGTGATTGTATGATTGTCCACCAAAATCCCATCTTTATTTCTTATGTAGAAATAGCACCTTCTGACTTGAGGTGGGCATATGGCTGCCAAAAATGAAAACTAGATTACCCAGGCTTCTTTTTAGTTAAACAAGATCGAGTATCCATGGAATATAAGAGGTTTAAGGGAAATGGTATAGATAACTTTTGAAAAGCATACTTAAATGAAAGAGATATGCCTTCCTGTTCCTATTTCTTGGAGCTGGGAAAAAGACATATTGACTGTCTGTGAAGTAGTTAGTTTGGACCATGAAGTAGAAGCTGTTGAGATTGATGGTACCAGCTAGAAAAAGCTGTGGGCCTGGACAATATGGAATTGCTAAACTAGGACAAGACTGTTCTGGTTATATAAGAAGTTAATGAATTTCTATATTTTTAAGCAACTGTTCATTTTTAGTTTTCTGTAGCTTTTAGATAAACTTAATTTTAATGACCATAAGCTGCTATGTTCACAGCACAAACTGGACTTTTTAGACTATTTTGATCCAGAATATTTTGCATTGGTAAATCCTAATTCTTCACTTTGTGTTCGTGTATCTATTCTGGGAGCTGGTTCACCATAGCAAACATTCGCTATACTACATAATGGCTCAGAAAGACACCTAGTAATTTTCAGTGATGGAACATGATAGAAGTGGGTTTTGCCCCTTTGTTCACTATTCACACCATTACTGCAGCCTACTGTAATTCTGTTCTTTTTTTTTAAATTTTTTTAATTTTTTATCTGTTCTTATTGTGCATGGCCCCCAGCTGCATATGACCTAGAACTGGAACCAATTCTACAAGCCTTTTTGTCCCTTAATTATACCTTCCAATCTGTTACCTGGTGCTGTCAGTTCTATCTTTAAAATATTTCTCCTGTTTGTCCCTGACTCTCCATCCCTGTCTATTGTAATATTGCCCTGCCTCACGCTTATATCATGTCTCTGCAGCATCAGTGCCCAGACTTTGCACACTGAAGCTCGTCTCTCTCCATCTCACTTACTGTTCTTACCACCTGAGAGAGATTGAGTGTGCATCCTGAACAGGATGCTTTACTATGCAGAATTGCCTAGGGACTGCTCATGATCCCCAGCAGTGGTTACCTACAGTGTTCTCCTGAGTCGTGGGGTCAACAGCAATGCCTGCATGGTCCCTGGTATTGATATCATGGTCGGTGAGGCAGGGCTCTGGCCAGCCAGCCTTCCTCCACCATATGCACAATTGCACAAGAATAGCCTCACTGGAATTTTGTTTCTAAAATTCCACATATGAGTGAAATCATACGGTGTTTTTCTTTCTCTGACTTGTTTCACTTAGTAAAATACACTCTGGTTCCATCCCCATCACTGCAAATGGAAGATTTCATTCTTTTTGATAGTTGAATACACACACAAAAAATTTGTATATATACATCTTCTTTTTTAAAAAATATTTATTTATTTGACAGAGATCACAAGTAGGCAGAGAGGCAGGCCGGGGGCGGGGAGAAGCACCTCCCTGCTGAGCAGAGAGTCTGATGTGGGGCTCTATCCCAGGACCCTGGGATCATAACCCGAGCCAAAGGCAGAGGCTTTAACCCACTGAGCCACCCAGGCGCCCCTATACCACATCTTCTTTATCCATTCATCTGCCAAAGGACATTTTAGCTTTTTCCATAATTTAGTTATTGTTGATAATGCTGCATTACATTGAGGTATATGTGTCCCTTTAAATCAGTATTTTTGTACCTTTGGGTAAATACCTAGTACGGCAATTGCTGAGTCATAGGATAGTTTTATTTTTAACTTTTTGAGGAACCTCCATACTGTTTTAAATACTGTGGTAGGTGTTTAGCTCTGCAAGGATTACTTTGGATTTAGAAGCGGGAGCATGTATTTGTCCTCTTTTTCCTCTTTCTCCTCCACCTTTTTTTTTTTTTTTAATCTGTTTCATCTCTCTCTCCATCCTTCCCTCTCTTTTCCCCCAACTCTTCTCTCTTAGTTGGAAGCTGTAATCAATGTAACATAAACAACACTTCTTACCTATTTTATCAGCCAACATTCTTGGTTACAAGCAACAGAATTGACTGGAAAGATACATGATAGCTTAAAGGATCTGAGGGAATGCTGGGAGGCTCTATGCAGATAACAAGCATGAGCCAGAACAGACTTTGCCTCCAAGAAACAACTGGTTAGGATGCTACAGTTGCTGCCTCCATTATAAGACACTCATTGCCACTTGTTTCTGTTACAGGAACAAATTGCCATGATTGCTGAACTGTTGATCATGATTAACATCTGGCTGTGCATTACTTCCTCAAGGTAAGAGTCTTAGATCATGTCTCCATATTCTCCACTCCAGGGTAGAGAAATCATCTGCCTTCTTGACTTCTTGCACACCATCAACAATGCACATTGATGGAGTTTCACAAATTAGGAAGGTCGTTTGTATGCTGAGTAAACACAACATATTTCTATTGCATTTATACCCTTTGTCCTGTGTGTATACATAAATAAGTTTTAAAACAGGTATATATATGTTTGCCCTATTCTTTTACTTTGAAAAAGAAAAAAATCTCCCATCTAACATAATGGGACTTTTCTTCATATGTACTGAGTGTAGAATGTGCTGAAGCCATTCCTAATGGGAGCCAAATGTCAAGATTTTCTGTGGATATCTCCAAGTTTAGAATCTCTGGTTGATGTCCATTTATCTTCCAGCTCAACTTTGTTCCATTATTAATATTTTCAACCTGTGTGTTAATTTCCAAGGTTAACTACTTAACACTTCACATATTCAGTACTAGTTGAAAAGAAAACAGTAATCATTTGTATGTAATACATACATGGTTTTGTCCCTTCTTAGAGGTGTTCTTCTGTTGTATACTACAACCACTAAATCTACAGGGTCCAGAATCATTGGGAGAGAATTTATTTTTACTGAAAGAATCATTTGGTTTAACTAATGAGATGTAATGAACTCTCAATTTATGAATTCAGGTGTTCAATTTATGGGGAAAATAGTACCATATATAGGTTATGGGTTCAAAGAATGTATCACATGTTGTCAGTAGTTGGCATTGTAATTAAATTTCATCAGCCCATAAACTTTTCTATTTCTGTGTAAAGAGGATGCCAAAGAAAGGAGTAGTGTGGGATACCAAGAAACTTAGTAAATAGAGAGATGATGTTGTATAGAGACACATAATGAGTAAGAATAGCAAATTCAAATCCTGAGTAAGTCCGTATTCCAATGAGGTTAAGGAATTAACCCTTTTGGGTTGAAAGGGATAAAATATAATCCATATGCCACCAAAATAGCTAGCTGGTATCTAAATTATGGTGGCCCATAGTGTGTTATGGTCACTGGCACAATAGGTTCATGGCAATAGTTGCAGCAAGTCCAACTTGGTCAAAAGTGTTCATGTCACTGAGCTGATGCATAGCCTCCAATTTTTTTTTTTTTTTTTTTATCATAGACTCTCTGTTCTTGAGTCTACTGAGTAAATGCTATGCGAGCTGAGGAGGAGGCTGCGTGAAATGGGTGGTATGTCATGTTTCTACTTTATTAAGAAACATCTTCATCAGGGGTTTTCAAGAAACATTCATATGGGAACTAGTTCATATCTGGAAACCAACTCTGCATTATTTGTTCAGCCTAGAAAAGCATTATATAATTTATTAAAAATTATAAAGTTAGCCATTAGATATACTTAAGAGCAGATTATAATTACTGTGTTCTATAAGAAAAAAAAAGAAGCAAAAAACAAAAGAATAGAAATGATTTAATGAAATATTTAATAAAAAATCTACAATACCTTTAAAAACAAAAGCAGACTGAAACTAATATCATTGAGTCTAAAATGACTTATTAAGTTGCATCTAAAATATAGCCAAACCATACATAGTTTACTTCAGTTAAACATTTTCCATAAATGCAGAAATTAACTATTAAGAACTTTTGGTAATTCAACAAATTAATAACTTAAATAGAAAAAAATGTTTCTTCCTGTCCTAGATATTGACGAGTAACTTCATACAGTTTTACATCCATATCTAATAGTAATGATAGGTCTCTCTCTCTCTCTCTCTTTTTTTTTTAAGATTTTATTTATTTGTTTGACAGAGAGAGAGATCACAAGTAGGCAGAGAGGCAGGCAGAGAGAGAAGGGGAAGCAGCCTCCCTGCTTAGCAGAGAGCAGGTTGTAGGGCTTGATCTCAGGACTCTGAGATAATGACCTGAGCCGAAGGCAGAGGATTAACCCACTGAGCCCCCCCCATACACCCCAAATGACAGGTCTCATAACCAAATAGAAATTATATATATATATCCTTACTATAAAAAACAAAACAAAACTATGCACTCAACAAAAGCTACAGTCAAGTTAGTTGTGAAACGCAAGAGGCAGTCCCACTATAATTAATAATCAGCTAGGTGGATTTCTACTACTTTTCTTATTTAACATTGTTCCTGAAGTACTAGCCAATGAAGTTAGAAGAAAAAAAATGAGAGGCTTTAAACTTTATATGAAACAGAAAATACTATTAACAGAAGATTACATAATTCCATACCTTGAAACTCTAAAATTTGCAATTGAAAAAAAAGGGATCCATAAGGTTGACGCATTTGAACTAAAGAAAACAAAAATATTTTCCTCATTATGAATTATTATTAGCCAGACTATACAATAGGAGAAATAAGTCTGTTTCCTCCAGCAACCACAGAATTAAAATGCCTAGAAATAAAATGAATAAGGCTTCAATAAAATTGACATGAATGTAATGGTAAAATTTTATTGTAAAAGAACTTGAGCTGATCAAAATTATTCTTTTTTTTAGAGAACAGCATATTTTCAATTTATCAATTAATCTTAAGACCTAATGTGATGCCTGTAAAGGTAACAATAAGATTCTAAATCTCATACACAAAATCAATCAATCAATCAATCTCATATGCAAAACTAAACATACCGTATAATTATATAAAAGGAGGAGATAGTGGAACTACTTTTACCAAAGGTTAAAATGTGTTATTGTGAAAAAGTAGAAAAATATATGATGGTCTCTGTTCTTAGTTCCTGGAATAGAGCCCCTAAAATCCTTGTAGATTCCTAAGTGATAAGACTAGTAGGAGCGGGGTGCCTGGGTGGCTCAGTAGGTTAAAGCCTCTGCCTTCGGCTCAGGTCATGATCTCAGGGTCCTGGGATCGAGCCCCGCATCGGGCTCTCTCCTCTGCGAGGAGCCTGCTTCCCTCTCTCTCTGCCTGCCTCTCTGCCTACTTGTGACCTCTCTCTGTCAGATGAATGGATAAAATCTTTAAAAAAAAAAAAAAAAAGACTAGTAGGAGCATCTTTTGTTCTAGTATTTGGTCTGACCCCGGCTCCTAATACACGTCTTCTGAAACCCTTGGAATTTCCTGTGTGATAGGACCGTCTTTTGCTCTAATGAGGCAACTCCTGAATAGCTCCTTGATGAGCCTGGTCACCAGAAAGACCAAGCCATGATTAAGAGCTTGGAACTTTCATCTCACTCCCTATCCCCCATGAGGTAGAAAGGGTCTGGAAATGGAGTTAATGATTAATGTATCTATGATCCATGATCATAATAATCAGTGACATCTCTGTGATGGCACCTTCATAAAAATCTCAAAAGTACAGAATTTGGAGAGTTTCGGGGTTCTTGAAATACCAGGAGGGTGGGGTGCCTAACGAGGGTACAGAAGCTCTGCTCCCCTTCCCCAATCTCTTTCATCTGTATGTTCATCTGTGTCCTTTATCATATACTTCTATAATAAATGATAAATATAAGTAAATGTTTTCCTGAGTTCTGTGAACCATTCTATAAATTAATAAACTCAAGGGGGAGTCATGGGAACCCTCAACTTATAGCTGGTCAGAGGTACAGGTAATGACCTGTGACCTGAGATTGGCATCAGAAGTGGAAAGGGGGATCTGGTTGGACTCTGTCAGAATTGAGTTAAATCATGGGACACCCAGCTGATCTCATGGGGGATTGCGTGGTGTATGAAAATCTCCACACGTTTGTTGACCAGAATCATCAACAGGGAAGTATTGGGAGTATGTGAGTAAAGGAGAAATGGAAGACTGTGTTTTTCCTATGTAATTACCATATTTAATATAGTTATGTCATGAAGTGTCATTTGGGTAAGATGTGAAATAGATGAAGTTCGAAGCATTATAGGTATCTGGGAGGAAGGACAATGCAAGCAGGAAAAGAGGCAAATGCAAAGGCCCAAGCCCCAAGGCAAGACTGTGCTTGGCATATTTGAGAAGCAGCAAATATGACCTTGAGTGTGGAATAGAATGAGAAAGGGAAGATTAGGAAATGTGGTGAGAATGGGAATAGGGGTGGCAGTGTGGGTTAAAGGTCATATGCACCTAATAAGTCATAAAAAGAAAATGCTTGGCTTGTATTCTCACTGAGATGGGAAGTCTTTGGAGGTCCTTGAACAAAGAAGTGAAAGGGTTTGACTGACATTTTAATGGTTTCACTCTGGCTCCTGTATTAAGAATAAATGAAGTTGGATAGGGACAGAGGTATGAGACCACGTTGAAAACCTGTGAAAGTCCAGGTGAGAGCTGATGCCTTGAATAAGGATAGGAGCAGCAGAGGCAAAGGCATATAGTTTAATTCTGGGTGTATTTCACTCACTCGGACATTCTGATGAATCTAACGTGGAATAAGAAAAATAAGGCAAGGGTGACTCTAAGGATTTTGATTTGTAAAACTGGATGGATGGATTGCTACTTAACCCAGATGATGAAGTGGAGTGAGATTAGAAAATGGATCATTGATTGAGGAGAAAAGATATGAAGTTTATCATTATTAGAATTGGGAATATTTTGGCCCATGGTAGTATCCTCTGAATTCAGAGCAAATAAAACAAGATAGATCAGCAGCACTGAATGTTTACATACACAGCAGTGTTTTTGTAAGATTCAAATTTTGGGAGAGTAGGATACATATGATAAAATGCACAGGCAATATTTTAGGTGGTATCTTTCAGTGTTTTTGTACTTTATTCAATTTTTAATATTATTGCATCATATATAAAGGATTTATTCCATGTAAAAACATTCCTCATTTACCTTACAAATCATTTAATATT
The DNA here is from genome assembly GCF_002288905.1 of Enhydra lutris kenyoni. NCBI lineage: Eukaryota > Metazoa > Chordata > Mammalia > Carnivora > Mustelidae > Enhydra > Enhydra lutris. The sequence continues at coordinate 27,587,018 of NW_019154086.1, read as the reverse complement.
TTTCTTTTCTAGTAATAAAATCCCAACATTTTAAATGTGTTGAAAAATTTTAAATGCAGTCTTAAAAATAGTTGAGTAGGATATTGTAGTATTAAAAAACTGTTTAGGGGGGCACCTGGGTGGCTCAGTGGGTTAAAGCCTCTGCCTTCGGCTCAGGTCATGATCCCAGAGTCCTGGGATGGAGCCCCGCATTGCATCAGGCTCTCTGCTCAGCAGGGAGCCTGCTTCCTCCTCTCTCTCTCTCTCTCTGCCTGCCTCTCTGCCTACTTGTTATCTTTGTCAAATAAATAAATAAAATCTTAAAAAAAAAAAACTGTTCAGGATTTAAAAAGAAAAACAAAACAAAACAAAAAGACCCTTATTCTAATAATTTGAGAGTGAGATAACCAGAATTAGTAGTGGGATAGGTTTACACATAGCATTGAGGGCCCACGTGGAGCAAGTGCTTGTGGACGAAAAGCAGCATCCCTACTGGTGTTCTTCTCTAACCATTCTCTGATGCACAGTGCGATCCCATATAAGGGGTGAGTTGTATTTAACCCATGGTTCTTACTTAAGTGAGTACAAAGAAACAAAAAAGGAGAAACTGAGTTGAAGATGTTTGTTAAGGAGTGAATAGAATGCTTCATCAAGAAACATAAGGTGTCAAAAGGAAAGTAAATATATAAGGAAAAAGAATTACAGAGATAGGAAGGTAGTGATATCAATTGACTACTGACTGGGTATAACCAAATGATTGTTATAGTCAGGGTATTAGAGAAAATAAGTTGATAAAGTAGCAGGTCACAGAGTGGGATTTTTAAGTTGAATTATTAAAAAAATGCTAGTACTGGCAATTATAATGTATGACCATGAGTAAGAGTCAATAAGGTCAATTGGAGATCCAGATAATTGAAACAGAGGTCACAGAACTGCTAGATCAGTATATTAGAAGGATCATTTATGTGTATGTTGTCTACATATATATATTGTATTTTGAAATTGCCAAGAACTGTGTGTGTTGGTTTTGTACTACCAAATAGCAAATTACCATAAGTTTAATGGTTGAAATCAACACCTCCTTTTTACCTCATAATTTCCTAAGTTAGAAGTTTGGAGTGGTATGGCTGAATTTTTCTGTTCAGGGCTCATGAAACCTAAATCAAGGTGTTGCCTGGCCTAGGCTTTGATCTGGTGGCTGTAAGGAAGCATCCACCTCTAAACACATTCAACTTATGAAGCTTCTTGCTGCTGTAGGACTGAAGACCCTGTTTCCTTGCTGGCTTTGATCATGGGCTTATCTTAGCCCTTGGAGAATCCTTCTACGTGGACTCCTTCATCTTCAAAGGTCTTGACTGCTTCTCATGCTCCAGTCTCTCTGGCTTTCCTTTTGCCCTTCCCTTCCTGTTCGCTTTTAAAAAGACTTTATTTTTTTAGAGCACTTTCAGGTTCATAACAAAATTGAGAGGATACATGAGCCTGGTCTGCCCCCAACTCATTGTAGAATCACTCACCAGAATGATATAGCTGTAACCAAGGACAAGTCTATATTGATACAACATAATCACCCAGAGTCCATAAATTAGATATGGTTTACTATTGATAGCATACATTTTATGGATTTGGACAAATGTATAAAAACATATATCCATCATAGTATTATGTGGAGTATTTTCACTGCCCTAAAAAATCCTCTGTTGTTCGGCTTGCTTATCCATCCCCTTTTTCCCCAACCCTTGGCTATCACTGATCTTTCCGCTGTTTCTATAGTTTTGCCTTTTCTGGAATGTCATGTAATTTGGATCATACAGTATTCAACCTTTACAGATTGGGTTCTTTCACTTAGCAATATGCATTTATGTTTCTTCCATGTCTTTTCATTGCTTGATAGCTCATTTCTTTTTAACACTGAAAATATTCCATTGTCTGGATGTACTATAGTTTATTTACCCATTCACCTACTGAGAGACATCATGGTTTATTCCAAATTTAGATGATTGTGAATAAAGTTGCTGTAAATATCCATGTGCACATTTTTGTGTGGATGCACATTTTCAGCTCCTGTGGGTAAAGACTACAGAGCACAATTGCTGCGTCATATGGTAAGAGGATGTGTAGTTTATAAGAAACTGCCAAACTGTCTTTCAAAGTGGCTGTACCATACTGCATTCCCGTCAGCAATGAGTGAGAGTTCCTGTTGCTCCACATCTTTGTTAGTATTTTGTGTTGTCAGTATTTTGAATTTTGGCCGTTCTCATAGGTGTCTAGTGTTACCTCGTTGTTTTAATTTCCCTTTTCCTGATGAGATATGATGTGGAGCATCTGTTCATATGCTTGTTTGTCATCTGTATATCTTTGGTAAGATGTCAAGGTCTTTGGCCTGTTTTTAACTGAGTTGTTTGATTTCTTATTGTTGAGTTTTAACAGTTCTTTATATGTTTTTAACAACAGTCTTGTCAGATGTGTCTTTTGCAAACAGTTTCTCCCAGTTTGTGGCTTGTCTTCTAATTCTCTCAGTATTGTCTTTGGCAGAGCAGAAGTTTTTAATTTTAATGAAGTCCAGCTTATCAATTATTTCTTTCATGGGTGGTGTCTTTGATGGTTTATCTAAAAAGGCATTGTCATATCCAGAGTCATCTAGGTTTTCTTCTATGTTATCTTCTTGTCGTTTTATAGTTTGGCATTTTACATTTAGGTCTGTGGTCCATTTCAAGTTAGATTTTGTGAGGGCTGTAAGATCTGTGCCTCCTTAAGACCATGTTAGCAGCAGGTAGTGTTTGTAGCTCTCTCCATTTCCTCTCTGAGTTATTATAGTGACACAAGATCTACCTCGAGTTTCCCTTTGCTTCTTCCCTTTTAATGTTGAAGACCTCACTGGGAGGGGGAGGAGCTGAGGATTTAACTTTATTTTTGTATTTCTATTCAGAAGATTTATCTGCATTATGTAGATGACTGTGACTGACTGGAAATATGGTCTTAAACATGGCAGTGAGAAAAGAGAATTACAAATACCAACATTTGAAGATACTATTTCTCCACATTATTTAAGATAGAATACCTCGACATCAGAAGGTGTAAGATGACAAATTTTATTACCTTAAGTGTAAAGTCTTCTGTGTGACAAAAACCTTAAATAAAAAATAATGAGGGAATGATTAAATAGAATTTGTATTAATTATGACCAAGGACTGATTTGCTAAAATAATTCTTACGGATCAATAATATAAATAGCAAATCCCTATAAAGGAAGGGAGGAAGATAAAAAGGAAGGGCATGGACTGACAATATATGGAGGAATAAATACTCATGGTTTATAACTAGACCAAAAGATGTAGTACCTCCTATTGAACTATTTTCTATGTTAGTAGTGCAAATTAAGAGAGCAATTAAATAGCACTTCCCACTTTTCATCCTGTTGGAAAAAATTTTTCAACCATATACAATGTTGGAAAGGTTAGAAAACAGGCTTTTTCATGCGTTGTTGACAAAATGTACTTTGGTGTAACAAATGTTGTGGGAGTTTTTAAATATTTATGAAAATTTCCCTGACATCCATTCTGTGATTTTTCACAGATGTATGCACACACATGTTCTTTATAGCTTTGTTGATACAATAAAATCTGAATACATCCTGAATGATCACGTAAAAGGGGCGCAGCCATGCAGTAGAACACTGCACAATGAGCTAGAGTTCTAGAATATGCCACCAAGTAAATTAACAGGTTGTAAGCACAAAAAGACACCAGGAAAGTGTTAAATCTGTATTTATATGTGCATGAAGTTATGTGTGTATGTAGGCAATGTGTTTGTATGAGTTTGAAAAAATCAAAGGAAGATTCACTAAAATTCTGTCAATGGCTATTCCCTCAGTCATGGAGGAACATATTCTGAAGTGGGAAGAATAGATTTTCCATTGTGTTACCTTTCTGTTTGAATTTTTTTATCACACTTTTGTATTTTGGTACATGGAAAAATGATTAGAGAAAGAAACTGGAAGACTCTTAATTGAAAACTTACCACATGAGGTTTTTTTCCCCTGGTTTTAGAATGTTGTTTTATCTACAGTTGCAGTCTGGTAACTGAAGGCACAACTCTGAAAATGGTTCAGAATTGGGAGAGGCTAAGGACGCTCTGTATGATTTTCATGGAGGAGTATTTATATTAATTCAGTATGTCTTTATTTTATGAGGAGTTAGCCGCTGTTTCATTGATTCTTTGCTCCCATATATTTGGGGTTTAGAAATAGTGAAATGTTGTTGTGATTCTATAATAAATTAGCTGCATATTTATAATACATGCTAATGATTCTGTAGGAATGATTCTGATTCTGGAGAAAACCTGCATTGAACTGCAAATAAATCTGCAATGTTTCAACAGCAAGAGTATGTGAATGTTTACTTAAATTTTTTAAATATTCATTTGATACCTGTTAAGTGTGAGATACTCAGTTATTGTTAAGAGCTACATTTGTCTACCATTCATCTTTCTTAATTTCTTAATTCATTCATCACTTTTTTACTGTCTCCAATATTTGGGGAGCATTTTTAGGTTTTTAGATTGTTTTCACTAGGAAAAGTCTGTGCTGTAATAGAGCTTATATTTCAGGTGTGAAGAGGGGAAACAAACCAGTTTACCAAAATAAAACAAAACAAAACAAAAAAAGAAAGAAAGAACAAAATAATTTGAAACAGGCAGTAGTATTTAAAAGAAAGCAAAAGGAGTCAATTTGAATGACAGACACTGGTGGGAGTGGGGATGAGGATGGGATTGGAGATGGGTTGTGGGGTTTTTTAGTTTATGACAGTTAAAGGGAATATATCATATGATAAGGTTCCAGAGCACCGAGTAGAATTTGTGGTTTTGTTTTCTTTATATTTACTTTTCTGTTCTTTTTAGCATCTTTTTTTTTTTTTTTTGAGGGGGAGGTAGGTGGGCTTATTCTTATAGATGCAAGATTGCCATCATCATAGATAATTTAATGAAGTAAGGGACTCCGAACTTTATTTGAAGGCTATATCCATCCAAGTTAAAGCAAATAGTAGATTTAATCAAGTCAGAGATGATAGTAATTTGTTGTAAGACAAACTTTTAATTTAGGCCATCTTATCCATTCATATTAAAACACCCTTTTGAAGTGCCTTTTTGGTATAGCTCAGTGATATTAGAGTCTCACTGATTTTGTGTTTTTTGATTGCAGTCTTGGTTTTTTTTGGGGGGGATTGTTTTGTTTTTGTAATTTCAAGTCATTCACTCAATCTTTCTTTCATATATTATAAATATTGTATTAGATTGTATCCAATTACAGGCAGTGGGAACCCCTACTTAAAGTGTCTCCTAAAAATTGGTGTTTATTTATTTCTTATAGTAAGAAAACTAGAGGAAGATTGGCTGGTTGCTGGCATTAATACAGTAGCATAAGAAGTCATGCTCCTGCCTCTCTGTTCCATCATCACTGTAGTCAGCATTTTACTTCTTGTCCTCAAGATGACTGCTAAATCTTCAGACATAAGGGGAAAAGTCAGTGCCAGAGTTGTTATCACTCAGCAGGAAAGCAAAATCTTTCCTAGAAATCTCTTGGCAGTCTTCTACTTTAGTCTCATTGTCTAGAACCAAGTCCCATGGGAACCCCAGCAGCAAGGAGTCCTGAAGAAGCAGGAAGTAAGATTGTGAATATATTGAAAAAATCTTTATACAATTCCTGGAGGTTGATTCATTGGTGTTCCCAACAAAATCAAGGAATATGAGTGACAATGGTTATTAGGTAGCCAACTATGAGTAGTTTACCACAAATGCAGCTTAAATTACAAAGCCTTGAAAACAATAAACTATTTCATCCAATGTATTTAAAAAAAAAAAAAAGTGTTGCCCAAAGAAAGTTTTAGCTATTTGTCATTTCTCAATGTTATCTGCTTTTGAACTGGACTTTTGTAATTCTTGACTATAAATATCAAAATATAGAAATTAACTGGGATGATATTAATAATAAACACATAATTGCTTTATGTTCTATTTCCTTTTGTATAATAATTAATTTAATCCTCACAATAGGTTTGGAAAGAAGATTCTATTATTATCCCCATTTTATAGGAAATTTGAGTCATGGAGATGTTAAGGAACTTGCCCATGGTCTCACAGCTAGTAATGACTGGGCCAGGATTAAAATTCAGGCACTTAGCCTCAAAGATGACCAATACCAGGGTGGGATTGTAAGAAGAAATAGTGGGTGGTATCTTGTTGCTGGGAGCTGCACCTGTAGACTACCGGCAAGCATCTGGGGGCCTCAGTTCTACAGCATAAGACACTGAATTCTGTCAACAACTATGGGGGCTTGGAAAAGAACTCTGAGCTCCAGCAAGGGACAGAGCCTTTTTGACATGTCAGTTATAGCTTTTTGCAACCCTGAGCAGAGGATAGCATGTATCTGGAATTCTGACCCCCAGAAAGTATGAAATAACATATATGTGTTGTTTCAAGCCACTAAGTTTGTGGTGATTTTTTTATACTGCAGTAAAAAAAAAAAAAAAAAAAACACAATATAATATTCAAGCTCCAACCCTTGTATGTTATATCTTAAATGAGATGCTCATTCATTTTGAGCCTTTTTTATGCATTAACTCCTAAAAATTAATAATATTAATAAGCTTGGCTAACATTAGCTGAGTACTTTGCTACATTCCAAAAACTAGTCAATGCTTTAAAAAATATTTAATCCTCAAGCTATTTTGATGTAGACACTGTAATTATCCTCATCTTACAGATGAGAAAATTGAGAAAGAGTAAAATGTGAGGCAGAGTAACTTCTATAGCTTAGGCAGCTAAGAAGTATCAGATCCAGGACTCGGATCTAGATATAGGTACCACAGGGTATAAGCCAGTGACTATGAGGCTTCACTGCTTGGCTTCTCTAAGTGGAGTTAGGGGTATTACTATCTTCTTCCTTGGAACAAAGTCTTCAAGAGGAAGTATCAAGTGGGCCCCCAATATTTTTTTTTTAAAAATATAACTTATGGCAAATCAGGAGAACAGATGAGGAAAGTTAGATTTTCTTACAGCTAGAGTGAGAATCTTTGGCTCTGAATTGTTGTGTTGTAGCCATAGAGTAAACATATCAGCATGATTTCTTTTAAGGTGTACAATCTAAATATATACAGTTTTTAACTGTCAATCATACCTCAATAAAGCTGGAAATATAAACACTTGAAGAAAAGGAATCAGCATGAGAACACAACAAATGGGTCCACCATTATTTGAGCATTTAAAGAATGATTAAGAAGCTTAAAAAATGTCCACATACCATGTGTGTTGTTTTCTTTGTATTGTTTTCTGATAATATTTGTGTTTTTTTTTCTAATAATATTAGATAAATTTGTGTTTGTTTTCTTTGTGTTATTTTCTAATAATATTTTATCACATTGTATACTTCAAAAAATGGTTGATTGTAGGTAGAACTGTTACAATGTTCTTACCATCTTTCTGGTTCGCTTCAGTTGACTAGAACATTCACCTCTTCAGATTCTTCCTTGGTCTTTTCAAGTTGAAGAGGAATTATTTTGTGCTGTACATGAAGTTTTCGTGATACATCTGATTCCACATGAAATGTATCCAGAAGTAATATTTTGATGTCTGTGTAACTTTTATATTTACCTCTTGTCTTTGATCTAAATTAATATCTTTAGGAGTGGATCTTAGAAGGAAGGGAACAAATATGTATTAGAAATCAATTGGGTGCCAATCCCTTCACATGGTACTTCATATAATCCTCTCATATACTTATTGAGTTCATTTGTATTGTTCATATTCTACATATGGCAAATCTAAGAAAAGGGAAGATTAAATAATGGCCAGAATCACATAACCCATTGATGGACACTTGGGGATTTGAACCCAGGTGTCTCCTTCAAACACTGTCCTCTTTTTCCTGTAAACACTCCTCTTCTTAGGCTCAGTGTTATCGATCTGCTTCCTTCTTTTATTATTGGCAGTAGCCATCTGCCAAAAAAATTTCAAAGTACCTTTGAAAAAATGTTTGAAGTATGAATACATGTCTGTACTGACTGCAAGACACAGTACAACTCCCATACAAGCAGGTTTTAACCATCTGCTTTGCTGTAGGAACTCCTCATATTTGGGTTTGAAATCACTGCCCTATCTTGTAATAAAGATAAATTTCCCACCACAAAACTTCATCCACTTGAAAATGTATAGCAAGTCATTTAATTTCAGAATTGAAATGTGTTTGCAAATGTTGAGCTTTCTATCAGTCATGGGGTATCAGAAAATTATTTAAAATTTAAGAAATTTACTTCAGTATATTTTATATGACATTTTCTCCTTATGTCTATTTCTAGTTATATATAATGTTTTTAAGAAATCTTGATATCTTTAGATGCTGAATTTTCTGAACATTGAACTTCTTTTACACAAAGAGACAAAGTGGCTAGATACTGTTTGGTAGAATGCTATTAAAATTAATTAGTCTCTGGGGCGCCTGGGTGGCTCAGTGGGTTAAAACCTCTGCCTTCAGCTCAGGTCATGATCTCAGGGTCCTGCAATCAAGCCCCTTGTGGGGCTCTCTGCTCAGCAGGGAGCCTGCTTCTCTTCCTCTCTCTCTGCCTGCCTCTCTGCCTACTTGTGATCTCTCTGTCCAATAAATAAATAAAATCTTTAAAAAAATTAATTAGTTTCTGATAAAGAGTAGATAATTAGTAAATTATATGACGGTCGAATAAACTTTTTCAAGATCAGTAAATGCACTCTCCTTGACCAGGAATTTAAAAGACTAATTTGAATAGTACAAATGAAAGACTACTCAGAAAATAAGAACAGTGATTAATATATCTGTAACAATTATAATATCTAACATTTTCAAGTTTATTTTTTTCTTTTTTTCCCTTTAAAATTACTGACACAACTTGAACACTTTTATATTATTTCTCTTTTATTATTTCTTTTTTTTAATGATAGTTTAAAAAATGATAGTTTCTTTAGTTTTACCGTGGAAAATTGAAATTTGGAGTCTTTAACCTGCCAAAACTCTTATCTGCTTTTCTGAAATGATTCATAACACTCAAGTAAGAAAATATGATTTCCAATATAAAGAAAATGAACAAATGCATCAAAATGATGAGAACACAGTGTAAAATCTATCAAAAATGGTATTATAATCTGATACTACCATTGAAGATTCATGTACTCTTGTGGCTCCTAGAATGGAGAAGAGTAAACAGTTTCCCAAAAATGACCCACAGAAATTGGCCAGTTCAAGGCAGATTTCTTAATTTATTTGCAATCTCTGAATAGATTTCCCAAGTTTAATCTCATTCTGTTTGATGATTCTGAAATAAATGAAGTCTATGAGGTGGAGGCAAGAGTTGAGGGGAGGTCAGGGAGGGGAGGCCTGAGAAGAGGAAAGTCCCTCCCAAAGGCATACATCCAGCATAAACTAATGGAGAGGTGAAAACTGGATTCATGCAAGAGGAGCCATCTCAAGAGGATTATAATGGGATTTCTTAAAGTGTGCCATTAAAACTTAAAAAAAAAAGAGAGAATGCATGAGATGATGAAACAGATAGAACAAATTAGATAAAATACATTTGGCTAGGAAAGATAAATCTCTGGACCCAGGAACAAATATAGACTCTGGAGAATGACTCTCATAGGACCCCTAATAGTATGGTTATTTAAAACTCTAGGCATTTATGTCTGAGGGGCACCAAGGAGGTAGGAAAGGATAATCATGGACTCTATTTAAAGAATATATTTCATAAATTCATGTGTTTCTTATTTCTACCTGCCAATAATGTAATGGATATCTGTTTTTAAAAACCAATTCATTTTGCTTTTATGTGTGTTGGTTACTAGAGTGTATAAAAACCATTATAGGAAGTGTAAGGTGCCTCCATATCACAAATCTCTACCATGCAGATGTATGTTGACAACAAATTAGAGACACTTTGCAACTTTCCTTTTACCCTATTTGGCTTTAGCATTTTGTCTACATTGACATTTTCTTTTTAGTTGATCATTCCCTCAACATACAAGAGAAAACGTATTCTTTTCTTAAAGATTTTGTTGCTACTAATTCAAAGTGATGCAGCACAAGAAACATATTTCTGGTTTACAAAAATACACTTGACCTTGAAATATGGAAAGGAATGCTCTTCGCTAGTAAATAAACTGATTCACTCTGTTATTGAAGATATGAAGAAGTGATACACATATATACTTTTCTTGGTTGTCCTTTTGTTTTAACTAGGAACATTTTGAAAAATGTCTTAAAAATAACAATCTTTGAGACGTTTTCCTTATAACTATCAAAGGCAGCCTGTATTCATGTTCTTGTGAACAGTCAGGGGCAGCACAAAGCCAAATTAAAAGGCAAGCCATTGTCATATTACCACAATTATTATCATATTAAAATTTGGTATATTTTTAAAAATTGGTCTAATTCTACCACCGTTTCTCTTTTAATTTTTATTTTTTTAAGATTTTTAAAAATTTATTTATTTGACAGAGATCACAAGTAGGCAGAGAGGCAGGCAGAGAGAGAAGGGGGAAGCAGGCTCCGTGATGAGTAGAGAGCCCCATGCAGGGCTCTATCCCAAGACCCTGGGATCATGACCTGAGCCGAAGGCAGAGGCATAACCCACTGAGCCACCCAGGCACCCCACCGTTTCTCTTTTAAATCAGTGTTTTTATTTAATTTGACCAGCATTGAGTATATGATTTTATTATTATTTATCTTTTTTACTCTAAGGAAAAAGTGCTCTCAAGACATTAAACTTTATATTTATTATTAAATACCTTAATGTAAATGGAAGACTAGGCCATCTCTATATGCTGAGTATCCTCCAGGCTTATCTAAGTATCAGAAATGTTAACAGTCTTTTTGCAGTTAATAAGACCAGCACTCTGGTTTATTTTTTTAAAACACAAATATTTCTCTTAAAAAAAAAGACTATAAAGGGTTTTGTTTTGAAAATTGCCTTTTATTGATAATTAACGAGAAGTAGGAAACTAAACAATCTTTTAAAGGAAATGATTTTTGTCCAAAGTATAAAGTATAAGTTGAATCTCAGAAAATGGCCATACTAGAATCCTTTCAAGCTCAAAGCCATCATCTAAATGTGAAATGAAACAGTAATAAAATAAAGAGCATATGGGCTCCCATATAAGAAAGAATTCAAGGAGTGCTGGACAGGCTATAAAGACCTTAAAAAGACCAATTTTGTATCAACTAGTTGCTTTTGTATTATAAACAATCTTGGCTCTAGCTATATTTAAGTCAACTTGGTTACAAATGAAATACTGAAAAAATGATCAATAATATTAAAGGTAACATATAATTAACAAATGTAAACTTCAGTGAGTTGGAAGATTGATCTATTATGAGACAAGGTTTCATGTTGACAACAAATGAGAGATGCTTTTGAAGAGATGCTTCTTCAATTTTCAGATATCAGTAGGACTTCTGGTGAGAAACTAGAAAAGCAGGAAGGGAAAGATTATTTGAATCATAAGGAAGATGCTTCTAACTTAGAGTTCTGTCCTACATGATAGTTTGATCCTGGAACTCACAGAGTCTCTAAGTAGTTGTTTTTCTAACCAGCATAAGGGCATCACCTAAAGGGTTACTGCAAAAGGTCCTGGGGAGTTGTTAGATATGTTCTGC
>NW_019154086.1:27470283-27565368 GCF_002288905.1 Enhydra lutris kenyoni | reverse complement strand
TTGAGGGGGGTTCTCTGAACCTCCTGGATTTTGATGCTTGTTCCCTTTGCCATATTGGGGAAATTCTCTCCAATATTTCTCTCCAATATACCTTCTGCTCCCCTCTCTCTTTCTTCTTCTTCTGGAATCCCAATTATTCTAATGTTGTTTCATCTTATGGTGTCACGTATCTCTCAAATTCTCCCCTCATCATCCAGTAGCTGTTTGTCCCTCTTTTGCTCAGCTTCTTTATTCTCTGTCATTTGGTCTTCTATATCGCTGATTCTTTCTTCTGCCTCATTTATCCTAGCAGTGAGAGCCTCCATTTTTGATTGCACCTCATTAATAGCTTTTTTGATTTCAACTTGGTTAGATTTTAGTTCTTTTATTTCTCCAGAAAGGGCTTATATATCTCCCGAGAGGGTTTCTCTAATATCTTCCATGCCTTTTTTGAGCCCAGCTAGAACCATGAGAATCGTCATTCTGATCTCTAGATCTGACATATTACCAATGTCTGTATTGATTAGGTCCCTAGCCTTTGGTACTGCCTCTTGTTCTTTTTTTTTGTGGTGAACTTTTCCGCCTTGTCATTTTGTCCAGATAAGAGTATATGAAGGAGCAAGTAAAATACTAAAAGGGTGGCAGCAACCCCCGGAAAATATGCTTTAGCCAAATCAGAAGAGATCCCAAATTGTTAGGGGTGAGAAAGAGGATAAAAATGTTCAGAAAGAAAAAGAAAAAAAAACAATTAAAAAAATAAAACCAATAAAGAAAAAATATAAAAAGGAAAAATATATATATATATTAGATAAACTAGTTAAAAAAACTTTAAAAAAGAAAAGGGTAAAAGTTAAAAAAATTTAGCAGGAGAAGAGAAAAAAAATTGAAAAAGAAAAAAAAATTAAATTAACTGCAAGGCTAAAGAATCATGGGGAGAAAGCCATGAGTTCCATGCTTTGCTTTCTCCTCCTCTGGAATTCCGCTGCTCTCCTTGGTATTGAAACTGCACTCCTTGGTAGGTGAACTTGGTCCTTGCTGGGTTTCTTGTTGATCTTCTGGGGGAGGGGCCTGTTGTAGTGAATCTCAAGTGTCTTTGCCCCAGGCGGAGTTGTACCGCCCTTACCAGGGGCCGGGATGAGTAATCTGCCCGGGTTTGCTTTCGGTAGTTTTTGTTCCCTGAGCGCTTTCCGTAGAGTTCCAGAGGGCGGGAATGAAGATGGCCGCCTCCCAGTCTCCAGCCCAGAGTAGCCGAGAGCCCGGGGCCCCACTCCTCAGTGTGCCCTCAGAGAACAGTGCCCAATTACTCCCGTCACCCTGGCCTCCAGCCGTGTTCTGAGCTGACCGAGCCTGCGACCAGTTCAAGGTAACCCCGAGCTGAGAGCTTACTCCTTGGCTCTGTCTCTGTAGCTGGCTTCCCCGTTCTAATACCTGCAAGCTCTGCAACACTCAGACACCCCCGATCCTTCTGTGACCCTGCGGGACCTGAGGCCGCGCTGACCCCACCTGGGCTTCACCCCGGTTAAGCCTCTGGAGCGATGTCCCTCAGCGGAACAGACTTTTAAAAGTCCTGATTTTGTGCTCCGTTTCTCCGCCGCTTGCCGGGAGCCGGCCCCTCCCCCCGCGGTCTATCTTCCCGTCGCTTTGGATTCACTTCTCCGCCAGTCCTACCTTTCAGAAAGTGGTTGATTTTCTGTTTCTAGAATTGCTGTTCTTCTTCTCTTCGATCTCCTGTTGGATTTGTAGGTGTTTGCAATCTTTAGATAAGCTATGTAGCTGATCTCCTGCTACCTGAAGTAGTCTCAGCCTGCTACTTCTCAGCCATCTTGACTCCTCCCCTCCAGAGTTGACTTTTGATCCGAATTTAATTTGTTTAGTTTGTGAAGGTGGTAAATAGCAAGCTAACAGTATAATAATTTTATATATCATAGAAAATGATGAAGTGTTATGAAAACAATGATAAAATTAATAGTATTTTGCATGTTTGTCACAATAATAAAATTTACTCCACACCTCTTTCTACATATTTAGTATTCACCATCTATTTCATTACCACAATTATATTGTAACTTTCAGAAATGTTACATTTGTCCTAGGGTTCTCATTTTATTTTATTTTATTTTATTTTTAAACATAAGCAGTTGCTGTCTTTATTCTAGGGTTCTTATTTTAATTCTGAGAACAAGAAAGAAATTCAATCATTTAAATATCTATGTTAAAAAAATTACAGAATTAAGACAAGCCCATTGTAGACAGGATAGCGATACTGATGATTAAGATTAAGAACAATTATGATTCATGACTCATATTCTTAGTATATTTTGTTTTTTCTTACTCATTTATAAGTATTTACTTATATACTCAAAAAATGTATTTCTGTGAGAAGGGTTACCAACACCCCCAGGTTTGATGACTCACTAGGAGAATTCTGATGACTCAACATATGGTCATTCTCCAGACTACGATTATTTCATGAAAAGGTGCAAAGCAAAATCAGCAAAGGGAAAAGGCTCATAGGCAAAATCTGGGAAGTCCAGGTGCAAGCTTCAAGGTTCCTTTCCTAGTGGAGTCCTACAGAACATACTTAAATTCTTCAACAGTGAATTGTGATATGGCACATGTGGAAGAATGCCAACCAAGCAAGTCTGTAACAGAGTTGATGCCCAGAGTTTTTATTGGGTGTTGATAATGTTGGTACCCTCTGTGGGCATATAACTAAATTTCAGACTCCCAGAAGAAAAGCAGGTGTTTAGTATGAACTGTATTTTTTGCATAGTTTATGTACAATGAGCCACTCTTCTCGGTTAATGGTGTTGGGAACTCTCCTGAAATCTAAATTCTCAGATGTCAGCTGAGACAATTTCATAAATAAACCTTTCAAAGAATAACAGGTAGGCCTGCTATGTTAACTCTTTCTGTCCAGTTTCATACTGTGTTGTTTTGTATTTAATTTTAATTCGTGAACATCTTTCAATATCCTTAAATATTTTTTCCTATTCAGTGGCTACACTGTTTTTAATTTTGTGCATGTACCATGGTTTATTTAATGAATCTATTGGCAGAATTTTAAAAGTATGGGTCCATATTTTCACTGTAATAAACAAAAAATGCTATGAATATTATTTCCTTGATATAAATTCCTAGCAGTGAGATCACCTTATGTGCACATTGTAAAGGGTTTTGATATACATTACATGGTAGTCTATACTGTCCTTTGGGTCTGTAAGAATGTACATATACACCATCAACAATATATATAAGAAATTGATACTTTCAATAATTTATTAATTTGCTAAGAGGAAAGTGAATTTTGGTTGTCTTATTTAACATCTTTGATACTATGGGTGTTGAACATTTAACAATATATTTGTCATTTTTATTTCTACTTTTCTAAATATGTATTCATTTATTTATTTTTATCAGCAACTGTTACAAAATAAAGTCACAATTGAAAAGAAAAGATGTGGGGTACCTGGGTGACTCAGTGGGTTAAAACCTCTGCGTTCGGCTCAGGTCATGATCTCAGGGTCCTAGGATCAGCCCCACATCAGGCTTTCTGCTTAGCAGGGGGCCTGCTTCCCGCCCCCTACCACCTGCCTCTCTGCCTACTTGTGATCTCTCTCTTTCTCTGTCAAATAAATAAATAAAATCTTAAAAAAAAAAAAAGAAAAGAAAAGATGTTAAAACACCAGTTACGATTAATAGTAATGAACTAGGCGCTATTTGTCCAAATTAGTTTTCACATATGTAGCTTCATTCATTAGTTTAATTCATAACATCCACTACTGAGGAATGGTGCACATGGCACTACTTTTTTCTATATCAATACAAATAATGGATTTCTTTTCTACAAAACTTATATTGAAAAGTTTTAGGGGTTTAAATAAACATAATTTTTAAATGCTAAGGACATTCATAAGATCTTTTAAACCTTGGACTCTTAGTTTCCTAACATTTGATTTGCTTTTAGGATTTAAGAGTTGTGTTTTTAAAAACAATTTTGTTTATTTAAATATATGTGATAAGAAACTTAAATGTGTTTCTGGTCACTTTACCTATCTAACAATATAAAATGTAAGTTATTAAATAATTGTAAAATTCAGATATTTTTCCCCTTGAATTAAGACAGTTTTTTCCACACCTACTTTATAATTAGGCTTTCTTTTTGATACTATTAAATATTTGTTGAGCTCTTACCTTTTGGGAAGGAAAATCTATATAGCCCAGTCTCAAATATTCATATTTCTGTAATCAGTGTTTTTAATTATTATTTTTTATTATGTTATATTAGTCACCATATAGTACATCATTACTGTTTGACACAGTGTTCTAAGATTCATTGTTTACATATAATACCCAATGTTCCATGTAACACATGCCATCCTTAATACCCATCACTGGGCCAACTCATCCCCCTTCCCTCCCCTCTAAAACCCTCAGTTTGTTTCTCAGAGTCCACAGTTTCTCATGGTTCATCTCCCCCTCTGATTTGTGCCCTTTCATTTTTTCCTTCCTTCTCCTAATGAACTCCATGCTATTCCTTATGTTCCACAAGTAAGCAAAATCATATGATAACTTTCTCTGCTTGACTTATTTCACTCAGCATAATCTCCTCCAGTGTCACCCATGTTGATAGAAAAGTTGGGTATTCATCATTTTTGATGGCTGAGTGATTCCATTGTATATATGGACCACATCTTCTTTATGCATTCTTCTGTTGAAAGACATCTCGGCTCTTTCTTTTAAACAAATTTCTAATGGGCAGTGATCATTCTCCTTCAATTCTACTACCAGAATGAAAAAGCAGTCAAAATCCTGGATAAAGTATGTTTTATCTTGAAACAAAGTATATTTTATCAGCAAATTAGTTTACATTAACTTTTAAAGGGTTGGTTAAACAAGTTGAGTTTGAATAGGCCTGTTAGAAAAGCACAAGGTTGCCTTTTATTGAGAACTTATTAAAAAAAATTGGAAATATTGTCATTATTTACCTAGAAGGGAATAGAAAGCAAATGACAAATGTAATGATGAAGGCTACACAATGGCTATGATTACAATGGAAATCGATGAAGTCTAATTTATTTTGTATCATATTATAAGACCAGGGAGCATGCTGAAGAAGAACACAATAAATTAGAAGTAGATACTAACTTTTTTTTAATACACAAGTGTGAGATAACCAAATAGTGATTGAAGAGGAAAAAAAAAAAAAAAAACAGTTGGAACTCAAACATTGTTAAATGGCTAACACTAAAAATCTTTGAAACACACTGTGGAAAGAATTTCTTTTCAGTTAATTGTTTGCATACAATCAGATAAGAAGTATAATAAAGAATGTTTGCTTGGCATTTAGAAGGCCACTCTAAGTTGATAGTCTAAATGAAGACTTCTAAATTTGGAGGAAATTATTCTAAATTAATTCAACAAAGAGTTCGCAGGGTTTGGTTTTTGACAGTCATGAAAGAATTCTGGTGCACCTGCTTAGGAACATTTTCCCCTTGTATAAAGGTGTCTGCTATTTAGCTTAGTTTGTGGTAAGTAATTTGCATAACTCCATAATGTAGCTGTCAGATTCTTTTTTTTTCTTCTTTTAGCATTATAATGCTAATAGAGAAGTGAAAAACAAATTAAAAAAACTATTTAGAACCAACACCACTACACTTAATATCTGTATACTCTCTGTGATAAATATAATGTCAGCTTTTCTATGGTAATGCTTTCATTATCTTAGTTTCTGGGCACTAGTACTACACAGTATTTGCAGAGGACAACAATATTTTACTAATGGAAGGTAGATATTTTGTAAGGTGCGACGCAGTCTCCTTTCATTTAAATGGGTAGGAGTGGATTGTGGATAAATAATTGAATTAATATTTGAAAACTTACGGGGAATCATTTGCCAATTACTTCCTCGATGTTTTTTTTACCTAAAAGTCTCCTACTAAAATGTTGCAGTTAAATTGAAACTGTGGTCAGAGGCGACCTCATCTGAGGAGAGGCTCCTTGTGCTGGCTGCCAATGCTGGCCTCTGGGCTTGGAGGCAGGGAGAATACCTGCCATTGTCCACTTTCCCTTGGTGGTCCGCTCACAATAGTCCCGCCTGGAGATGGCAGATGATCTTATAGATGAGTGGCGGGAGAACAAGCCCGCAGGAGCAGCTGGCAGCTCAGAAGCATCAGATAGTGAAGGGGGAGGAGGTCCAAAAATAATGCAGCAGGATACAGCTTCAGCTCCTGCAGTGTCAAAGAAAACCAAACAGCCTAAAAATGTTTCTTGATACAATCAAAGGAAACAAAAGAAGATGACACCAGAACAAGGAGGAAAAGAAGAAATTACTGATGTTCTTGCAAAATCAGAGCCCAAACCAGGACCCCTGAAGACCTGTAGAAATTTATGAAGGACTATTATAGCAGCCAGTCGCCCAGTGATTGAATTAGAAGAACTTAACCTATCACATTCCTGTTTCCTCAAGGCCAATGATTTGACTCATAGTCTTTCATCATACCTAAAAGAAATCTGCCCTAAGTGGGTAAATCTTCAGAAAAACCATAATGAGAAGAAATTGGTCCTGATGCTGATCATATGCAGCTCTGCTCTCTGGGCCTTGGAGCTCATTAGGATTCAGAGGAGATAGCAAAGTTATGAAATTATTTGCAAAACACAGAAAAATCCAGG
Organism: Enhydra lutris kenyoni; assembly: GCF_002288905.1. NCBI lineage: Eukaryota > Metazoa > Chordata > Mammalia > Carnivora > Mustelidae > Enhydra > Enhydra lutris. The sequence goes on along the minus strand of NW_019154086.1, from coordinate 27,558,717 downwards.
AGCAGGTAAAGTTGCTGGAGAAGTATATGGTGCACCTGGGTGTAGGAACACCAGGGAGAATTAAAGAACTCACTAAACAAGATGGCCTTAATTTGAACCTCTTAAAGTTTCTGGTTTTTTACTAGAACTGGAGAGGAGTTGATGGACATTCTCGAGGTAAGAAAGGAGGTTTTTGAACTTCTAGAAATGGGAGTCCTCAGTCTGTGCAAGTTTGAGTCTTTGAAGGGGGACCTTTTCTAAGTCTGGGTCCTAATGAAAATTCCTGTTTTTATGGTGGCATTTGCATCTAGTTTAATAGCTCTGGAATACTGCAAGGACTCAGTAAATACCAACTATTTTATTATGTTAACTGCTTCACCAGATGAATCACTAGACATTTTTGGTGGAGATTCTTTGACAAAAATGAAGCCGTCCTTTGCCAATTTCTCTGTATAATATAGTATCACCAGCTTGAAAAAAAATAAAGTGAAAGTGTAATATGGAAATATTGACACAAAAATAGCTTATCAACAATTTAAACTATTTATAATTTCTGATATAGGGATAAAAACTCTCAAATCATTCATCTCAAAGGTACAAGCCTGTCAGGGCCTTTTGGATGCTCATCATTTTGAGGAAGTGTTAGTGATGCTAAATAGAAGTTTGTCTTTCATAAATATAAAACTTATTCACATTCAAAGCAATATATAGTTAGAAGTAAGAATATTTCCAAAGGATAAATTCAAATAAATTCAGGTTAAATTCAAATAAACAAAAACAAACATATAAACCAACAAAGTATAAACTTCCTTATTGTTATTTCATCTTATGTTCTAACAAGACACCCTTACATCAAGAGGTTTAGAGCAAGTAGTCACATTATAGCTAAATAGTTTCTGGGGCCTCTAATCAGAAATTGTTTTTTTTTGCACATTTATTTTTCTTGTTTAAAATACAGTTCTGTTTACAAAGGACTACAAGTTGTGTCTATAAATATGTTAGAATGATGTAAGGAGACAGCCACGTTATTAATGAATTCTATTAAATGTCAAGAGAAATGTGAGGCAGCACAATTCAAAAGCAATTTTTAAGAGTATCTGAAATAGGCCACTTTCCTTCCCATTGGCAAAGAAGATGTTAGCGTGCTGGAAAAAAAAGTGAAAATTTTAAAGGAGAAAAAAATATATATATAGCTGCTAACAAGAGCAAGTATGCAGTCAGGATGAGGGGGAGCCCCTGAATGATACGGCTTATCAAATAAAGGCCCTCAACATAAAGATATACTTAAGTTGTTAGTTCACTTCAAACTGGAAAAGAAGTTTAAGATTCTTTTTCTTTGTTTGTTTGTTTGTTTGTTTGTTTTGCCTCTGTATATCTCTCTCACATTCTAACACACACAAATACACACAAGTATGAAGAATAAATTTTTAAAAAGCCCAAGTGCTCGTAACAAACATGATAACATTCAAGGCATCTCTAGGTGTTCATACGGGGGGATGGATTGGGTGGCTAGAAATAAACAATTTTCTTCCAGTGTCTTTTGAAAAAAATATTTATTTCAGGTGAATTTTATGTATGGCAGTATCTATAGATATTAGGAATAAAATTTCATGAGTTTTGAAAAATATGAATATATCCTATAGTCAAGTTATAGAATATTTCCTTCATAGCATAAATTTATCTCATATTTCCTTTAGGTGAGTCTGTCCCTCATATAAGCTATCACTCTTCTGATTTCTGTTAGAAGTTTCTACCAGGAATTCGTAGAGAAAGCTTGTCCCGTGAAAATCAGACAATAAGACAAAGTGGCACTGGCTTATGGACAGTCCCAGTGAGATCTCTTGATATTATCAGGTGCTAGGGACAACTTGAACTTTTCCTGGCTTTTTCTTGGTTGAGGCCTGGAAACATGCCTGACTGTCCACTGCACACTCAATAGGACAGATTGTCATGAATGATGCTAATGATATAGTGTACTGACAATTTTGCTGTCATGTAAGCCATCACAACTTTTGGTCCTATACCCGTAAGTTAAACAAAATGATGAATAAGCAATAGCAGGAACACAGCACTAACATGTGGGCCCTAGGAGACAAGAGAGAGACAGAGACAAAGGGAGAGAGAGAGAATGAGAATGAATTTGAGAATTTCATATATTATCAGAATAACCCAATTATCAAAAGGTAGAATTCAATGCAATGACATTTTGGAAGGGAACTAATAACAATATGAGCAAAAATTAACCCACATAAAAAGAATTGATTTTTGAATTTAAACACCCAGTAGATAAAATGATGAGGATATCCAGTCTTGAAATTTGAATATGTGGTCAGGAGGAGGTGAGAGAAGTATATCAAAATACAGAGCAAAAACAGCTGATGGAAACTGTGCGGGAAAAAAAAAAAAAAGAATTGGAAGACCCAGAAGAATTAATCTGAAAATAACTTGCTACCAGGAGGAGAAATAGGAATAGTTGAGTTTGAGACACTTGTTAAAATATAACTGTGGATATAGTTAGATAATATACTCTATTTTTATAAATAAAAATTTAACAGACTGGAGAAAGCAAATAGAAAATCTGTACTAAGTTTTAGGCAAGACTGACTAGAAAAACAATATAAAAGCATATCCTAAAAAAATGTTAGTCTAGAAAAATAAACAGAAATCATATGAGTTCCCACAACAAAATAAAACAACTTAAAAGGAGAAGAAAGGAATCAGGCAGTTGTCGTAGTTGTCATCTCTATCACATATAGATTATTGAAAAGATAATAATCAGCCAAGATAACATTCAGCTGTTAGGGGCAAACATATATATTTGCTGGTATACAAGCATCTAGAGACTCTATCACATGAATATCCAATATGAGAGGAAAGCTCTCAAAAAAAAAAAAAAAAAAAGTGTCTCACCAAGCAGAAAATGAGTTAGAACACAGATCTCGATATAGGAATAAAGAAATGAGTGGAGGAAAAAATTATGAGTCCTTGTAAATTCACCCATGCAAAATACAGAATTGAGAATTAAGATCTTATGCAAAATCATTATATAATTCTCATTTTACCAGTTAGGCTGAAGCAGTGAAGAAATAAATCCTCTTGGTGTTTGACGCTATTATCATCATATAATAGTTCTTATATAATAGTAGGGAAATAAAAATTGTAGTCTCATTAAAGGGAAAATAAGTTAAACCAGTGACAGTCCTGTTGTACACTACACAAGGACATTGCATCTAAGAGGTCAACCTTTATATGGTAGATGGGCATGCACCTTATTACAAATTGTAGTTAGTAGATGTAATTAAACAAATTTAACAGATATAATTAAAGTTATTCTAACAAAATCTTTGTATATGGTCCTTTTGCAATGGATGGAGGTATAGTGTCTTGAGGAAACAAACATCTTTCTATCAACAGAAAGGGGCCGAATGAACTCAGTGGCATTCCTGTTTTCGTGTTGCAGAAAACTGAGGTATCTGGGGAGCTTTACAGAAATTCCTGAAACTTTCTTGTCCTCTGAAAACTTTTCAATGATGCTTGATTCTCTTGTCCTTTCCACAGTTTTGTTAAGTAACTAATTCTTTGCATTAATGCGTTCTTGCCTGAGAATGTCTTAGTGTAATGTATGTCTGACTGATGCAATAATGTTGAGAATCTTCATAATCCTTGTTCATATCTTTAATTACCTGTTTTTATTGCTCATATTACTGTTTTGTGCATGGCATGATGTTATATAATTTTACATATTATACAATTCCCATTACAGACCTGAATGATGGACATTATATTCACTAATTTTAGGGGTGAGAAAGTATGGATCAAAAACATTAAGTAAATTTCCAAAACAAACTGGTAAAGTCATGAGCCAGGATTTGAACCTTATAGTTTTTGGACTTGAAATTCTTTACCCTTTAAATATCTCTTGTTTCTTCTTATCAGTAATTTCAATTATAAAAGATTGATTTTTTTCACTTTTTTTTTCTTAAACCTCATTAAGATCATTCACATTTAAGATCATTTTTTTCCTGAGCAATATTTTTTGTGTAAACTTGTATTGCTAAAATGGTCTATTCCAAGTTCTTTTAGATAACCCTTATGTAACCTAATAAAATCACTCATTTTCTTGGTATATTGGCTGTGGTGAAACTTGCACTAATAGCGTTAGGCAATTAACACCTTTTTAGCATAACATATTGTGAATTGAGCTATAGTGACAAGAAGACATGGTAACAAAATAATTAGCAGATTGAAATTGATTCTTGCTCAATAAATATTTAAGAGGAAATAAAATTTAGCTCTGAAAAAACTGAAATGGCTTGATGTTCAACCAAATGAAATACTGAAGGTATATTAGCGGGAAGTAGTAGGGACTTATTTGCATGACTAACGAAAGTCAGGTTTCCTTTGACAGTCGGTCAAAAGTCGAGATGGTTCTTTAAAGGACATAGACTTATTAAAGTTTCCTAAAAGTTTTAATATTTTTATTGGGAGTCTTTGGTGACAAGGAACAGAAATCCAATTAAAAAAATCTTCATCAAAAGAAAAAAATTTCAAAAAGAGGAATTTATTGACTTCTTTAAGACGTCTAAGGGTCATGCAATTATTAACCACATTGATTAGCCACAAGGACTCCTCATATTTTAGTATGTTGTCTTTCTCCATAGTTTGATTCTGCTACCAATTGTGCTACTGACTTCATTTTTCAGTTTCTCTATGTAGTAACAAAGAAGGTTTCTGACTCTTCAATGTACCTCTTGCTATGGTCTGAATGTTTATGTCTTCCCCAAATTCATATATTGAATTTACCTAACCCCCAAGGTATTCTTAAGAGGTGGGTCCTTGGAGAGCTACTGGGTCATCAAAGCAGAACCCTCATGAATGTTATCATTACCCTTATAAAAGCTCCCTTGAAAAAATGCCTTTTAAGAACCAGGAAGTCACCCTCACCAAACATAGAACCTCACTGTTCAGTGTCCCAAGCTCTGACTTCCAGACTCCAGAAATGTGAGAGGGAAATTCCGTCATTTACAAGTCATTTACAAGTCCTCAGTCTGTTAGAGAAGCCTGGGCTGTTCTGTTATAGCACCCTGAATAGACTGAGACACCTTTTTTTCTCCCTTCATCTCCCATTTTCCGACCTAACTTAGTAGTCATAGTAAAAAAGATCAACTTTCTTCCCATACATGCACATATCCATTCTGAGTAATTACATATGATTTTAAACAAATGTGTTTAATGAACATTTATGTATTATATACACACTATACTCTGAGTGCTCCTCTAAGTGTTAAAAATATTAACTCATTAGTCCTCATAAAAAAAAACTCCAGGAAGGACATACTATTACTATCTCTCCTTTACCCATGAGGGAGCTGAGACGCAGAGAGATTAAAGTCACATATTTAATAAGTGACAGAGCCAGGATTAGACCACAGCAGTCTGATTCTAATAAATATGCTATATTGATTCTCCATGGGAGCAACAAAAAATGTTGCCAGGGTAAAAAGATGTTTTTCTAATTAGGTCACTATTAGATAGGGCTAATATCTGAGATAGGGGAAGGGTCACTTTTGGCATTAAAGAAAAATGAGGTTTTTTCCTAGAAAAAAAAAGCTGTACATGTATATGAGAGAGATACATAAAGAATATTTTATACATAACAAAGTCTAATTAATGAGTGTAATAGTCAAAGTAAGCACATTTTTATGGTCTTGAGATTATAATGGAAGATAATCAAGCTTAGTGACTTGGTCTTTATATGCTAATAATTTAATTTACATATGATTATGATGTCAGATAAATAGAAAACTTAACCCATGGGAGAAACTATTGTTGTTGTTGTTGTTGTTTTAAGAGTTTATTTATTTATTTGACAGAGAGAGACACACAGGGAGAGAGGGAACACAAGCAGGGGGAGTGGGAGAGGGAGAAGCAGGCTCACTGCGGAGCAAGGAGCCAGATGTGGGGCTTAACCTGAGCCAAAGGCAGACGCTTAATGACTGAGCCATGCAGGCACTCCTTGTTTTGTTTTTTAAGTAAGCTCTACACAAACATGGGGCTTGAACTCCCAACTCTGAGATCAAGAGCCACATGCTCTACAGATTGAGACAGCCAGGCATGACAAAAACTCTCTGTGTCTTAGTGATGTTCTTTAGTCCATTTAATCACAAATTTCACAGTCTGACTTTTTTCCTAAGCCAATAGTCAAAGACAGCTTTCACTAATAAAACATGAGAGAACTTGTTCTGTTCTGATAAAGTCCGCCATGAACTACTCTAAATAAGATGGGTTATTACTTTAATATGATTATTTTACTTAAATTATAAAAAGTGAGCTGCCATAGTAAAATCTTTGTACATTACAAAAAATTCCGTAGCTTAGTGTCTTTTTCTAAACTGCCTAGAATGTTTTCATCCTTTGCCCTATTTCATCAGCTCCCTGTATCCCTTTGCAGGGATGTTCCTGCCACTTTTTGGGTGAAGGCGATGATGTGTGCATTCTGGGTGTTTATGCATGGATTATGCACCCTGGTGCACAGTCCCATGAGGGCATGTCCCTAAAAAGTGCTCCTGGTTCTCTCCCTAAATCCTGCCTTTCCTGTCTATGCCACAGTCTGGGTCTCAGTATTGGGTGGAGAAAATGAAGGCTATGTTTCATCCTTTGCAAACTGTTCCTGGAGAGTATATACTAAAGATTGTAATGATCAATTTTCTGTCTTCAAAGCTATAAAGGTTAGTTGGTATATGGCTTCATTTTGAATATTTAATTTTTGTATGTTTTGAGGATCCATAAAAATAAAATCATGAATTATTTCCTTCCTGGATTATTAAAGAAGCTCTCTTTGAGTAAGTGAATAGTGAAGGATACATAAAAGGTGAGCATTATATTGCAAGTAGAATAATTCAAATTATTCTTATAAAAATTATAGAAATTAGCAGTGTTTTATAATCAGATTGACCTAAATTAATATCCAAAATCTACTACTTACCAATAAGGCCCTCAGTTTTCTGCAAAGCAGGGATAATAATACTTATATTCTCATACTTGAGGATTAAGTAGAAGCTTTAGATACCAATTACATAGCAAACAGTAGTGACGTAGTAGCTAATTAGTAAATGACAATTATTTTTATTGTCTTTACAATCATGGTGTAAAACCTTGTTGGCAGGCATTCCATCTTCCTGTTTAGTGTTTACTCACATAGTGTACTCCTCTAATGTTTTCATATCTTCTTCCGTTTTGATGAACTGGACTATCTTCTAAACATATTAGGGTTATCTCTCCCTTACATTCATTTTTTTCTATCACTTATGTCTCAAAGGCCCATTCTCCACCTTCCTGTCTCTTGAAGCCCTCCATTCTTAGTAGTTTAACTCCAAATTGTCTCTTTCATGGGGTCTTCACCAGCTCTCCCTGATTTTAATTTATGTTACCATTGTATTTTGCTTGTAATGATATTGTATTAGTAAAGGTTCTTCAGAGAAATAGAGTCCCATAGGAGATTATATATATATATATATATATATATACACACACACACACACACACATATATATATATTTATATATTTATATTTATATTTTAATTAATGAGTCTATCAATTGATTTGTTGACTTATATGATTATGGAAGCTGAAAAGTCATGATCTGCCATGTGCAAGGTGGGAGACCCGGGAAGCCGATGGTGTAATTCAATCTGACTTCAGAGGTTTGAGGACCAGTGTAGCTGATGGTGGAAATCCTGGTCTGAAACTAGGAGACCATCAATGTCCCAGCTCAATCATTCAGTCAGGGAGGGCCCAATTCCCCCTTCCTTCAAATTTGTTTCATTTAGGTCCTCAGCGGATTGGCTGGTGTCCACCCACTCTGGGGAGGGCCATCTGCTATACTGAGCCCACTGGTTAAAATGTTAATCTCATCCGGAAATGCCCTCACGCATGCATCCTAAATAATGTTTATCTAAATATCTAGGTACCCTATGAACCACTTAACTTGACGCATAAACGTAACCATCACAGATGAAAAAGCAGGATTTAATATGTACTATAAAACCAAGTGCATTTCACCAAGAATTTGGAATAGTAAAAATTTCTTCTTGTTAGATTTGTTTTTAAAAGACTGGACAGAAAATAGAGAAACCTATCTTTTAAAATTAATAAATTGCCCAATTAAAGGTCAGTCCTCTATCATCAGTAACAAAATTGTAAACCACATAGAAAACACCCTTCGGGGACTCAGTGGTGTATTTATGCTTGAATTCTATTGCTGGAAAGGAAACAAACTGAGAAGAATTATTATCAGCCTAAACATGTAAAATATATCAAAGAAGAAATTAGACTTATGGATGAGTGCCAATAGTAGTTTATGAGAGAAAATAAAGATAGCCATGTCCTTCTATAAATTATCTCAAAGCACTGGTGTTTAAAGTGAAGACACTTTCAAGTGGAATGGGGTGAGACTAGATCTCCTCAAACTCTTCTTATTAACTGTAGAATTTGTCATTCAAATGAAATGGTGAACAAAGTGATAAATCAGAGCTGTTCTGACCTTTAGATTCCCTCATCCTCCATCTGGTCTTTGATGGTGACTTTCAGCAATACTCTCTGGCTAACTATATCACCCTTCACTATAACTAGCTAACTATATCACCCTTCTTTAAGTTTTTAAGTCCTGTTAAAACAAACAAACAAACAAACACCCAGATTTATTATAGCAGATTGATTCAAAGTGGAGAGCTGATATAAGAGGAGTCCTTATTTGGGTTACCCTGAACAGATCTGTCATTCTAGATGTTTTGTCTCACAATCATATCCTGTCTCAGCAAATGAGAAGTAGATACGGAGGCTAGAGTGAGCAGTAAGAGCTTGGTCCAAAAGGCCACAGGGCAGTGCTGTCAAGCATCTGCAAAAGGAAAAAACTAGTAAGCTAGTCAAGAGGGTGATGAGAATGCAGTACATACACATAGACACAGACTGAGGGTGGGCTGGAGTGCCCTCACTTTTCTTTTCTTTTTTTTTTTTTAATTTATTTGTTTTTAATTTAATGTGTGTGTGTGTGTGTGTGTGTGTGTGTGTGTGTTCCAAAATTCATTGTTTATGCACCACACCCAGTGCCCCATGCAGTACGTGCCCTCCTTAATACCCACCACCAGGCTCACCCCACCCCTCTCCCCCTGCCCCTCTGAAACCCTCAGTTTGGTTCTCAGAGTCCACAGTCTCTCATGGTTTGTCTCCCCCTCTGATTTCAATGATGTTCCTATTCTTTAAATTCAATTTGCCGCAGGCCTGGCATTTCCATACTTCAGACTTAGACATTCATTTATACATACAAAAAACTTAGTTTTCATTTCATCAAAGTTTAGAGGGAGTTTTGTTCCCTGTATTCAAAAGACTCTGTACTGGAAGAAAAAAAAAAAAATCAAGCTTTGAGTGTGGTTGCAAGCAAAGGGATCTAGAAAATTTGCAAGGCTGGTTAAAATGTCATGTCCAGGAAGAAGACATACCGAATCCTTCATCCAGGAAGAAAGCTATCTGTTCATGGATTTGTGAAAGAAAAACAACACAAACTTTTAGAATCTAGAACACACAACTTCTTAGGGAGATGAATTGATGGGATTTAGAAAAATGTCAGGTTGGGAATGTTTATTGTTATTTCTTGGTTATTCCTTCTAACTTTTAAGAACATTGAGGTCACCAGTATGCTCCTGGTTAGGGGCGCCTGACTGGAGGCAGATGATTAAAAATGAAAACAACTATGCAAAATTTCTCTATGAACCATTTCTACTGGTTGGGGTTCAGGTACAAAAATTGGCTTGCCAGTTGAAGCTGATATCCTAAATGTGTTGTGTTTAGGTTAGAGTCACTGATTTCATTGAGGCAAAACAATGCAAGAAAGAAAATTCTGATGATTGCAATTGAGGGTCTGGAATGAGCAAGATTCTATGACTTGTTGGGAAGCTTTTCTTGGGGAGTCTTAGGAGGAGCAGGGCATGCAGGTATCCAGTCTGCAAATCTACCCAGACTCCATTGTGTTGAGTCAGATGAGATTTTTAATAAATTTTAGTCATATATATAATAACTTCTTCATCCATTCACTCATTGATAGGCATTTTGGTTGCTTTCATATCTTGGCTATTGTAAATAAGGCTGCAATGAACATGGGAGCACATCTATCTTTTTTGAGTTATTGTTTTGTTGTTTTTCAGATAAACACCACAAGTAGAATTGCTGGATCATATTTCTAACTTTTTGAGGAACCTCTACACTGTATTCCACAGTGGCTGCACCAATTTATATTCCCACCAACAAGTACAAAACACTTGTTTCTCCACATCCTCACCAACACACTTTATTTCTTATATTTTTGATAATAGCCATTCTGACAGGTATGAGGTGATACCTCATTGTGGTTTTGATTTGCATTTCCCTGAAGATGAGTGATATTGGGGATCTTTCAATGTGCCTGTTGGCCATCTGTATGTGTCTATTTAAATCTGCTGCCCATTTTTTAAATTGGGTTGTTTATTTTTTTGCTGTTAAGTTGTATGAGTTCTTTATATATTTTGGATATTAACTCCTTACCAGTTACTTGGTTTGCAAATATTTTTTCCCATTCAGTAGGTTGACTTTTGATCTTGTTGATGCTTTGCTGTGCAGAAGCTTTTTAGTTTGGTATAGTCCCACTTGTTTATTTTAGCTTTTGTTGCCTTCACTTTTGGTGTCAAATCCAAAAATAAAAATAAAAATAAAAATCATTGCCAAGATGTCAAGGAGCTCACCACCTATGATTTCTTCCAGGAGTTTTATTGTTTTAGGCATAATTACATTCTTTATTGTCTTATTCCAGACTGCTGATCATTCCACCGTGATTATTGCTGCCTCTTCTCTTTTAAAGTCTTTCCATTTCCTTAACAATTTTTTGGAACTGAACCAAATGCAGTAGTTCATAGACTGCAGACCTACAGATTGCTGAAGGACTTACACTGCCTGCTTCTGGGCTTTTGTGTATGAAACCCTAAATTACTTCAGTGCCTTTGGATCACTATATCCTATTTCAAGTGCATTTTGACATTTCAGATATTTCCTTAGTTCTCCCTGACATTTCAAAAACAACTGGCCATTGATTTTTTTCATTAATTATGTGTCCCAAGCCCATGTGACACTCAGTACCTGATCTGAAGCACCCTATTTTCAAGTCTAACAGCTGACAAGCTGCAAACGTGGGTCTTGACTAACCAAACTTCTTTCATCCTCTGCCATGATGCAGTAAACCTTATCCTGCTGCAGAGCTAAGAAGCTTCTGCTATCATGACACCCACAGAGAATGCACAGTTTGAAAATGCCACCATGGTGAACAGTAGAAACATACTCTGGTGATGAGGGACTATTCACTTAACAGCTTAACAAAGGGTAATGGCAGGTATTCATGTGGTATAATGAGTATTTATTTATTATGTGCTGCTTGTAACTAAAGGCACTTGTTATTATCATTTATGTGATGATCATCTTTGGAAAGGCAATCAAAGCAATAAAATAGCAGCTTATGCATAACAAAGCAGCAGACTCAGAACTGATAAGCTTACTATTATGACAGTAATTTAATATTTATGTAGTATATTATAATTATACTTCTTATATACTGCTCTAGTGAGATAATATTATTTTGTGTCATATATATAGTTCAAGGTTTTTGTGATTTGAAATGTATTCTAAAATTATAAATTGTTTATTATAAGGTCATCTTTAAGAGATTTAAAACCTAGCCTGCTGATGAATGCAATCGTGGCTGGAAGGAACAGAGCAGGAAATGCTTCTTTTAAAGCTCATCCAGTAGTATTTCAAGGAAAGTTTTCCAGATGATCTATTTCCTGATAAGACATTTGTTCTCATAAAATAATAAAAATATCCTACCTGCAAACCAGTTGGTTGTGGCAAACCAGCTTGGTTATCTACCTCAGCCAGTTCTGTTTCTACACACTGGCAGATGCAGAAGGAAAAAGAGAGCTAACAACAGAAGGCTTTTTAAATGATCCAGTAAGTGAGGGGAGAAAAAAAAAAAAAAAAAGAAAAGAAAACCCACAGGGGGGGAAAAAAAAAAAACAAGGATAAGAAGGAAACACCTGACAATTCATAAATGTCATTTCCTACATGAATTTGACAGGTCTTGAACATTTGAGACCATATCATGTCTATGTGTGAATTCCAGAGACTATCTTTTGTTAAATGTCTCTTGTCACCTGAGTTTATTTCAGTTTTTCTTTTATGTCAAGAAAATGTTTCCAATTTGATGAAGTCATTGACCAAAAGTTTTTTGTTTGTATGTTTGTGTGTCTTGCCCAAAATGACGAACATAAAAATTGTGTAATGGAGAGAAAACAAGGAGTAGGTGGTTGTGGTGGGATTAATAGAGGCATAGCTTCATTTCATGGGTATATTAAAAAGTTTTGTTCCATTTCATAGCTGCTAATCAAACTCTCAAAACCTCAAAAAAATTTAACAAGCCAAAATATATGTCATATATGTTGATTCTGTATTTGTCTTGTGTCAAAAATGTGAAATAACACTATCAGAAGGTATATGTGATTGTGAAGGAAATACTTCTGGATCCCTCACAAATGTTTATGTGTAGAGCAAAATATTCATTTTACTTTTGGGTATATAATGAAATATTAAAAATGATTTGACTTATACCTGTGTTACTGACTTATTATATATGACATGTGTTTGAGCCATAATTCTACTTAAAGTGAGGAGGTCTTTATTTAAGAAATAGAGTACAATGTACAAGATTATCATGGGATTCACTGTTGCCATCCTAATAAGCTCCAGAATACATTAATATATCTGAATATATTAAAAGTAAAAGTTGACAATACAGTATCTGTCTTTAGATGACTATTTTTAGTTCTAATTAACAAAAGTGTAATTGTTAATATGCAGTGTTGTATGTGACACTTAAACCAGGTAATGAACATATTTTAATGATACTAGAGAAATAATTGCTTTAAAAATATCCATCTGAACTATATATTGTTGACCTATGAATAGTTAACAATGTTAATTTTATGAGATACATTTTGAGTGATTTAAAAATGTGTATAGAAATACAGGAAATGTTTTTTGCAGCACTTTGTAAGTATGTGTATGTTTCAGAATTGAAAGATTAAAAAAGAAGCAATTGCGCCATACAAACAGCACAGACTTTTGATGAAACATAAATCCACATATTGTCTCTTCTATGGACATTTCTCTCTCAAGCAAGTTATTTAAGGCTCCAGTATTTTTCTCAGGCTTAACATCCTCAGTTGTAAAATATGAAAATACTACTTGCCTCATAGAGTTGTTAGGATTAGAAAGGTTATTATATAAGAAAGAGCCTATAAGATGCTTGAAAGTTAGTACCCAAATATATATAATATATATATTAATAATAAGTATATAATCAATAATACATATTTAGTAATACCTATATATATATTATATTACATAGTTCAAGTGAGTCATTAAACATTTCATTATTTTCAAGGGTCCAGATACTTCTTGTAGTGATGTATTTCAATTTTGAGCAAGAAGGAAAACTCAGCAGACATGAAATAGCTACACAAACACACACACACATACACACACACACACACACACACACACTGTAGTATATACTTTAAACTTCCTGAAATGTTTCATTATCATTAACCAAGGAGTTCATGTTTTATGTAGTTGGTTGAACTTGTAATTTTCTTTCTGAATTTTTATTTCCATGTCTCACTCTGAAGATTCTGCCTGAGTCCAACGGGAAATTTATTTTGATTTTCAATATTATGCAGCCATAGATTTACTGTAAAAGGCTTATGATATATATATATAATGTACTTAGTATTAAAATAATAAATATTTAGATTGTAATTAGACAACATATTATAACTAATTATCACACTGAAGGTGCAATAATTTATTATATTACAATATTTATTGATATCCCTGAAGTAATTAGAATGTTGTATTTATCTGATAGCTAATGTCTTGACTTATGCTTTTGACATCAGCACTATGAGATGTCAAACTATATGCCACAACTTTATACAACTGAATTTCTGGGCAATTGAAATCAGGAGGGATGACTTGAGCGACATTTTAAAATTGGTTTTTTTCCTCTGAGTGGTTTTCATCTAATCAAAATAATACTCTGGGTTCTATATTAGGCCCTGAAGTCTTTTGAGGGAACATGGCTAACAAGACATATGTCCTTTTACGTGATTTTCATTTGTTAATGTCATGGGATTGTCTTTGCGGTGACCACAATGAGTTCATTCAAGAAAATTAAATGCAGCTTGAGGAAAAATAGAAGAAAAAAACAGGCTAGTAATGGAAATAAAATATTGCCCAAGAGGGGCTTTTGGCAAAATAGACTTATCACTTTTATCATACATTGCTAAAATAGCTATTTGGAGCATTGTGTATGGAGAGGGTGTTGATGTTTAAGGCGAATAGTGAAGTGGGTTGCCTGTAGGAACACCTCCCACTGTCTCCTTCCAGCTATACCCTTAGGTCCACTCCTTGGTCTTTCACCAGCAAACTGGGCTTAACTTTCTCTCACAGGTCTCATTAATTTAGTCTGTGCTACTTTCTCCATATGACTGACAGTTTCTTCTCCTCTGTGGAGTCTAGTTCCCTCTTTAAAACAGTGTGGATAAGGGTCTCAAGCTCCAGTTCTCTTTAATGCATTTTCTTCTATCACTCAGGCATCACACTGATCCCCCCTTTGCCCTGGTTACAATTTTGTTAGAGAGGGGAAGTTCTGAGGGTTTCCACTGACTTGTTTATTCCAATTATGATTTCAGGAATTTGGGAAATTACTCAAAGTTGGGTTGAGAGATTGACTCAAGTCATAACTCCATTTATCACCTACTTCTCATAAGTTTCAACTTCAACCAATTGATTCGGACAGTATTTTGGGTCCCCAGACTAAGTAAAATCACTATCAGTATCTTTCAGTCTCTGAATGGTATGTGGCATTGTTGTTGTTTTCCTGGTGTTTGTATCTAGCTTCCCTGATAAATGGCCAAAAGAATCCCATCAGGGAAGTTTAAAGAAAAACCATGAGAAACTGTGGACTCTGAGAAACAAACTGAGAGTTTTGGGGGGAGTGTATGGGGGGATGGGTGAGCCTGGTGTTGTATTAAGGAAGACATGTATTGCATGAAGCACTGGGTGTGGTGCATAAGCAATGAATCTGGGAACACTGAAAAAATAAAATTAAATTAAAAAAAAAAGATTTATAGAACATTCTTGGCATAACATCTCAGGGTCCTTCCTTAAGTGGCCTTGGCCTCTCTTTCATTCAAAGTGCTCCTGGTCTGTGATCTAGCTCTGGATGGAAACTTGGTGAGGAGGTGAGACTCTTCATTGTGGTGACTGACGTCAGACCCATGCTCACAAGTCCTAGTGTTTCCTTGTGCTTAAATAGTGACAAATTATTTAGAAAGATGACCTTTATTTTATTTCTAGTGACTAATTAACTACTGCTAAAGATGTCTCTGGGTCAAAATATTCTTACTACTTTTATAGTAACTGCAACTACCTTGCCTCAAGAGTAAGGTGCTGCCACATGACCTCTGCCAGACCAGAAATTCACATTTCAATGGTAACAGCTCTCACCTTTATCTCTGACCTGCAGAGGACAACCATGGAAATTTCTAAGAATGTAGGAACGCCCCCTCCATCAGTGCACTTTGCAAATTTGAGAGATGATGAGGGGCAGGGCTGGTGGGTGGGTTGCACATAATACAGTTATGTACTCCAATATTCATATGTCCTTATGCCTTTGGATTTTTCCTCCGCATCCTAATCAGGAAGTTCAGGCATCTCAAGCTCATTTGATATAAATCACTTTCGAGTCCAGGTCCTAGTCAACCAACCAATTATTATTAAAGCCACTGCCACTGCCAGTAGCTGAAGCAAACACATTGAATAGAGGGACTTTGGGAAGTTAATCATATTGATAAATTTAGACATTTAATATAGGGAATTGATTAATAAAGCAGAGTACAAGTGGGAGAGGTAGTATAATCCAGAGTCTACAATTACGCTTGCTACTGAGGCTCCTGGAACGATGTTACTGCTGCCACTGATGTAGGGCAGGGAGCCAGGAGCCACTGTCCCTCTGACAGTGCTGTTTGCTGCTTTTGCTTCTGAGACCTTCAGTCCTTTGTGGCCAACCCCAGTACTCCACTGCTACCATTGTCTTTCCCATCCCCACTCTATTCAGGGTTCATAGGTACTTCTCATAGCAGAAAGTTGCTCCCTGATGCCAATACAGGAATTACAAGCAGGGAGAATGGTGTTGTCTCCTTTCTTATTACCTCTATTCATTCTTGAGCTATTGCCTCTTATCAGCGGAATGCCTTTGAAACCCTGGAAGCCAGTGTATATGAAGAATTCAGCTGGAAGGCTTCCCGGACCTGGCTGTGTAGAGGAGGGTGGGAAGGGTGAGTTTCTGGGTTGACACCCACCCCAAGTCCACTCACAGTGTTTTTCCTTTTAAGAATTTATAATATATGTGTTCAGCAAGCTGCCAGAGGTAACAAATGGCAGTCAAGGGATTGTAGAAATTTCCAGAAATTTAGAAACTTCAGGTGGCATTATTTTTTGTTGTTGTTGTTCTTCTTAGGATTTTAGCTGGTTCTGCAAATGTCACTTTTTTTTTTTTTTAAGATTTTATTTATTTGGCAGACAGATATCACAAGTAGGGAGAGAGGTAAGCAGAGATAGAGAAACAGGGAAGCAGGCTCCCTGCTGAGCAGAGAGCTGGATGCAGGGCTCGATCCCAGGACTCTGGGATCATGACCTGAGCCGAAGGCAGAGGCTTAACCTACTGAGTCACCCAGGTGCCCCCAAATGTCACTTTCTTCTTACTGCAGCCCCTTTTCTTGTAAGAGAGTGGGATCATTCCATTTTCTTTCTCATTTTCCTTGTAATTTCTTTTTGCTTTGCTTAGAAAAGGAAAAAAAAATCATCATACTGTTGATAAGTAAAAAACAATATAAATCTATTTCAAAAATATGCTTACTTATATAATGAATTAATCAAGATTTGTTAGAGAAAATAAATACTCTAAAATAGATTTGAACAACTTTTGTAAAATTTTATCTTCATTTTCGTGTCTTGAGACTCCTCAAGTTTCATACCAAATGTCATTTAAAAGTTTTATTGAGGTATAATTTTTTTAAAGATTTTATTTGAGAGAGAGAGAGTGGGGGTTGGGGCAGAGGAGAGGGAAAAAGTCTCAAGCAGACTCTGTGCTGAACATAGAGCCTGACATGGGGTGCAGAGCCCAGGTGGGATTTAAAAACCTAAGATTGCAACCTGAGCTGAAACCAACAAGTTGGACACTCAACCAATTGAACCACCCAGGTTCTAACTACATTACAATGAAACTAACATTAACATTAGTTTCTGGTATATAACATAATGATTCAATGTCTGTGTATATTACAAAATGATCATCACAATAAGTCTAGTTAATTTAACTATACATAGTAACAAAATTGTTTTTCTTGTGATGAGAACTTTTAAAATCCACTCTCCTAGTAACTTGCAAATATGCAACAAGATATTTTAGCTATAGTACCATGCTATAAATTAAATCTCTACAACTCATTTATTTTGTAACTGAAAGCTTATACCTTTTGTTTATACATCAAGTTTGTACCTCAATTGTTATACTTACAGTATAAAGTGGAATAAATTCTGGTCATCATAATTTCCTAAATTATATGGTAATACATATTTAAAAAGTGAAGAAAAAATTATACTACATGTGCTTTCTCATTCTGGGAAACAAAAATAAATTAAAAGATCCCTATTTTCTAGTATGGGAATTGCATTTCCACTAGTTTACATACTCATAAAATGTGGCATGCATTTCTCTCCCAGTGCACATACTCAAGTAACTGGAAATTTTGTGACTGCTAAAATCTGATTTTTAAACTGTGATCACTTAGATTTCTCAGTTTTATTTAAAAAAAAAACACAGTGTATAATGGGCTTTTCTTCTAATTCTTTTATTTCTGAAGGTTTGTTTGGTCATTGTCTTAGTGAGTGGGTGTAACAAGATACTATGGACTGAATGGCTTAAACAACAAATATTTATATCTCTCAGTTCTAGAGGCTGTGAAGTCCAATACCAAAGCGCCAGGTAGATTAGGTATCTGGTGAGAGTGTCTTATACAGGTTTGGAGATGGCTGCCTTCTGGCTGTATTTTCACATGGTGGAGACAGTGCTCTCATGTCTCTTTTTCTTTTTATAAGAATATTAATTCCATCATGAGGACACCACCTCATGATTATCCAGCTCTCATTACTTCCAAATACCATCACATACCAAAGGCTTCACTTCCAAATACCATCACACTGGGGATTAGGGTCTCAACATGACTTTTCAGAGGACACCAACATTCCTTCAGTCCTTAGCATGCACCTTCCCAGTGATAAGTACAGAAGTGGAAGCTCTGTATGAAACTCTTCTGCCGTAGGGGCTGTTGCTAGTCATTCAAAGAGAGTTTGTCTATTTCATCTTGGGAATGATGGGTTTGTAGGCTTTCTCAAGCTTCACACCAATTTCTGCCTCCTGTTAAGATCCAGAATCATAGGTTTATCCTCATGACTGATTTTTGCTTGAAATTTAGCATCTGACACTTTTGCTTTGAGAGACACTTAAGTGGTTTACCAATGTTTGATTAACATTAGTCTGTTTCACATGTATATGAAGTACATAAGGATTGGTATCCATGGTTGGTATCCATGTGGTTGGTATCCATCTGGCTTATTGTTGAGTCTTCTGGAACCTAACACAACGTAGCATGCTTGCCATTCAGTGAATTAATTTTTGCGTAAAAATTTGAGGAGGAACTAGTGTTTGGAGTATCAGAGCTAGGTTCAGAGAATATGTAAGATTTCCATAAGCAAAGAAAGAAAAAGATAGACTTTGGACTAGAATAGGAAGAGTACAATTTGTTTTCATGCCATGTCAAATAGTAATGCAATCCAGGAAGGCTGGATGTCATTTGTCCTGATAGTGTCAGGAGGGAAGAAACAAATGGGGCCTAGTGACTTTAGGCTGGGTCAGGACAATACAAAGAAGTGGCAAAAGTCAAGAGACTTCAGGAAGATTCAAGGGCTAGGACTTGTGGGTAATTGGCTGGGGGAGGCAACACATGCTTCAGGAGGGGAAGCTGCCTTTACTCAAACTAGAGAACACTGAATGAAGAGCTAGTTTGGAGAAATGATTATTTTTGCAGCTTTTAATGTGTTCAGCATGTGACGTTACTGAGATACTCATTGGGTTGATCATTTGGTTTATTGAAAAGAAGGTGGATTGGGATGTCACTGAATTCAGACTGAATTTTGCTACCATCTGAATTTCAGAAAATCAACTTGGGCCTTTTCTTCTTCACTATTAAGGAGCCTGTTCAGCAGCTGAATGATACCCGAGGTCCCTTCTGTTTTCAGGTTTGCCTTTCTACCCTTCTAAAAGTTGTTCAATACAAAATAGATTTTTATTTTCCTTTTTTCATTGTGGCAAAATACACATAACATAAAATTTACCATTGTAATCATGTTTAGGTATACCATTCAGCAGAATTACAGCATTCAGCGTTGTGCAACTGTCACCTCTGTCCATTTCCAAACCTTTTCTTCATCCCAAATAGATACTTGGTACCCATTAAATAATATCTACTTTTTGCCCCTTTCCTCTCAGTACTAGTAACCTTTATTATACTTTCTGTCTTGATGAATGAGATATATAGAATAGGCAAAGTCATAGAAGACATACTTTTAAAAATTGAATTATTTTTGACATTTAGAAACTTACCAATTTCTCTACCATTTTGCTTTCATGTATAATATATACATATGATATCAGGAAAATTAGAACATATTATTAATGGTAAAAGAGGTGATTTAGACTACTTTTTTAGTAATACATTTAAATCTAATTATTATATTTTAATAACACTAATAACACTTTGTCATCTCATTAATTGTATATACAAAAAATACATATGGCCCTAATACATGTTAAAACCGTTTTCTGTATATTTCCAGAGATTATTTTCTTGTCTAGATATAATAATAATTTATCAGAACAATGTCTCTGAGAGTATTCCTTTAGAATTGAAAGGATTCTTAACGTGTTCTAGAAAAAATAAGATATTGCAGGAGGACATAAATGAATGCTTGATGGAAATTCTTCTATAAAAGTATAATTCTTCAGTGGTCTGACTTTTGCCTTTGTCAGACAGTGAATAAATACAGCATACAAAAAGCATAACGTTGGTGGTTTATAGCTCAAGCATCAAAAATATCTAACATGAGCCCAAAGCTCATGCTTCACACTCAGAAAATGAAAATGTCTTTGACGTTGTCTGACATTGATCATTTTAACTAGGTTTATGATTTCTTTTTAAGATTCATTCACATGAAATTTTAAATCTACTAATTATTGATATAATTATCTTCTGAATATGCTCTGAAATTAATTTAATCTGGCAATTTTTCATATAATTATTTTATGCAAGCTGATCCTAAAATATACATATTTTTCAGATTTAATTTTTTGTGTTGGTTATATATGACTGACCTTCACCATTTTGATATCCTTTTGTCCCTGAATGTCTAGGAGCAAATGATAATTTTTCTTATTTCTGGCATCTTGGGAGTGTGTGTGTGTGTGTGTGTGTGTGTGTGCTGGGGGGGTGTAGGGGGAATGTTGGTAGTATTGTGAAACAGCACAGTTTGAACGCTTGCTTTCCAATAAATTACAATGTAAGTGAAGAAAGAGATAATTGAATGTTGAACTAATAATATTTATAATATATTAAAGGGAGTCTAGAAAAAGGTATACCAATGTAAATAATAATATGGATTGTCTTCTTGAAGTATATAAGCTTAACTCATAGGGATGATTTAAATACTGTTATCTTTCTGGGTTCTGTTTTGGAAGAAAATTATCTTAATTCCCTCTGCCAGGGACAGATCAGTAGTTATTTATTTGTTTATTTACTCAACAAATATTCTATGGATATTTCTCTAGGTCCTGGGGGGTATGGTGGCAAACAAGATGACAAATTTTCTGTTTGTAGGGAGATTATATTCTAAAGAGAGATAATAAACACATGAAAATATGATTAATAGTAAGGGCTCTGTGGTATATTAAAACACAGAGCTATGGTAGTGTATGACTAGTGAAGGTACAAAGTCAGGCCCAGCTTCTTTAATGGAGGTGAAGCGCAAGCTGAGGTTTGAGTGACTAAAATGAGCCAGCCATTTGATGATCAAGGAGAAGGAAATTTCAGATACAGAGGTGAGCACGTACATAAAAACCCAGAGGTAGGATAGGGATGAAGGAGAGAGGAGGTAAATATAGGTAAGAAGAGTGGGTTGCTGAGGAAAGAGATGTAAGCTGAGGTTACAGAGAATAGATATCTGATAAAACCTACCTCTCTGGTCAGGCGTTTAAGATCCTCCGTAAGTGGGGGCACCTGGGTGGCTCAGTGGGTTAAAGCCTCTGCCTTCGGCTCAGGTCATGATCCCAGGGTCCTGGGATCGAGCCCCGCATTGGGTTCTCTGCTCAGCAGGGAGCCTGCTTCCTCCTCTCTCTCTGCCTGCTTCTCTGCCTACTTGTGATCTCTCTGTCAAATAAATAAATAAAATCTTTAAAAAAAAAAAAAAAAAAAAAAAAACAAAGATCCTCCGTAAGTGGCCACAGTCTTCCTATCTGATTAAATTTCCACTATACTCCACTGTTTTGTTTACTATTATCAAATAAACCCAAGTCCTTTCAATCTCTGTCATTTTATAGTAGAATTCCATTCAATTTAGAATATATTTCCCATTTTTCTACATACTCAAATACCAATCACTCCTCAAAGCTCGTATCTCTGTGAGCAACTAAGCTGGTATTATTATTTTTAATATAAAATCATGTGGAAAACATTTCAGAATTTCATTTTCCTTATTGAAAACTAAATATATGCTCCTGGCAAAAAATTGTGAACCCATAGATACAAAAGAAAAGAAGGGAAAAGAAAAATAAAGTGTGTTATTGCCGCCATCAGAGGTATTCACTGTCAGCATTTTAATCTGTCTGTATATCTGTCTTCCTGTCCTCTATGTATCAGTCATCTATCTTTCTCCCTCTACCTATCTCTATTAATCCATTCACATCTAAATGTAAACAACCTGCTATTTTCAACCTAACGATATTTTTTTGGACATTCCCATGTAACATAATTGTTTAGATTTTACGTAAGTTATCATTTCATTTTGTGGCTGTCACATCCATATTTTTTTATCAGTACTCTTGAGTTATGTATTCAATATTGTAGATTATTTGCTAAGGTAAACAACATTCCAATGAAAAAAATTTTGCTAAGTTTTTGTTCAGTTTTATACTTAACATCTTCAAGAGGAATTCCTAGAAATTCAATGACTAGATCAAATGTTATACAGAGTATTAAGGCTGGATTTGTTTTATTTTATTTTATTTTAGAGAGAGAATGGGGTACACAGTGTTAAGACTTTTGATATTTATTACTGAATTGGTTGTACTGAATTAAAATAACAGCCATACACCTTTTTTTTCTCCTTTTTTTTTTTAATTTTTTAAATTTATTTTCAGTGTAACAGTATTCATTGTTTTTGCACCACACCCAGTGCTCCATGCAATCCGTGCCCTCTCCAATACCCACCACCTGGTTCCCCCAACCTCCCACCCCCGCCCCTTAAAACTCTCAGATTGTTTTTCAGCCATACACCTTTTATTGTTATCTCATACTTCACACACTGGGAGTTTGTGCCCTGTATTAGTTACTTGAGAGTGGATCCTTTAATTTGAATCCTTCATATAACTTCACAAAGTGCCTTCTTCAGTAGTAAACATTTTAGGCCACAATTTTCATGGACTGGAAACAGAATTCTTCTGGAATACTAATGCGCCTCGTATCATGCTGATTCCTCTGCCACCAACTCTGCAGAATGATGACTTGGCTTTTCCACATTGGCTTATGTGAGCACTAGATTTTTAGGCAGTGATTAGGCCTATATTTTCAAGCTGGGGTTCAGGAATATTGTCTTAATGAAAATTAATCAAACTGTACTGTTTATGTCCTCAATAACAAATTATTTTATAAGTCATAAAAACAAAATTTCTCTTTGCAGTGATAACTCAACATTGAAAATATGTCTGTAGAATAAGACTTAATTTTAATTTTTAGGCTGCATTTCCCTACATGTGGTAAGGCATTCTCAGGTTTGATGTAGATTTGAGATATACTGAACAATGAATTAAGAAATACTTATAAAAACAATCTTTCTTGTTCCCAGTTAGCACTAACCTTTAAATATAACCAATATCTTCATATAGCTGCATCTTCAAATTTAAAAGGTTTTACATCTGTTCAATTATTTAAATATCCTCAAATAATGCTTAAATCAGAAATATTACTTTGAGTTGCAGTGCATTCTGTAATCCATTGTTAACAGTGACTGCTTAATGAACAGTGAGTATTTGAACTTTTTTTTCAGATTTTCACATAAATAATAGCATCAGCGGAAATAAACTAGAAATTAATGATTAAGGAAAGGAAAGGCTTTGATTTCTTTCCCCTGTTGAGAAGAGTACTTTAGTGGATGCTGCTGCTATCTTTCTTGCACTCAAGTAAATGTCCACCACAGGGGTCAAGCAAATATAAAATAATACATTAAAACAATCATAAAAATATTCTAATTTAGAAGCAATTTGGAATGTCTGAGAGATTGCTGCCTTTCTAGACCTCTTTTTGGCATGAGGCAGTTCTCTCAAAACTGAAAACAGATTAGCCTAAGAAATTACTGCCTTTTTATTTCTCATATATTAGGACTTTCAATCTCATTTTATTTTTCAGAATCAGAAAGAAATGACAATATCAAGAAAAAAGAATAGATTTAACTTGAAGTGTTGTCAGGTTTCTGATATTCTATATTTCAAATAAACTATAAGAAGTTATTATCCTGAAAATTTACAACATATTATTTATCTGTGACCAGATAAAACAATGTCAGGCCTCACTGCAAGTTTCAATCACTATGATCCTATTACAAAACAGTGTGACTCTATAGTTATCAAATCACAAATTCAACAGCCAATCGGGCATGCACGTACCGGCAGTCTAGGGCAGATTGGGATCGACTCACGTCAACAAGACTGTTGCGCATTTAGGCACATTGGGGGTACTGGGTGTCATGCTGTATAAATACTTGCAGCCTTTTTCTCTCTAGCTGTCGATTTCCTAAAATGTCTCAGAGTATTGTTTTTCCTAGACAATTTAAACATGTTCACTGTCAAAACCATTAAGCATTAGCATATATGTTAAGATATCTGCTGATTCAATTAGCAATCTCATTTAGTGTCTCAGTCATGATAAGGAAATTATTTGGCTAAGTATTTGGAGGATGACTCTGAACTAGCCAAGGTCATGTTGTCACATACTTAAAGCACAGTATCAGTGCTACATCAAAAAGTAACCACATAGGGGCGCCTGGGTGGCTCAGTGGGTTAAGCTGCTGCCTTTGGCTCAGGTCATGATCTCAGGGTCCTGGGATCGAGTCCCGCATCGGGCTCTCTGCTCAGCCAGGAGCCTGCTTCCCTCTCTCTCTCTCTCTGTCTGCCTCTCCGTCTACTTGTGATTTCTCTCTGTCAAATAAATAAATAAAAAATCTTAAAAAAAAACAAAACAAAACAAAAAAAGTAACCACATATAAAAACACCAAGCGCACACTTTAGAAGTGTGAAAACACCCAAATAGTTAAGTAAATTTTTAAATTCTCATTCAGATATTTAGTATTGGGCCCAAAGCAAAACTGATCATTTTTCCCTTTTAAAAACAGATTATTCTTATGACTTCCAAATTTCTGTTGGAAATATCACTAATGTTTATGTCATTCATATTCATAATCAGGCTATTATGCCTTAATTATCTATTCCTTTCACTCTCCCTTCAAAATTATCATCAAGTTTTTCTAACTTCTGTGCTATTTTGTTATTAAATTCATATTTTTTCCATTCCTATTGTTAAAATTCCCACCACATATGCCCTAAACTATTTTAATAAATCTTGGGATTTATGCTTATAATCTCTTTCTATTTTGGTAGTGTATCTTTTATACTAACTTCCTGATTAATCCTCCCAAAGTAAGATTTGATCATAGTACTGTGTTCTCAAGAAAAACCCCCCAAAACCAACCAACCAACCAATCAACCAACCAACAAAACAAATAAACAGCAAAACAACTGTATCTCCATTCCTTGCTAGTTAAATGCAAATTTCTTTATTCTGGTCATTAAAAATTAAATTTCAAGCAAGATGTTCAGATTTATCTCTTCTTTCCATACCCTATGCTTGGAAAAAAACTGGATGACCAAATGTTCTTAAAACCACAGATGTTCCATCTTAGTAATTGTGATTTGCACTGAATAGTAAGCTCCTTTAGGGTGGAGATTCAGCTTACTCATCTGGAACATAGCAACACATTACAGATATGAACTGTGAGTTGAATAAAGTATTAAAATAGCTAAAATGTAAGTTTCATAGAGAATGTCTCAATAACAGCTTTTATTTCTTAAAAAATTATTTACTAAGTAGAAGATAAACTTACAAAATGATCTCATATACTGCAATGTCATTGTTCCAATGTACTTATTTTATAGTACTCTAGGTCAGAAGTCCAGAATGTGTCTCCACAGACTAAAATCAAGGTGTCTGGAGTTTCTAAGGGAGAATACATTTTTTAGTCATTCAGGTTGTTGGCAGAATTCAGTTCCTGTGTTTATAGGACTAAGGTCTTCATCTTGCAGCTGTGAGCACTGGGCTGTTTGTTCCTAGCATCCAGAGACTGCAATATTCCTTCCTCTGTCTTCAAAAACAGCAAAGGCAGGTCAAGTCTCTCTTATGCTTTGCATTTCTCTTTTTCTAACCTTGGATCTCTCTGACTTACCCCTCTGGCTTTGTCTTCTATTTTAAGGACCCTTCTGATTAGATTGGGCCCACACATATAATCCAGTATCTTACGCATTTTAGGGTCTATAATCATAATTACATTGGCAAAGTCCTTCTTGCCATGTAAGGTAACATATTCACAGGTTCTGGGATTAGGACATAGACATCTTTGGTGGGAGGGCATTATTTTATCTATCACAATGGTCCAGATAAATGCTTGGAGAACCTCTTAGAGAGGAAGAAAGAACCTAAACAGAGAATTTAGGCAAAATTGTTAATGAAACTTGAAGTATGGAACTTGATGCACATTAAGTCAGGTAAAGATATTGAGGGCAATGAATATAACTTAAAAGATTCAACAATGAAGAATTTGAAAGAGTGATTCAAAAAATAGTAAGAGCTAAAGATTAGTATAGTATAGTATAGTATAGCTGAAGGTCAAGATTTAGTGAGATTTGAGGCTGAAAATAGAGATAGAGTTGATCTCCCTTGCTTGCAGATTCTTACTTACGTTCACCTGGTTGTTAAAATTTATTTCTAACCCCAAAATCAATTCTTGCAGTGCTCCCATGGTCATTTGCAGTCATGCGCAGAGCAGCAAAAAATTTGAGTTGCTAGATGCACAGGTTCCCAGATGAGGTTAAACAAGACAATGTGCTGCCTTCTTGTTTCAGCTCTCATCCTGTAAACCTGCTAAATGTTATACAGGAAAACAGTTCTGTGGAAGAGTGGGTTTTCAATACTGATGAGAGGTCTTGTTTTACAAGAACATTAGAGAACAAACAGATATAAGGCAAACGACCTCCAAAGCCACTAGCTTTCATCATTTAAAGACCAATTAATTATTTCTAAGAAACCTATATTAAACAAGATATTTTCAAATAGGAACACACATAAAAAAAGGTTATGACAAAGATGTCACCAGAGGCTTGTAGGAACACAATCCTATATTTCCATTAGGACAACGTTGCCTTTCTCACTAATTCTATGTTTGAGGCAACTTTATAGAACACTACTAAATAAATAGAATCAACTGTAGAAAATTGACCATCACTCTGAAGTGTTATGAGATTATTCTGCCTGAAATGGGAAAATGTTAAGTACTTTTAGATAAAATTAAAATGATGAAATATGAATTTTAGAAAAATTATTAGAGATGATGAAATTTTCTTGCTCAGAGGATAAAAACCTGGATGTATGGAAATTTAAGAAGCAGTGTTAGTGGTCAAAGCAAGAGATTTTAAAGGTTTGAATTAGAGGGATTAGGATTGGAAAATAGTGAATTCATGTGAAAAACTTTCAGAAACTAGAGTAAATTAGACTACTGATTAACCATGATGGTGAAGGAAACCTTATAGATGATGCTTATATTACAATTATGAAATTTTCCATCATTAACTGAGACAATGGACAATATAATTTCTACCCTAGAATTATTGTTGACAATAAAGCTGAAACAAATTCTTCACAAAAACCTAGGGGCCATAAAGATAGTTCAAGATCGCTCATCGTGACTCTCTTTAGATAGCTGATTATATTTAACAAAAGGTAGCAAAGACAAATGGTTATACATGTGTGACCTGGAGACAGTCTGGCTGGGTTCAAATCCTGCCCTTGGTAATTACTAAATGTAGAGTAACTTAATATCACCTCAAATGGGATAATCATAGACATGTGTGCTTGTGTGTATGGAATAAAGTAATTCATGAAAGCACTTAAGTAGTGTCTGGCCCTGGTAAGCACTTAAAAAATGTGAATTTTGTAATGTGAGTGGTTTGTTTTTACTATGACAAGAAGCTATATTATACTTTGAACATGGAGCAACAAAGGTCAAGTTGTTCTGCTGATGAATAAAATCCACTATTTTTCTGAGTGATTTTGAAACATTCTACGTGTTAGGCCTGCAAATATTTTTCATGTGTTATATATTTCATGGGTTAGCCTACATTTTAGGAGGAAAATATGACATATAATAATGGAGATTGGGGAGAAGAAGAAAGCATATTTGTATTCACTTGTTCTTATTGTAACATGAGTCTTTAAACAATCATTTCCTTAAGAAGTTTCCTTTTATTTTGCACTTTAAGCTATTTCTTTCTTTCTTTTTTTTTTTTTTTAGATTTTTATTTATTTCTTTGACAGAGACATATCAGAAGTAGGCAGAGAGGAAGGCAGACAGAGGAGGAAGCAGGCTCCCTGCTGAGCAGAGAGCCCGATGTGGGACTTGATCCCAGGACCCTGAGATCATGATCCGAGCTGAAGGCAGAGGCTTTAACCCACTGAGCCACCCAGGCGCCCCTAAGCTATTTCTTATTGATAGCTTCATATAGGGATATATATAGACCTTAGAGAATATTGTGTTTTTCTCTTTTGTTTTTTTTTCTCCTTCTTCTTCCCTTTTTTTTTTTTTTTAATTTGAACATCTCTTCTGATGCGGCTTACATAAACTGCTTTACCAAATCATCATGCAAATCCAGTCACAGACATTTAATTCTTCCATCATTTGGGCAGAGATTGGGTGGCTCAGTGCAAGGGTGGAATCCTGGGCCTGTTCTCCCCACCTTAGGGCTGCTGCTTCTCCTGTTCAAGTTGCTGCAGCAGCGGTCATGTGTGGTCAGGATATTTAATTCTTCCAAGCAACATTTTGAGTTCCCACTGCCTCATCCTCAGGATATTCAATAATTCCTATCTAAGGTCATACTTCTTTTTTATATTATTGAGTAATATTGACGTTTTCCATGGTCTGAAAAGTATCAGTCTAAAATCCATGCCCAAGTAGAATGTAACTGGAATCTGATCACTTTACTGTGACCATTTCTTTCCTCAAGGACCCGACGTCCTTGTGGAAGATGTGCCGATATGGTATGAAAACCATACATGACCACTGCTGTGGTGGTGTTCTCCTCTTTCACATGCCTGCACGGGCTCCTGTGACCGATAGTGAGAGAACAGTTCCTCTCTTCTGTGCCAGTGAGTCCCATTTGTATCTTCTCAAGATTATAGCCCTCAGTGGTCAGATTATTTGGCTATCATTCATGGTGCTCTCCCAGGCTGTGCACTGGTTCAGGAGCGTGGGGTTAGGTAACCTCTAGATTCTGACCCCTCATGGACCTAGATCTCCTTCTTTCTTTTTCTTTCTTTCTTTCAGAAAGAAGATAATTATTAATTATCTGATAAACTTTTAAGTAAGTCTACATTATACCATTTCCTACGGACAGTGGGGTTACTTGTAACATTTCTAAGTGCTTTACTTAAGTGTCTGCAAGGTGCCTTATCCTATCCACCTACGCAATTCCCAATTCACTAACTTTAGCCATTCAGTCAACGGAGGAACATGCCTTTATTGGTTCCCCCAAATTTTCAGATAACTTCCTCATTAACATGCATGTATGTGGGTATGTATTTCAGCAAACTACTCCACGAATAAAAAAAGATAATTTTAAGAAATATGTTTATATATGCATATATACACACAAAAGCTTTAGATTTGAAAATATACCTTACTGATTATGATTTTAGAGCTTTAGGTTTTATTTTTCAAAATTAGTTTTTAAATCAATTTTTAATTGAAACTGATAACAAATCTTTAAAAATTACAGAATCTTTAAATTTTGCTTTTTTTCCCTTGGAGATAAAAATTTCATTAATGCCTTAATAGAATGATTTCCCATAAGCTTTGGCTTCAGTGTGAAGGTTGGGATATATGCACCTAGTTGATCTTATCAATTCCTCCAAGTTTTGGAAAATAATGAAGCATGTTCTTTCTTAGAACTGATAGTTTTAGGAACTAAATGTAGATTATATGGAGAAATGTTACAAGGTTAGCTTATGAACAGCTATATTTGAGGATTTGGAGAGTTATTCGCACCCAGGAAGAACATTAGAACATAACATAAGGTAAATATTGAAGTGGTGTTCAGAGTGAGATCAGATGAACATCAAAGTATATAACTATTCTGTTCCAACCCTATTCATAATCAAGCATAATGTACTAAAATAGCAGTGTGAGTGCCCATGTTTATGAGGATAAGGAAGATGATTAGAGCCATACAGGTGTGGTGAGATAATCAGAGTCCAACTAAGATGAGGCAGAGCAAACTGAGAACCAGATTCAGCCCTAGGAAGTGGGGCTGGCAACAAGGAGGTAGAAGGGTACCCCTCAAATCCATCCTCCTCACAGAGGGCAAAGTGATCCTTACGACACAGAAGATCAGAATCATGTTCCTGCTTTAAACTCTCCAAAGATTCTCCATTGCTTTGACTAAAATGCAAACGACTTCCCATACTCAGTAGGCCATGTTGTCCCTACATGTCTATCTTCTTTTACCACAACCCCACGTGCTTTTTGCCTTTCGTTTGTTCTTCACATTGAACTTGTTTCTATTTAGGGGCTTTGCATTTTCTAGTCCCTCAGCATGGCATATCAACCTCAGAACACCCATTTGTTCCCAAAATGCTTTAAGGATTTATGAAAATAGTGCAGCCTATGCTAAATAATAGAAATATGTGAGGTGAGGCACAGAAATAAAAATAACTGTAACCCATATGGCAGACACAGGAGAAATTAGCATGGTTCTCAATGACTTTGTGTGGATAGAATATAGACAAAATATAATGGGAGGGAAAATAATGTTTTCTAGCAAGTAATTCCTATTTAAAGGATCGAAAATAGTACCTTGCTTTTTAGCATGAAAAGATCATCTAGAGGACACCAGAAAAACTGTTTCTCTGTGGCTTAACCAAAGATTACAAGAGAGATTAGAAGCATTTTCAGAGGATTTTTTTTTTGGTTATCTCTTGAACTACTCCCAAATGTTGTAGCTTAAAACAATAGCCATTTTATTTTAGCACAATTTTAGGGTCAGGAATTCCTGTAGGAATCAAATGCATGATTTTTCTCCTCTGCTTGAAGTTTACTGAGGTCACTTCATGTACCTAGCTGGTGAATGGCTGGTCTGAAAGGTCCCACAAGGCTTAACTGACAAGCCTAGTTCCTTGGCAGAGGCCATAGGAAGGCTGAGCCCAGCTGGAACTGTGTGCCAGAGGACCCATATGTGCTCCCAGAACAGTCAGGTTTCTTACAAGGCTGCTCAGGCTTCCCAGTGACAGGAGAAGCTGCCAGTCTCTTAAGAACAAAGCTCTAAAACTGGATTAACATCACTTCTGGCATACTCTGTTGTAAAATGCAGACACAGAGCCTGTCCAGATTTAAGAGGAGGGAGACAAAAGACACCTGTTCTCTATGACAAGAGTATTAATGAACTAATGGCCTTATTTAATTTACCTGTGGACATTAAGGACATTGCCTATAGTCTTAGCAAGGCCATGCATAACATGAAAGTGATTGCAGATGGATTTCAGATGTGCTTTTTTAAATAAAATTATGTACATATCACCAGTGGTATGCAAAATGAAGATAATTTAAGAATTTGATTTCTACATTTAAAAAAAGTTTATAAACGTATCTCCCCAACTCCATGTTTTCTCTCTGCAGATAAATTTAGTGTTTATCATGCTGACCTTTTTTAACTTTCATATGTATGTGTTACTAAATAGTACTGTGATTTTGCAATACTTAAAATTTGATAACAAGTATATAATATATATTTTCTACATTCTATTTTTGCTGAATATGTCAATGATATTTTTCTATGTTGATATGTTTATAACTTCAGTTTATTCATTTTAACTGTTGTATAATATCCTATCACTTGAATATAACATAGTTCTATTGATGGACCTTTAAATCATTTCCAATTTTTCAGTATTGTGCATTGCTACTATGAACATCATTATAAAGTCTTCTTTACGTCTCTATAAGAGATTTCTATGCAATTCATCTAGAAGTAGAAATTATGGATCATAGGTGTAAGCAACTTCTTTTTACTAGATAACCTCTCCATCATCTCCAGAGTGATTTTAATAATGCTCCTATTACTGTCAGCTGTGAATGAGAATTTCAGTTCTTTTCTTCAAAAACTTTAGGAATTACCCCAATTTTAACTTATTGACAGTTGGGTAAATAAGAAAAGTTATCTCATTGTTGTTTTTAAAAAAATTTTTTTTAATTTGAGTATAACTGATACACAGTGTCACATCTCACACACACTGATTCAAAAACACTAGAAGTGGGACCCAGAGATCTGTGTATTAACAAGGCTTTCAGGTAATTCTGACATACAAGAAAGCTTGAGAGCCACTGATCCCATAATACCTGACATGTAGTAGAAGCCTAATATATATTCTCTGAATTTGTTTGTATCAATGATAATCTAACTTCTTCCATAAATAGCACTTTCCCTACATTATCCACCTTTATCTGATTCTATGATTTAGATAATAATAAAGCCATATGTGACATAAATAAAAATAAGGTATAAATTTGTGTGGAATGGAAAGTGAAATCAATGTTGTATTCTAGAGCATAAACTAGTCAAAGGAGATGGAAAATTCTCACTGTGTTAAGTTCACAATTGTAGCAATGGAAAATCTGCATTGTGTGAGGTTAAATATCCTGGTCAAAGGAAAATAATCACAGCAAAATAGTCTCCTCAGCAGAAAATCAGATGAAAGAAAAAAAAAAAAAAGAGCTAAAAAGCAAAAGACAAAGAATATGTGGGCATTTCAGCTGGTTGTTCCAAAACGGTAATCCCTGATTTGAAGTAAACTGAGGAGGATTTTATTATTCTATCTTGTTTCATCTCTTCTTTGGTAATTTACTAACATAAGCATTCACAATCAGACATTGAGAGAAAGACAACAAGAAATATGCCCACTTCCACAGTTATCGAGAAAATGAATGCCATTTAAATAATGGTCTCTGTAACTTGATTAGTCAGTAAATCATTATTATTGTGAGGAACGACACATTCACAGAGCAAAAGAAAAAGTGGCAATACTAACCTAATTAGACAGATTTTCATGCCCTGTGCTCACACTGGAGCTATCCTATCTTTTTCTCCACTGACCTCCTCAGTTTTACACTCAATTTTAGTAAACTGGCCCTTGTGTATCTTCCTTGAAATTCACCATTGCATTAATTTAACCTCAAAAGTTCCATTTTCCTCATAGAAATCTGTTTATAACCATGTTTATCCACTGAGGGTAGAATACCCATCTCATCTCCCCACAGCCAGTGTAGTTAAGGATTCCAAGCTGCCTCTCTTCAAAAACACGTACAAACAAACCCACAACCACTCTGTCACCCCCTTCACCATCAACTCTGCTGTGGCCACTGTGAAGCACTAAAATGTTCTTGCTCTCCTCAAGGTTACTTAGAGTTGAGTTTGGTGAGATTACTCTCTCTTTTCCCTGCTAACAGAGCTCATTGATTTTCAACCCTAGGTAGATATTAGAATCACTTTGAGAAGTGGTTTTAAAAAAAACAAAACCAATGTTTGGGCTCCATATGAGTCAAATAAATCATAATATCTAAAGGTAAGAAAAAGACATCTCTGTCTCCTCATGTGATGACTACATGCAACCAGGTTGGAAAGCCTCTGAGTTTGTTCAACTGTAAACTTCATACCTGAACAGGAAAAAAAAAAAAAAAAAAAAGTCCAGTTCACTGAAAACTTGAATTAATCAGATACTAAATTCCCAGGAAAGTATGAACAAGCCACATAAAAACACCCATAGTGATTTTCTATCTTCCTTTTTATCTGTAATCTAGTATTACTATTGGTAACAAAACTGGCATCTGGGCTGGGAACAAAAGATTCTGTTCTCATCGTTTGCTTTCCAGTGAGTATTAGCCTCTTCAGAAAATCATACAACTTCTGAAGACTAATCTTAGTCCTGATCCAGGGAAAAGCCTAGAAATAGTTCATTTGCCCAAATTTCTTTCTTTCTTTTTTTTTTTTTTTTTAGATTTTATTTATTTATTAGACAGAGATCACAAGTAGGCAGAGAGGCAGGCAGAGAGGAAGGGAATAGGCTCCCTGATGAGCAGAGAGCCTGATGCCAATGCGGGGCTGGATCCCAGAACCCTGGGATCATGACCCGAGCTGAAGGCAGAGGCTTTAATCCACTGAGCCACCCAGGCGCCCCAGTTGCCTAAATTTCTAATACAATTTAATGTTTATGCACAAAAAACTCTGCTTTAAATATAAGATCTAGACACTTAAAACAGAATGTCAAAATTGTAGTAGCCAAAAAAGGATGCAGTGCACCTATCCCCCACTTTTCTCAGACTTGGTCCCAGCACAATAAACCTCAAGATGTACTTACTACTGATGGGTGCACAGTAGTGACACGTTTTGCATGGCAACTCATTTCTGCTTAATTTATCTCAGTCTTAGTATTTTTTACTGGCTGGGGGGGTGGTTTACCAAATTACTTTATTTGAAGGAAATGGTACTAATGATAAGTTAAGTAGGTGTTTTGGTACACCTTATAGAAAAGGTAGTGGTACCTTCAACATGAATGCACCACCTTGGTGACCAGGGAAGTCACCCTTGCAGCTATGGAAAGACATCCCAAGGCTTAGCTCTCATTATCACTGTTTCCCAAATCATGCTTGTCAAGGAGATACTTTGCCATGCCATATTTGGGAGCCCCCCATCTTACACAAGCTTGTTGTGTGGTCAGCCAATTCTTTGATGGATTTTGCGTGCTCATTCAGGTAATGAATTCTGAGTCTTAGTATCTTTGTGTTAATAGCAATAATGGCCTCTAACTCATTGAGAATGTCATAAGGATTAAATGAGAAGATGACAAAGACTAACTCAATATATGATTACTACTGGTTGGGGAGAATATGGTAATAGAAAAGTATCAGGAAATAGAGAAGGCTCAAAATGAAGTAATAGTAAGTCACAGAAAGACAGCATTCTACTCTAGTATTATTGCTATCTGACCTCCCCTCTGATCTTCTGAATTACCCCCCACCCCGACACATGAGCATGCTCGTCAGAAACAACACCACAGTGAAGTCAAAACACCAAATCCATCATATGAATAGATGGTCAGTGAGGACAGATATCAGGTGTGTAGTCAAAGAGATGATGAGTGTTCTTGGAAACCTCTTTTGGAGACCTTCCAAATGTTTCTCCCAAGACTCAGAATCCATAATGTACTTTGAGAGCATCCTGTACTCTCCTTCATTATATGTTTCACAGAGATAAAGTAAATAATGAATTGCTTAATTATACTTGTATAATTTGATCTTCTTTGTTAGATCCTAAGATGTGTGAGGGCAGATATTTTTATCTAGTTTGTTCATTGCTGTATCTGCTGTGTCTGGAACTTAGTAGGAGCTTAATAAATATGTTGATTAAATAAATATCCTGAAACTGTCTTACTTTTTTTTTGTGGTGAGATCATCATAATAATACTGCTATTTAATTTTTTTTTTGTCTCTTTATAATGTCTCTAAAGTAAGAATGGCTAGAAAAGTGGTATTTTTGTTGTGGTGGTGAATTATTCTGTTTGTTTTACTTGCTATTTCAGAAGTCTGTACACATTCAGGAGCTATAACTCTCCTAACTGCCTCTTCTAATGTCATCTATAAAAATTCTATCACAAAATGCCCTCACAAAAATCCGTGTTTCTGGAATGAGTGCAACAAATGACTATAGGTGGGAAAATGTGATCTAGGTTCATTGAAGTATTTAAGGCTGTCTCCATATTATGTTAAGGCTTTTTGTCTATGGTTGTTCATTCTGTCCCATGGTAAAATTTCCTTTCATTTTCCTCCAGTGCCAACTTCCTCCCTAGTAGATGTTAGAAGCTATTTGCTTCTTCACTGGATGATTGTTATGTTATTCTTCTTGTGTAGGTGGTTGTTTGCCAAAAATAGAAGTTCGGATCAAAACAACTTAGTCAGTGATTATATGTAGACAGCCAATGTTTTCTATCTGACCTGCTGTCTTATATACATTTAACTATCCCTTATGACTTTTAGATTACAGACATTTAATCGGAAACTTAATTTCATTATAGGGAGGCTTTATTTCCTCAGGAACACTTTAATTTTCTTGGCAGACCAGGATGTCTAGGATTAAAACATAACAAAGTGACTTTATTTAGTGTTCTTAATGCCAAGTTTTTGGCCACATGAGTATGAGAAACAAAACATTTACTGAGGGTGATATTGCATTGGCAGACTTTTCAACTATGAATAATGTACTTAAAACTGTTATTTTAGTTAAACTGTAAAAATTGATTAATATTCACAAAGTGGGGTTAACATTACAGACAGATATCTGAAGAAGATATTTCTAATTTTTTCAACCACCATTTTGTTAGAGGTTAACAATAGGATTTTATATTGCCCATCAGATATATTGTCTGTGCAGGGTGAGTTCTAAAATATGTTACTGTATGATTTTTTTCAAAGCCCAAATATTTCAAAGTAAAATATCTTTAATATTGAATATACTAAAACAATATATTTATCCTATTCTTCACAGCTTTTTTTTATTACTGTACATGTATTCCCTCAGCATGAGATACTATTTGCCAAAAGCAGAATAATTGTTGCTCCTTGTAGAAGAATGGTCCAAGAAAGCCTCCAGGGATTTTTCTAAGCTAGTGCAGTTTTTTTCATTTATAAAAAAAATCATGCAATCTGCTACTTTTGTATAATTTACACAACACAAAAGTAGAAATAGAAAAAGTTGAAAGCTACCACATATCTCTTGGGAAATTAGGACATTTAAAGAGTTTAGTAAACCTCTGGGTTTTTTTTTGTTTGTTTGTTTGTTTTGTTTTTGTTTTTTTGTATTATGTTCTAGTTATTGGTAAAGGAGTAATTTCAACATTTCAATTTCCATGAAATCTTTGATTTTTCATATATGCCACTGTATTTATGATAGAAAATTTAGGAAACAAGAGACTAGGTCATGGAGGATTAATGAAGGTAAAATCTATGGTCAAAATATTTGATTGTTGAAAACTTTCTTATGATAATCATGTATATTATGATATATGGGGTGATTATCATTAGAAGACTACAAATTATATCATCTGAGTTCCAAATTAATGTTCAGCTCTTTATATTTATTAAATCTTACCAGAGGTAGAGGAAAATATGTCCTCTGGGTGGGGGATGGGAGCATTTCTGAACCTCAGCCTCTCTGCATCTCTTTGTTGTGTGTCTGTTACTGACCCTGCTAAGTACATAGAGTAAAGGGAAGCTGCTGATATAACTGATCAGAGTAAAGGATCCAAATTAGGTCACAATTACTGAGTAGCTATTTAGTTATGCATATAGTGTCATTTTGCTTTTGAAAATGCAATCTTGTATCCAAGTGAGGCATTGGCTCTGTTTTTTGTTTTTTTGGTTTCGGTTTTTCTATTGGAGGGTACAAAAGTGGTAGTGGTTACTGGCATTGAGGCTTTGATTTTCTTCTCTTCTGCCTGAATCTATCAGAAGAAAAGATGATCTTTAGGGTCTGGTTTTGAGAAAGGAAGTGGAATTTATTGTTTTTTTAAGTAAAAATACAGTATCAACCTACCTTAAGCAAAGATTTTCATGGGGAAGCAATGAAAGGACATTGTTTTCTCTACTGTATATTGCATATGTAAATTCTTTATGAGAGAGAGCCAAAGCAAGGAGTTTATAACTCTCCCTCTTTCTCTTTTCCCTTCTCTCTCTTTTCCTTTCTTTTTCCTCTCTTTTTTGATGGAGAGAAGGGAAAAGCATGATTAAAAAAATTGGAAACATACTGATATCAGATTATGATATGTACTAGAGGAGAGGTACAGAAAATTTTTACTGACTTTATACTAAGATAGATTCTTTCCATATTTTGTGGTAAGGAGGGTACAAGGAAAGGGATCTTTAAAGAGCAGGGTTTTGTTCATTTGTTTCTCTTTGTTTATTTTGTTAAGTTTTTTTCTAAGCCAAACTATAAAACTCTGGCCAGTCTGGTTAGAAGCTGGTATTCTACAATGAAACAATGATATGAGCAAAATAGTGGTAACAAGAAAGAGAAGAGGTCCAGGTTACCTAGAGGAAGTCCTACATGCATTGACAAGTCATCAGAACAGAGAATGCTTTAAAGGTCATATTTTTTCCACATAGAAAGGAGACATATTGGGACCAGACGAGAAGTCAGATAGGAATATATTCCAGGTATTATTTTAAATATTGGCTTTGGAATTTGGAACTGGAATTTGGTTTCAAGCATTAAAGATTTCTGAGCTAGAGAGTGAAATTTGGGGAATAACATTTTCTGGCATCAATTTATAGGATGGATTTAAAGAACAGATATTGGAGACAAAGATATTTTTGTCTTTGCATATATCATTGCATATACTAGTTGGGTAATAAGAGTCTGAAACAGAGTGCTGTCAATGGGTAAATGAAGGAGCGAGTAGAATTGATAGGCACTGTAGATGTAAAAATGACTAACTTGCTAACTGATCGGAAATGGTGATTGTGTTGATAGAGACAGTAAGTCAAAGTAGACTGTCAAATTGTAAATATGGGGGCCCAGGAGAGTGGTGATGGATTCAGTGGAAATACGGAGGCCCACAGGCTTCAGTATCGATGATGAGTTCATTCTTGGACAAACTGAATTTGAAGTGCTTATGGTATGTACAGATGGAGCTATCTCTAAATATTGCTTCGGTATTCAGTGGATGGGTTAAATCTAATGATCTATACATTCTGTGTATCTGCCTAGCTCATTCCCTTTTCTTTAAGGAAAATTAATCACCCCCAACTCCTTACCTGACCCCCCATCCAATCTATTCACCCTAGGACCTCTCCAGTAGCATTGCTAAGTAGGTAGCTGGCATTGTGACTTGTCTCCCAACCATAGCCAAATACACACTAGAACCTAGTTGGGTAAAATCAGAATCTTCCCCCATCTCTCCCAGGAATTTCAATTTGGGTTTCAAAGACATTTCTTAGTGCTTAGTTTGTTGCTTGCACTTGAGTTGGAACAGCCATATGTATTCTGAGAATTAAACCATGCACAAAAAGATACCGAGATGAGAAAACATGTAGAACCTTGGGGAAGTGTATGGTGAAACAATATATATACAAGCAGATTATCTGTGTTAAATAAAAATCAAGGTAGAAAAAATGAGCTTTGGTTACGGAAAAAATACCATTTATAAAACTGAATGGTAGAAGGGCTTGCTGCTCAACTATAGCAGATAGCTCTTGTAGTGATGCTCCATCTCACACTAATTTTTCCTTCTTGAACCTGTCACCAATATCAAGATGGAGCCTCAAGAACTATATTTTCATCACGTGATGCTGACAGACTTGAGTTAGACATTTTAGCCAACATAGGTAAATCCAGTTTTCTCCTGAAGAGATGTGGAATTATTGAACTGAGTGATAGTCACAGTGTGATTGTGGCCATGGTATGTACTCTAGTGAAAGTTCCTCGAACCTGCCAAGGTCCCTAGTGCCAGTGTGTGTCCTGTTCATGCTGGTACTTGGTTAAGACTTGGATCCTAGATTTTTAAAAAAATTTTTATTTAGTCTCTTTCTATGATTTTTCTTAAGCAAGAAACTTTTTTTGTTGTTGTTGTTACATGCAACTAAAAGAAACTTAATTCAGTACGTGACAGTTATAATAACTGACAAAGACAGTTATAATACAAATGGGCATTGGTCAATGGACAGGTGGTATCCAAGCACTTATGATGCATCAATTGCAGGGCTTTGCATATGTTGTTATGGGGGTTCCAGCAATAACATGACACTGTTTTAAGCTTTCTTAGCACTTAACCTTTTTTTGAGGCCCTTACCTATACTTGAACTTTCTTTTATTGGTCTTCACATTAACCACTTAAAGTATATATTCTTACTTTTATCTGCGTTTTATAGATAACAGTGTGAGGGTGAGAGAGGTTACATGACTCGCCCACGATCCTTGTGACTGGGGAGTGGCAGTGTGCTTGGTCTCCAGGTTTTCTATTTTCAAATCTCATTTTTTTTTATTATGTTGGATAACTGTAGTTACAAATTCAAACAGTTATGAGGCATTTCCTAGATTTTGGTACTTAAATAAAATTAACTTTTTTTAAAAAGTAAAATAAAAAAATAGAATTGGAATGAGTTTATCTTAATGAGCTTTTAATAAAGCAATAACCATTCAAAATCCATAAACTTTAAGATACTGTGGTGGGGACACCTGAGTGCTAAGTTAAGTTAGTTAAGCAGCTGACCCTTGATTTCAGCCCAGGTCATGATCTCAGGGTCCTGGGATGAGCCCTGCATTGAGCCCAGAATCTGGTTGAGGATTCTCTCTCCTCCTCTTCCTCTGCCCCTTCCCCTACTTCCATGATCTCTCCCTTTCTCTAAAATAAATAAATCTTTTTTTTTTTTTTAAAGAAGATTTTGTGGTAGAAATACTGAACATTCCTTTCTTGTTCTCATACCCCTTTCTTAAAAACCCTATATTTCCCATAGGGGCACCTGGGTGGCTCAGTGGGTTAAAGCCTCTGCTTTCAGCTCAGGTCATGATCTCAGGGTCCTGGGATCAAGCCCCACATCGGGCTCTTTGCTCAGCAGGGAGCCTGCTTCCCCCTCTCTCTCTGCCTGCTTCTCTGACTCCTTGTGATCTCTGTCTCTGTCAAAAAAAAAAAAAAAAAAAAAAAAAAAAACCTATCTTTCCCATAACCTTAGAGTTTGCAGCCCTGTATTCCATATAAATCCATATAAATTCAGTCCTTTGACAATAGTTTATAGGATCAGAGATTGGGGTTTTATACCAATCCTATGGGTTTCTCTCTACCAAGAATTTTGATTTTGAGTGTAGAAACTGAGTTCCAAGTTCTGGAAATAGCCTGCAAGGTCAAGCAGACTCAGAGGTGAGATGGCAGTTTGGGGGTGGCCACTAAAAACAGTGTGCAAGGGACTGAATAAGCAGAGAACTCTAATGTGCCAAAGTAAAGCAGGGAAGTGGAGAAAAACAGGAATGATAGAACATTCAACCTCACAGAAAAAATAGAGGGAAGTTAAAGAAAATTTATTGTGGTTATTGTTTCTCTACTTCCCAGGTCTCTGCTATGGAAGGCTTAATTGTACTTCTTATTCTTGGATTCTGTGTGAAACCCCTATTTCCTTCTTCCAAATTCTTTAGTTGAAACAGGGTTTTGTAATAATATGTTGTCTGCTTAAGAAAACATTTAATGTTCTCTAAAATAAAGGAATTATGCAGCCATATTTGCATGTAAATATTTTAAGCAATAAATGGCAATAAAATATAACATAAAGTCACCTAATAATAATGAATGAAATACAAGTTTATGTCTCTATGGATTTTTCTTTGTTTTGTTTTTATTTTTAAGTTTTTTAAAAGATTTTATTTTTAAATAATCTCTGCAACCAATGTAGGGCTTGAACCCATGACCCCAAGATTAAGAGTTGCATGCTCTACTGACTGAGCCAAGCTGACAATCCTCTATGGATTTTACTATTTTATTATTTTATTTTTTCTATTTATTACTTATTTATTTTTAAAAATTTTATTTATTTATCTGACAGAGAGAGAGCACAAGCAGGGGGAACAGCAGGCAGAGGAATAAGCAGACTTTCCACTGACCCAGGGATCCTGATGTGGGGCTCGATCCCAGGATTCTGGGATCATGACCTGAGCTAAAGGCAGGCATTTAGCTGACTATGTCACCCAGGTGCCCCTGGATTTTATTTGAAATGACATTTTGGTCAGTGTCTTCAATCTATTATGTGTAAACAATATATATTACTTTCTAATTATTATTTACCAAATAATTCATGGATTAGCTTCCTATTCTTGAGGAATTACTGAACAAAGGAAACATAAACAGTTTTTTAAACCATAAAAATTTCATGTGATGGCTGGTTAGTAGTTCTCCAGTTATCATGCTGCTCTCTGTATTAATTTCCTAGAGATATGAAAAATCATCAAGCTAGATAATTTTAAAAACATAGTAATTTATTGTCTTTCAGTT
Organism: Enhydra lutris kenyoni; assembly: GCF_002288905.1. NCBI lineage: Eukaryota > Metazoa > Chordata > Mammalia > Carnivora > Mustelidae > Enhydra > Enhydra lutris. Next base: position 27,516,813 of record NW_019154086.1, on the reverse strand, counting down.
GAGACTAGAAGTTCAAAATCTCTTTGAAGACAATAGGGGAGGATCTCTTCCATGCCTTTCCCTTAGCTTCTGGTGCTCCTGACATTCCTTGTTGTTCCTTATCTTGTATACACATCACTGCAATCTCATAATGTTCTCTCCGTATGTCTCAGTCTGTGTCTCTTCTTCTCATCTTATAAGACATTGGGTTAGGTTCACCTAATTGGGTCATATTGGGTTAGGTTCCACCATAGTTCGATGACCTCATATTACCTTGATTACATCCGCAAAGACCCTATTTTCAAATAAGGTCACCTTCACAGGTACTAAATGGTTAGGACTTGAATATACATTTTTGGGGCACATGGTCTAACCCAGAACACCCTCAGAAGAGGGGGGAATGGATACTAGTTAGGCAGAAAAAATAGATATCACTAACAGGAACCTTAGTCCTCCTAATGCAGTTATACTTCTTGGCATTAAAAAGAAAATTAAATATAATAGCAGTACCTGGTCAAAATAATAAACAATATGGGACAGATCCAAAATCATTGCTTTCTCCATCTTCCATGGTGAGCATGTGGATTTTTCCAGTTAACACTGTCATATCAGAGGACAGCAGAAGGGAAGACAGGAAAGAACCATACTTCCTCACCATCTTGACAGGGTGAAGGAAGGAAACTAGGTATATGTATCAATCACTTTCAATGCCAATACACTGTCATCTAAGTAAAAGTAAATATTAGGTCATGTTATAAAGGACATGTACTGTATAGGGTCTTGCTAATAACCAGATCAACTTAAAGCTTTCTCCAGTACTGCCAAAAAAGAAATGATTTGAAAAAGCTGCTCTAAAAAATGCCCAACAACCACAAAACAACTAGCCAGGGACCTCAGAAAAGATGAAACAAACAAAAAAGGAAATGAAAGTGACAGCTAATACAGAGATGAGAGTCATGTACTAGGGTAATTTTACAACCAAGCAGATGAGAAGGATGGCAAGCAATTAGCAGCCAGGAGTTTTAGGACAGTGACCAGTCCAAATGGACATCAGCTTCTCACAGTGGACTTCAACCCTATGTTCTCTGGGGCCGACCAGACATCTTCTTGGTGATAAGGACTAAAAGAAGAGGTATCAAGGCCTAGAAGGAAATGAAAAATCATCTGAAATATGCGAGAATAAATGGAAAAACAGAACCATACAGTCAGTTTGAAATCTAAATAGAGAATGGACAGTGCTGAAAATGGGACATTCAGTTTAGACATGAGAAAATCAAACAGAATGTAATGGGGAAAATAATGGATGTGGAAGAAAAAGGAGACTGGAGTAAACTAGTTCTGTTTAGAGTTCCTAGAGGAAAGATTGGAAAGTGTATTAAAGGTTATAGAAAAAAATCTTTTTTCCTATTGAGCATTATAAAAAGTTGATCCAGGTGTAGTCAGCATTGATACATACCATATTAATTTTATGAACTTCAAAGATTCCTGCAGGGGCCTCTAGGCAAAAAAACACGTCACATATAAGGAAGAAAGACCTCTGCAAGTGTGTTCACTGTGAGACAACAGTGTCACTAATTCTACAAAATTTCTTGGTGATAGACATATTTCACAATATATACAAACACAGGGAATATAGTATTCATGAGCTCTTCTTTGCAACAAGCAGAAATATAAACCATGATAGTATAATCCAGTCAATAAGAGATGAATAAGGAAACTACCTAATCAGATTTAACCACAGATCTCTCCAATGGGACAGTTCATGAAGACTATTCAAATCATTAGATCTCACTATTACCAGTAACAATGCTGGTGAACTAGTGTAAGTTACTCCAGATGTCTTCAGACTCATGGTTACAAAGAAAGTAACACCATGAAGTCATATGTTTAATGCCTTGACTGGGGTCAGTGCCATGCTCAAACTTCAGTAAAACATCTCAGGCTACATCCACTGGATGGACTGTTAAATAAATCCTCAAAACACAGTTCCCATCCTAATCCTAGTAATAACATTCTTAGTTGTGTACACACAGTATATACCTTAAAGCCTTAAGATGCATTTATGTGCATCAGTGTCCATATAATTTTCCACATTGGCTTGCAGGATCTCTGTACCAATTTATACCCTCAGTTACTGCCCAGGAATTCTTTTTTTTTTTAAGTTTTTATTTTAATTCCAGTTAGTTAACATATAGTGTAATATTAGTTTCAGGTGTACAATAAGTGACTCAACACTTACCTATATCACCCAGTGCTCATCACAAGTGCACTCCGTAATCCCCATCACCTATTTCACCCATCCCCCTACCCACCTCCCCTCTGGTAACCATCAGTTTGTTCTCTATAGTTAGAATGTTTCTTGGTTTGTCTTCTCTCTCTCTCTCTCTTTTTTTTTTACCTCTTTATTCATTTGTTTTGTTTATTAAATTCCTTATATGAGTGAAATCAAATAGTATGTCTTTCTTTGACTTATTTCACTTAGCATAATACTCTCTAGCTCCATACATGTCATTGCAAATGGCAAGATTTCATTCTTTTATATGACTGAATAATATATTCTTTATATGGATGAATAATAATAATTTATACCACATCTTCTTTATCCACTCGTCGATTGATAGACACCGCTGCTTCCATGTCTTGGCTATTGTAGAATGCTGCTATAAACAGAGGGATGGAGGTATCCTTTTGCATTAGTGTTTTTGTATTCTTTCAGTAAATACCTATTAGTGTGATTGCCAGATTGTAGGGTAACTCTATTTTTAACTTTTTGAGGAACCTCCACACTCTTTTCCAGAGTGGCTTCACCAGTTTGCATTCCCACCAGCAGTGCAAGAGGGTTCCTTTTTCTCCACATCCTCACCAACACCTGTTGTTTCTTGTGTTGATTTTAACCATTCTGACAGGTGTGACGTGATTCATTGTAGTTATGATTCACATTTTTCTGATAGTAAATGATGTTGAGAATCTTTCCATTTGTCTGTTGACCATCTGTATGTCTTCTTTGGAGAAATGTCTGTGTATGTCTTCCAACCATTTTTTAATTGGATCACTTGTTTTTGGGGTATTGAGTTTTATAAGTTCTTTATATATTTTGGATACTAACCATTTATCAGATATGCCATTTGCAAATATTTTCTCCCATTCCATAGTTTGCCTAGTAGTTTTTTATTGTTTCCTTTGCTATGCAGAAGCTTTTTATTTTGATGAAGTCCCAATAGTTTATTTTTGCTTTTATTTCCCTGGCCTCAGGAGACTCATCTACAAAAAATTCCAATGGCCAATGTCAAAGAACTTACTGCATGCATTCTCTTCCAGGATTTTTTATAGTTTCAGGTACCACATCTAGGTATTTTTTTTTTAAGATTTTATTTATTTGTCAGAGAGAGGGTGAGGGAGAAACCACAAGCTTTCTTGTGGAGCAGGGGAGCAGCAGGCAGAGGGACAAGCAAGCCTCCCGTTAAGCAAGGAGCCTGACATGGAACTCAATCCCAGGACTCGGGGATCATGACCCAAGCCCAAGGAAGCCACTTAACCAACTGAGCCACCCAGATGCCCTTCCCATATAGGTCTTTAATCCATTTTGAGTTTATTTTTGTATGTGATGTAAGGAGCTGGTCCAGTTTCCTTCTTCTGCATGTGACTGTCCAGTTTTCCCAACATCATTTGTTAAAGAGACTGTCTTTTTTTCCATTGGATATTCTTTCCTGCTTTGTCGAACATTGGTTGATCATACTGTCTTGGGTTCATGTCTGGGTTTTCTATTCTGTTCCATGGAGCTACTTTGTTTTTTACTGCACAGGAGTTCTTGATTACCTGTGTTGATGCCAACACAATGATATTAATTTTCTGCTTTATAGACATAATATACTTTTTCTTTGTTTATTTTTTATTACTCTGATGATGGATGAAATTGAGGATCTCTTTACTCCCTGTTTAGTTCCGTGAAATTTGTTTATCTTTCTATTCCTATTTTCTACTAATTTCTTATAATTCCCTTGGGTATTTTTGGGGTGGGGTGTGGTATATTTTAGATATTAATCTCACCATTTTTAGATGTTGAGAATATTTTCTCTTATTTTTTAGTCCCTTTTTAAACTTTGTGGTTAAACAGAAATCTATAATTTTAATGTACTCAAATCCTTACTTTTTGCCCTAGATTTTGTGCTTTGAGATCTTTTAAAATTAACTGGTTTTACTCTAGATGTTCTTCTACTATTTTTTCCTTTTTTATATTAAAAACTTTACATAGTTTAATCCATGTGCAGTTTTCCTTTGTATAGTATGTACATTAAAGAGTATTTTTATGTAGAATTAGCTAATCCTCCCAATATCAATCTACTAAGCAATCTATAAATTCCCATTGCTCTGTGTTGTTAACATAATTTCAGATATACAAATTGCATATCAGAATTCTAAATTCTGTTCCATTTGTTTCTCCTTGTGGTATTCTATAATATCTCTATTATTTTGTCTTTCCATATGGCTTACTGTCTGGTATAAAGAATGTACCTCTGTTATTCTTTTTATTTTTTTTTTAGTTGAATTAGTTTTTTATAGATTTTTTGGGTGTATTTTATATGGAGCAATGTGTTTTCCAGCTGAAATTTGAATTGTGACAGTACTGGATTTGTAGAGAAATTTTGGGCAACTGTTACTTTTTTCTATGTTAAATCATATCACTATTAAATGTTATATCTCTCCATATGTATCTCCATAGATGGTAAATCAATTATCAACACTTATTTTTCAAACAAAATGTATTTTTCCTATGAATATTACCACTCTTACTGCAATAACATAAATAACTATAAAACCTGGAAAAAAGTAAAAAAAAGTATGAAAATAAAATAAAAATTACATTTTTAAAAAATCCATGCAGCTGGATATAGATTGTCTCTTTTTATAGACTCAAACTAATAAGGTTGTACCTTCTTAATGTTATTCTTACATTCGAAAAAACAGAGCACCTCAAACATAGTGGTTCCAATTGCAGGTTGTTTTATATGATGGTCACTATTTTTCTTTCCTTCTAACAAGTAAAAGCTAAAGTTAGTATGACATTCCATAAAAGAAAAAGTACAGGAATAAATTATGTCAAATATAGCTGGGCCAATTATAATTTGTTCATGTCCACTGTTTTATAAGCACTTGTATTCAATGTAGATGATTAGCTTAAAAGAAAAAAAAAGAATAGCATGCATTTCTGAAATGTTAGATTAAGAGTCACGTCAAAACAAATCAAAATGAAAAGGTTAGCATGTGCCATGCATGCTGTCTTCTCTAGCTGAAAATTTGTGAGGGAAAAAAAAAAACTAAAAGATTTGGTGTTAGATAAATTTTCAGTTTTTTAGACATATAATTGCTGTTGGGTATTAATTTCTTTTGATGAAGTGATTAAACAGTGTGACTATAGAAAAACCATGACATTTGCAATTGGTATCACATTAGAACTCTCACACTTATTTTGACATTTGAATGGGGTTTTAAATGAACAAGCTTTATTTTTTTGTTTGTTTTAAAAGACTGCCCTATAGGTATAACAAGAATCATAAAACTGTACATTGTAACTATTTACTTTTATCTAACTTTCCAGTTACTTTTCTTACTGTATAATTAAGCTTACTACTTCCCTGGGGATATAAGTCTTAATAGCTCAAAAAATGTGTTTAGAAACTCTGTTTGAGGCTTAGAGGTTATCCTAGAGGTCCTTTTTCTTTTTTTTTTCTTTCCTATTTTTGAATCAAGACTGACAGCTGCTAACAGAGATAAGATGTCATTCATGGTGTGTAAAACTTTGAATAATTTTAAGTACATATTTAGTATACCATAACAGAATAGTTAACCCTTACAAAGATCACTGACTAAAGACCTACTTTTAAAAAGCAAAAATTTTAAATATTTATAAGAAATATCTATAATAATGGTTCATAGAGTTGATGAAATAGAATATTTAAAATGATTTCTATAAAAAGAGAAAGCATAAGTCATAAAGGAAAACCCTGATTATTTGCTTACAATAAAGTGTTTTCATATTTATTTGTATTTTTGCAACATAAGACCCTACACATTAAAGGACAGTCTACAGGTGAAAAAAAAAAGTTTCCAAAGCACATGAGCAATGAAGTTCTGCAATCCAGAATTTACAAAGTTTCTATAAATCAATTAAGGCAAAAAAAAAAAAAAAAAAGAAAGAAAGAAAGAAAAGAAAAGCAAGGTAATAGTAGTTAATTGTAAAAGCTATAAACAGTTAACTGTAATGAAAACTAAATGGTCAATAAATACATTATGCTCAAACTCATCACTAATTTTACTAATCAGGTTATAATTTCACACCTATAGGATATTTAAAAAAAAAAAAGACATATCACTATTGGAATGTACTTTGAAAAATAGGAATTCTTATCTGCCGGTGAAAAGGTTGGATAACGTAGTAGTTAAGAGCAAGGGTTCTGTAGTCACTCTCTTCTGTTTCAAACCCTTTAACAATTTTTATAGTAATGAGCCTTGAGCAAGTTACTTTATCTTCCTGTGAAACAAATCTCCATGGGTCGTGCATTTCTACAAGTCTTGTGAGTGAAGCACTGACTGAACTTTGTTTACAATTATCTTTTCAAGAATATTTGTATAGTAAACAGTCTTTGAAGATAGAGATGGTGTCTCCCACTGGAGCAAAGAGCCGGCATGCTTACGGCACATTATTCAAGGTTCCCTAAGCTAACTAACAATTTCTCTTCTATAAAGCAATTCACTGCATGTGCAAATATCATCTGACCCTCCTGGTGAAGCCCTGTGGAAAGAGGGTTTGGGGAGCTAGAGCAATAATTGTTGATACTCTGGCTCTTCTGTTACTATGAGCAATAAATGGTATTTCATTTAACCTAGGAGTCTCCTGTCTTTTATAAGTATCCCTGAATCTTTGGCAGTCTAACTTGTTAGCTTGTAAGTGGCATGAAATCTCAGACCTTGGCAGTTGTTTGCAAATGATTCTTTCCTGATTTATTTTTCTTGTTTGTAGAATAAAGGGGAGTATGTGTGATATTTTCTATTCATAAGACATTATTATCTTACCTAAATTAAAAATGTGAAATATTTAGAACAGTATCATACAGAACTACTCAATCTGTTTTTGTATATACAAAATTCAAAATACTATAAAGAATTAGTTTATATTTTATGACTGTACACATATATAAAAATAGCATTTGGAATTATGTAATAAGAGACTCCAGATCAATTGTAGTTATTAATTCTGGGGAGGTAAGAAGGCAAGTAGGATTAAGAAATTTACACAGGATGCTTCAACTCTATTCTGTTTTAGTATCTTAAAAAGTGTCTCTGAAACAAATATAAAATATATATTAAGATTTTAAAAGATTAGATATTATTACATACATTATTTTGCATTTTATTATTATTCATACTTGCCTGTATATTTTAAATACTTTATAGAAATAAAATTAAAATATATGTGCAAGACCCAGTTATTTTCAATGATGATTTTAAAGCTGCAGAGTTGTCATGTTATTATGTGAAAAAGCATATTTAGAAAGTGTTTTCTATTTATTTGAAATATAACCTAAACAGCTATGACTATTGTATCTACTTTTTCCACTTCCCTATCTTTAGGCATGATTTTTTTTCCCTGGCACTTTATTAATGTGTTACATTATGCTGTGGTTTTAAAGAAGTGAGACTTGGTAAAGTCTCAAAGCTACATCACAGGGACCTTACAACTTCTATCCTGTTTGCTGGAATATTCACTTTTGGAACACTGAACCACCACGGAAAAAGTCAAATGTGTCCAAAGTAACCTTACTGTGAGTCCAGGTGTTTTGGGTGACCCCAGCCCAGTGCTGGGCAAGTGAGAGAAAAAAATCTCCATTTAATTCTTGCCCTCCGCCATTTGGTTATCCTTCCCCTCCCACCTGAGGCATTTGACTATAGCAGTGACAAGCCATCCCCACTGTGCCATCTTGTAATTCCTGAGAGCATAATATATTGGTTATTGTCACCCACAAATGTTGGGTATGTTTGTATACGGTGACAGATAATGGGAGCTAGCTCCTCTTAAAAATACCTAGTTTGATGGTTACAGTGATGGTGGAGCTTAGCTGAAGACACAAGCAATTTAAATGTTTTCAGCATTTGTTCAGATGTCCAGAGTATAAAAAGACTCTTGCACACAGTAAGAAACAAAAAGGATGGTTAAGAAGAAAAAGAAATGAAACTAAGAAACAGAAAACAAATGCAAAGTGATGTTAAACATGTTAATGAAGTTTGGTATATATATATCAAGAAAAAAATGAGAATGTTTTCATATCAATGATTCTAAAACCAAGATCATAACTGAAATGTGTCAGCATTTAATTTAAGGCCACAACACAAGCAGGATAATTTATTTTATCGATTAGAGAAAAATCAGATTTTATTTCCTTTTTTCTTGAAATTTTATGAGAATACTGTAGGGATTTAAATCTTATATATAAAAATTTTATGTATATGTATGATTTGGGTATAATGAAATATATAATGTATATTATCAATATATAAAACTATATATATTAATATACATATATAGTATCTATATGTGTCACACACAAACACACACACACACACACACACACACACACACATATATATATATATATGTATGTATATATATATATAGTGGCTAGTTAGTGACATCCGTTCTATGAGTTTTCCAGGCTAAAAATCTTTACAAAGCAGCTGCTGAAATTTGAGAACTTCCATCATTTCATCTATCTTTTTTTTAATTCCTAGACAAATTTTATAGAATTATCCATTTTTCTTTTGGGATAATCCAAATTATTTTCTGAAAAAAAAAAATTGTCCTGCCCATAAAACCTTCTTCTTTTTAGGTATATATTTGATTAGGTATTTCATTTTATTTTAAAACATGACTAAAAAGAGGACAACTCTATTCTTTTCCATTGATTTCAGTATTCATCAATCACAAAGAATGTTGGTTCTCTAGAACCTTATCAGAAATTATAATTCTACACTCTCTGCAGTGAACTTTTATCCAAAACTGTATGTGAGAAATAACTTTATGGAAGTTTTCCCAAAGAATAAGCAGCATATTTATTTCTCTGGATGAGTGTTTTTGAAATTCAGGTTTAAAGATCAATTGCTAAAAACCACTTTGGGTGTTGGTGGAAAATAAAACCAAAACTGCAGATTTGTGAGACCTATCACAGGTCTCCAAGTAACCTTCATTTTTCATAGATTGGCTGGGCAATTCATACATACATGCACTAACTAATTTGAAATTTATCTTGAATCAAATTGATTTTAAAAGATTTATATATCTTTATCATTTTATATTGAATGCCTGCTAAATTGTGTTCCCCATGGCTTCATTTTCTCAGCTTTCTTTCAGCAAAGTTTTAAGATAGAGCCATATTAAATTTCATATCATAGTTGTATTTCAAGCTGTTGTTGCAGTTATTGGGTAATGCATAATAAAGACTTATAAGAGAAATGTCCCCCAAACTTTATTACTAGCAAAAGATGTGTTTCTTCTGAGAAATTAGTTATCTCATGATGTCATGGAGATTTATTCTTCACCATTTGCTTGCTTTCTTTTTTTTTAAGGACAAACCTTCCAAAAGGTACTTCATTTAAAAAACAAAACAAAACAAAACAAAACAACAAACTTTATTGTGTTATGTTAGTCACCATACAGTATGTCATTTTTTTTTTTCTTTTTTGTCATTGGTTTTTGATGTAATGTTCCAGGATTCATTGTTTATGTATAACACCCAGTGCTCCATGCAATACGTGCCCTCCTTAACACCCACCACCAGACTCACCCATCCCCCCACCCCCTTCCCCTCTAAAATCCTCAGTTTCTCAGAGTCCACAGTCTCTCATGCTTCATCTCCCCTCCAATCCCCCCACTTCACTTTTCCTTTCCTTCTCCTAATGTCCTCCATGTTGTTCCTTATGTTCCACAAGTAAGTGAAAACATAAGATAATTGACTTTCTCTGCTTGACTTATTTCACTCAGCATAAACTCCTCCAGTCCCTTCCATGTTGATACAAAATTTGGGTATTCATCTTTTCTTATGGCTGAGTAATATTCCATTATATATATGGACCACATCTTCTTTATCCATTCTTCTGTTTAAGGCATCTCTGCTCTTTCCACCATTTGGTGACTGCGGACATTGCTGTTATGAACATTGGAGTACAAATGGCTCTTCTTTTCACTACATCTATATCTTTGGGTTAAATACCCAGCAGTGCAATTGCTGGGTCATAGGGTAGCTCTATTTTTTATTTTTTGAGGAATCTCCATACTGTTTTCCAAAGTGGCTGCACCAACTTGCATTCCCACCAACAGAGTAAGAGGTTTCCCCTTTCGCCACATCCTCTCCAACATTTGTTGTTTCTTGCCTTGTCAATTTTGGCTATTTTCACTGGTGTCAGGTGGTATCTCAGTATTGTTTTGATTTAAATTTCCTGATGACTAGTGATGATGAACATTTTATCATGTGTCTGTTAGCCGTTTGTATGTATTCATTGGATAAGTGTCTGTTCATGTCTTCTGCCCATTTTTTCACTTGATTATCTGTTTTTTGGGTATTGAGTTTGAGAAGTTCATTATAGATCTTGGATATTAGCCCATTGTCTGTAGTGTCATTTCCAAATATCTTCTCTCATTCCATTTACTTTTACCACTGACCCCATTTAAAAATTTTGTACAAGACATTTTGTTCTATTACAATTCTTATTTAATACTCAAATTCTATTTTTCCATTGTCACAAATGGTTCTCTAATCTTATGTCATTAAAATGAACATTATCAGCTTCTTTAAGTTCTCTTTTGCAGTAGTTTAAGTAAGATGGGAAGAAAGTAGAAGGGAAGGAAGAAAGGGAAAGAAGGAAGGACAAAGGAAGGAAAGCTTTAGAACATTAGGTCTAGTTTTGCTTACTACTCCATACAAAAATGTGGACAAAGTACACAGCATTAAGAGAAAATCACATAAATAATTGAAGGAATTAAAGAAAATTATTAGAAAGGACAAGAGAAATCAGGGAAACATAGGGAAGAGAAAACTAATAGATAACTTGCTTTCTACCTTTGAACATGTAGAAGTTTTTGAGAAGTCTCCTAATCTTTTATATGCTGTATCTGTGACCTTGGGAGCTCAAATAGAAGGAAATCAGGAGTGATGGGTCAGTGATGACAATGAGTAGAATTATAATGTAGGTGAAGACTTTGAACTAAGAAAAGTCTCAAGAAATACAGTAGAATTTTTTTTACCTGGCTGCTAACAGTGAGTGGAAACTGATATAATGATACCAGGGTAAAAAATGGGGCTTTCCCCATGAGATTGGAAAGGAAGAATGATATTGTGAGAATTATAATTTATCTGCCTTTGTTTTTTTCTCCTGTCCATGTGCTGAGATAGTAGAAACCCGAAGGTGGAGAATCAGGCTCTAGAAAATGCCAGGAGCGCTAGGTCCTAGAGGAGAATGCAGGTACCTGTAAGGATGGGGGAATGGGAACAGTCTGTGAAAAGGAAGGAAGATGTGGAGAAATTTGCTGACTTTATAAACTTGCATAGGAATATTCTGAAAGCAGATTTGTGGTGGATAGGAATAGAAAATGTCAGGGAGAGAACAAATTGTGTGGTACAAGAGAAGGACAAGTTTAAGAAAATAAAGTGCCTGCAATTATGACAAGTAACCAAAGAGATGAGGTAACCAAGATGCAGATAGAATTAAGTGGTCTATGACGTTTGGGATAAAACTTTGTAGTAAATGTATTTTTGGTGCTAGGACTGTTGTGAGTTTGAAGATGTCACACAGGGGCTGATTGGCATGTCACTGTCTCCTTCCTGATGGCTCCTGTAAGACTAAGACCAGCTTTGGGAACATTGTGTTAGCCTCCTTCCAGCCCATTGGTGATTAATGGACTTGAGTTGATCTTACTGCTGAGGGAAAGTTAACAACCTGAGTAAGATATATGAACCATTAATTTATTATAGCAGGGGAAATAATGGATCATTTATTATAATTTAGCAAACACTACTTTGTTCTTACTATATGCAGATAACTAGGTTGAGCTCTAAGACTGATACCTAAAGCAACAGTTTTAAAAATTGTTAGAAATCCAAAACTTAGACTTATACACAAGTAAGAGTCACTAAGACCTGAAAGAAGGTCTTAGAGGCCTTCATAAAATAATAAATAAAGGGATTAATAAAATGCTAGAACTATATCTGTCTTTTTGGAGGCTATTTCAGTGATACTGCAGTATCATTTTACTTCTTGACTTTTGACCAAGTGTCTTAGTCATTTCAAGCTGCTATAACAAAATACCACAGACTGTTGATTAAACAACGGAATGTTCTTTGCAGTTCAGGAGGCTAGAAGTCTTCAGACTTCCAGACATACAGGGTGCCAGCATGGTCACGTTCTGGTGCTGTGCCTCTTCCTGGTTTACAGATGAAAGCCTTACTGTATCTTCATGTGGGGGTAGAGAGAGAAATCTCTCTTCTTTCTCTTCCCACATGAGGGCTTCACCAATATGACCTATATACCATCACACCCATGGCCATATACCATCACACTGGGGACTGGGGTTTAAACATATGAATTTGGAGGGAAAACAAACATTTAGTCCATTGCAATGAGCACTTAATTATTTTGATCACCAAAATTTCAAACTTCACTGTAATGAAGCTGTCCTATAATATAACTTTTGTCAAGTCTTTGTTGTTTGTATTTATTATAACAATAACATTATTAAGTTGTATCTATGTTAAATATAATTATATATTTTATAAATATAATAAAAATAGTAACAAAATAAAAATGATACAATTTAAATAAAATGAAATAATAAAATCATTCTATAATTCAATATCATGTACATATTTTTGTAAACTCAGAGGGTATCTTCACCTAAAAATGTTCAAGACCAAAACAGAAGGGGTACCTGGGTGACTCAATCAGTTCAGCCTCTGACTCTTGATTTCGGCTCGGGTCATGATCTCAAAGTCATGGGATGGAGCCCCATGTCAAGTCTGCTTCATAATCTTTCTTCCTCCCCCTCTACCTTTTTCTCTTACATGCACAAGTTCTCTCTCTGTCTCTCAGATAAACAAAATCTTGAAAAAACCCATCAATATAAGAATATTCATAGAATATTGATCAAATGACAGCACTGACAAGTATGACAAAAATGACATACTATTAACTAGTGAGGTACAAAATGGCTTCCAGTTCTGAAGGGAGGTAATGAGGCTGATAGAGAGCGAGGCAGATGGGAAGGGCCCCCACTCTCCATGCACATACGTAGACACGCACATTACTCTTTCTCTCCTTGCTAGATTTGTAAGCACCTGGACATCAGAATACTGGTAATTGCAGAAGAGTAAATAGCAAAATAGAATTTAAATTGTTATGTAATAACTCTAAGCACATCTGTTCTAGATCAGTCTCTCAAAGATACATTTCATTAAAATCAGTCTCGCCAGCCATTGTCATTTAGTCACTGACTCTCTATCACTCTTCTGCTACCTTCTTGACAGGATTCTGACAAGATCCAGAAGGTCACTTAAGCTCTTTGCTACTCTTTTCCATTAATGGTTTATTAAGTAGACAAGGCTATATATATTCTTTTCAATTACATGTTTCCAGCCAAAACTAGCTCTGCAGAATGGTAAATTTCCTCCTAAATCATTTTAAAACTATCAAGTATCTTCTTCCCTGTCTCAGAAAGAATATGCATACTGATGTTTTGAGTTACTTTTATACATAATTTTGGTTATATCAACTACACTGGACTGGATAAATCCTTTATTTCTGATAAAATCAGCATTCTTTTCAGTTTTTTTTTTTCACCTTATTTGAAAATGTTATCTTTTTTTCATTTTTCCTTCCAAGACTTTTTTCTTTTTCCTCTCAGGGCTTGATTTAGAATGTCTCTCTTATTGTTAATTATACTCAGTAGAAGTCACTAAAATATCTCTCTCAGTTAACATCCAATTAATTAAATGGCTATAGAGGTAAACTCCCTCTGAAGCATAATCAGCATATTCATGACTTGTTTTCCTTCATCCTGCTTGTCCTACAGTATTTCTCTCAGAGTAGAGCCAACACAGTGTATTTCTCTACGGCTTAGTTCCAGGAGGTTCTACTCTTCTCACTGCCCCAGTCAGAGGGCTTTCCCTATAATCAAAAGGAGGGCCGCTTGCCATCAACATATTTTTTAGAAACGGATTTTTAAAGTATGGGATTGATGGAAACTGGGGTATATACAATGGCCTTTAATAAGTATGAATCCTTTGAAAGTACATACTAGGGCAGGTTTAACTATAAATTTCTAGGCAGAGTATCTGTAGATTTTTATCAAGTTCTCAACAAATCTACAGTCTTCCCAAATTTAAATACTCTAAAGAGATGCACAATTCTTGTATCTGCCTATTTACTAGAAGACATGAGGTACATGTGTAAGTATACATTTTTCAGCAAAATAGCCAACGGAATCCATACCTGATTTAGATTTTTGTGTATCATCACCAGGCCTTCATTCCCTAAGATTAGTTGAAAATGGCCAATAACTTCTAGCCTTTACTTGCCGTCTAGCACATTGGCTGGGAGTTCATGCCAATATGTACACACAGCTACATTCATACCTATACATACACCACAAAAAGATTTAGCCTGGCACTACAAATATACCTACAGTGGTATACTCTGTTGATTCTTGTATGTCTATCATTTTGTAAATTCTATTTCAAAATATTCTGTGGTAAAAAATTATCGTACTCATGGTAACATGACTTTTGTTTCTTTATTTCAGATGAACACACTCTTTGTCCTTGATAAATGTTTTGCTTATGTTGGTTTTCCTTTTTTGTTTGTTTGTTTGTTTCAAAGGATTAAATTTCACTCAATGTATCCATACAACAAATAGGCAATATTTAGTAAACTTTTGTACCAAAAGACATGAACAGACTTGGGCCAGATAAAAAAGTAAACTGATGCAAAAGATATAAGAGAAAATTAATACAGAATGTTTAATAATATTAAATTTTGGGACACATTACATTCGTTTAAAATGAAGCTGCCAGGAAGCAGCTTGTTTATTTTGCAGAAGTTGTGAGTCTATAAGTATGGCAAATGATGTCCATGTGAAAACAAAATATCCTGCCGAATTAAAAATCACTCTTTGCTTAGCAAAAATGACTGACTGGTTTTTGACTGAAATTGTGCCCAAATGTGGTAGCTTTTTTTTATTATCCACAAAAACTGTCATTTATTTCATATCATTTTATGTATTAAATCTCATTGTAACATTTTGGGAAATCTAGTTGTGTTTTTCCTCTCTGCTTGGTAAGTGAGAGTCAAAAACAAACAAACAAACAAAAAAAAAACAACAGCATTAAGGAAAATTCACCTTTGTCTTCGTAGTCTGGTGGCTGGTATGTCAGTGGAGAATTATCCTGCTGGTAGACTAAGCACATTTTAAGATCAGCAGAAAAAGAGTCACAAAGTGGTGCACACAAAAGAAAGAGAGGGAAAGAATAAAAAGTCAGCCTCAGTGAACTTACTTTAGAATATATGTGTATTATTTTTCATTATTTAAGATAATTGGTGGGTTTGCAAGGAGGGGATGTGCCATAATGTATTTACTGCTTGGACTCTTGAAGTTGCCCTGGATGGTGTCTATTCAAATTTAGATATTTCTTTCTTAGGGTGAAATTCATTTTTTAAAACGTTAACTATATGTTTTTACTTTTAAGTTATTGGAGGTTATTAGAGATAAATAAAGAATGCATGTATTCAGCAGGTAAATTGGATATAAAGGAATACTTACACAAAACTGCTTGGGTTTAATTATGACCATGGCTCCATTTTCACTGAGGCATGGCTATTATTCCAACAAGACTTTCTTAACTTTGAGTGTCACTACTTTTCCTCTTACTCCACTGTCATTGTCTCTCCATTTCCCCTTTAGTTTTGCAGAGGACTCTCATACTCCATCCTTGTTTCACCTAATCTCATGGGATTTGCCAGAATCTGGATTAGGGATAGAATGACAATGTGAGAACATCCTAGCTGATAATGATTCACCTTCCTAGCCACACCTACCTTGAATGGGAAAACTATCACAGCTCGCTCAACATCCAGTGTCCGAGTACTGTACCTGGTATGGACTTTATTAACCTTGCTGAAAATGTATAGACACAGATCTCCTACCTCTTTTCTAAGCACTTGATGCCTTGCATCTCTTCTGCCTTGGAACCCACAGTGAACACTACCTTTTAGTATAAATTGTTGTACTACCTCAACCTGATTCTTCTGCTGCCATAGCCCCTCTCTGGCTTTTGTATTTGAGGTCTACAAGTAGCTGTCTATTTCAGGCTGCTTGCTCTGTTAAAGAGCTCTTTCCACAATCTGTCTTGGGTGGTGTTGGGGTCTGTTAAGGCTACATTCTCTACTTAAATAACTATTGAGCACTTAGTGTATTCCAGATGGTATGATGATGGGTGCTATGAATAAAATAATAGACATGACGGACATACTCCTTGCCCTTGTGAAGCTTTCAGTCAGGTAGAACTGATAATATTCTGAAGATATCTTTATTTTCATCAGGGGATGTCTTTGTTTCTTTAGGGAAACTTTCAACTCTTGGTCTTGCTCCTAGGCAAGAAAAAAAAAATCAAATATGTATTTTTGGTATTTTTTGTCACTTTTCATCAAGTATGTACTGTACATTCCTTGAGTTCAAAATGCCTCCAGTCTAGGAACACTGGTGTACATTACTGTGGTAGAATTTTAAATGTGCAAACAGCATTCTCCCCTGTATTTGAATCCAAATCATTAATTGCAAGTGCGTTATCCATTCTGTTCTCATGCTGCCATTCCTGTACAGGTCCACAGTGTGGACAACTTGATGGTGGGAATCAATTGTGAGATAATAATGTGGTCAACCAGTAATCAATATCCTTAGTGGAGAGTTTATTCTCACTCTAGTCTCATTACCAGTTACTACAGACTGCAGATTTTGCTTGGTAAACATTTCTCAAATCCATCATGTTCCCCTCCATTCTTCCCTTATCTTCATGTTCAGGCTTGGCTGGCAGTAGTTCCAATATATACACTTTTATCCCTTAAAATCATTGTTTACTTATTTAACATCATAATTTAAATGCAGTTTAAGGCATAGTATTCCATGTATAACATTCTTCTGTCACTCTTCCCAATGTTCACAGGATTAAGTCCAAGCTGCTTCACACAACTTGTGTTCTTGCCTTTGGTCCTGGACCCCATCTGTCTCCTTTGGTCAATGCCCACTAGAAAAGACCTCCAGGAACAGTGTTGCAGTCAAAAAAGCTGGTTTTATTAGTACTACAGTAAGGAGCACTGTGCACCATGCGACATAGGACATCTCACTAAGAAGGTTTAAGAAGAGACTGGTTGATTTATGTTATGTAATTTGAAGGAAGGTTTGTGAAAGCAGGAGGTTTGCTCTGCTCTGGGTGCTGGCAGGAAGTAGGCTAAATATGCGACTGAGTATATTAAGGACCATTCTTTTCTCATATCTAGGAGGTTGAAGGAAAGGATAGGGACTAAAGCTGCAATTAGTTGAGAAGCAACAGTCACTCGTGTTAGGAAAGGAGGACATTTGGCCGTTTTTGTGGTTTACAGTGTCCTCACTTCTGTCTCTGCGCATTGCATTTAGTTGCTGTGTCTCCTTATGCTCCTGTTAGCTGCGACAGCTTCTCATATTTTCCTTGTTTTTGATGACCTTGATGGTTTTGAGGAGTACTGGCCATGTATTTTGTAGGACACCCCTGTACTGAAGATTATTTTATGAGTAGACGGGCTGTTTTAGGGAGGAAGATCTTAGATGTACAGTGCCATTTCTATCACATTATGCATGAGAATGTACAGTCAATACAAGTAATCATGGCTGATATTGACTGGCTGAGTTGGTGAATGTCAGCTTTCTCCACTGTAGGGTTACCCCCCACTTTTTCTTTACTAAACTCTTTGCGAAGAAGTCACTATGAACAGTTCACACTTAAGAGTGACTATGCTCACTTTCCTTGTGGACAGAGTATCTACTTTTTTTTTTTTTTTGAATTCTTAGGCAAAGGAAGTTTATCTATTCTCCCTCCTTTATCTTCTTCTTTAGTCATTTGCTTATGTCAGTATGGGTTCATGTATACTTATTTTGTACTTCAGGCTATAATCCCATATTACTTTATTTTATTAATTTCCTGTTCAAATTGTTCTAGCTTTGGCCACTGGGAGCTTTTATAATTAACTCCTGTGCCCCTCTGACATGCCCCCATCAGTTTTTTCTCCTCATTGAGCACCTCCTCACTTTCTGGCTCCCTGAGATTCTGTAGTCTCTTATATATTTCCTGCACCAGGAAAATGTATTTCTTAGAACCAATTCTTTGTCTTTAGGAGGCTGGTTCTGTTTTGCTGGAGAAGGGTATTAGGATCTGGGCTCTAGTTGTGCTCCTACTAGGGTATCAGCCCTTTTCAGTTATCAGAGCAAAGAAACATATATGTCTCTGTGTGTGTGTGTGTGTGTGTGTGTGTGTGTGTGTGTGTGTGTATTTATATTTATATATATTTAAATATATTTATATTTAAATTTAAATAAAATTTAAATATATTTATATTTATATATAAATATATGTGTATATTTATATATTTTTATATATATACACACACATAGACATATATGTGTATATATATGTCTATATATATAAAATACATATATTATATATATATATAACCACCTTTAACCCTATTAAACTAAACAGGAGTTCATATTAATGTTTCCAACCCTAATCCATTACTACATGATTCAATCTAACCTCTTCCCTTGCATATTTAAAAATTTTACTCCTACTGTGAGATACCTGGCTCCAAAACCTGTCACACATTTACTTAATTTTTTACTTGCAGTATATATGGATAGCAGAATCTGAATTCTTAATCCATACTCCCATGGGAAACAAATTAAACAACTAGAGTACAGTTAGGTATAGTTTCTTTGCCTTCACTCTCAGAGATTCCACACACTTTCCAGTTACTTGGGTTAGTGCCTTTTTCTTCCATTTCTTTCACTGAGAGAGTTTCATACATTTTCTTTTCTTTTTGTTATACAACTCCTTAATTATGTAAAGATAAGACAATGATGACAGTCAGTTTTCCTTTTTCATAATAGATATGTTCTATACAGTCACTGCCAACACTGAATTAGCTAGTAGGAAACCATTGTTCCTAGAAGAAATATGGGGTTATGTCCCTGTGAGCATCTGGTTACAAATTCATTAACTTATCAATATTACCTATTTTATGTATGTTTCTGTTGAAAATATCTTATTCAGTATATATTGTTAATTCATTAAATTGAACTCAGGGATGACAACATTTAACTCCTGCCTGAATAAAGCTTATCTAACATGCATATTTTCTCCATGGGGCACATCACATCTTTCTTGTGCTTAGGAACACTAAACTGCGCTTTAGCACTATGCTGAGGGGCTAGCTTAAACAGAGAAGTCACCGAAAGAAAGCATAAAAATACAAAAAGCATAACACAGAATAGACTCAAAAGGACACCTGTTTTCAGTATGAGAGCTGAACCAAGAAATCCGTGCCTCCATGTTTTGTTACGATTTTTCACCTTCTTTTTTGTTAAAGTTTTTATTTTAATTCTAATTAGTTAACATACAGTGTTATATTAGTTTCAGGTGTATAGTATAGTGATTCAAAAATTCCATACACCACCCAATGCTCATCATGACAAGTGCACTCTTTAATCACCATCACCTGTTTCACCCATCCCCCTGCCCAACTCCCCTCCAGTATCTCTCAGTTTGTTCTATACAGTTAGGAGTCTGTTTCATGGTTTGCCTCTCTCTCTCTTTTTTTCCCCCTATGTTCACCTATTCTGTTTCTTAAATTCCACATGAATGAAATTGTATAGTATTTGTCTTTCTGTGAATGATTTATTTTGCTGCTTCACCCATTTTATCTACTTCCTCATCCCAAACTCTGCCTTAGGTAACAAACAGTCTATTCTCCATGAACTGGTATTTCTGTTTTGTTCTTAGATTCCACATATAAGTAAAATCATATGGTATTTATCTTTTTTCTGTTTGACTTATCTCACTTACTGGCTTAATGCCCTTATTTCACTTAATGTCCTCAAGGTACATCCATGTTGTTGTAAATATCTCCTTGTTTGACCTCAGTTGGGAATGTGAGTGTTAGATGACTCAGATTATTTCCAACTCTGTGTATGTCCATGAAAGACTGTGAAAATGCCATGAGTAAGGATTTGGATATTACAAATAAGTTTTTTTAAAGATTTATTTATGTATTTATTTATTTATTTGAGAGAGAGACAGTGAATGAGAGAGAGCACAGGAGTGGGCAGGGTCATAGGGAGAAGCAGACTCCCCGCCAAGCAGGGAGCCCGACATGGAGCTTAATCCTAGGACTTCAGGATCATGACTGAGCCACCCAGGCACCCCACACATAAGTTCTAGTGAGGAGGCTAATTCACAAATACAAAATCTGTGAATAATGAGAAACAACTATATAAAGCATAAGTGACCCATATAATATACAAATTCTACTAAACCTGATGTAAAGTAATTTTATACATATTAGCAATGAAGTATGCAAAATGATATGTATGCTTTGCAAATCTGAACAGCTCTTTCTTAAAAGTAAATTTTCTATGTTTTCAAAAGTAGAAAAAGCTTGAGATAATAATAAAACAGTTCTCCATTAAAAAGATCAGTGAATAAATGACCAAGTATAGTTAATCACTTGTGAGAGAAGCAGAGTGATAGTTACAAAGGGAGGAAAAAGTTTAATAAAATAAAATAAAATACCACTAAGGAATATGTCTATTTGGTAAAAACATCATTGGTGAAAAATACTGTAAAATTAAATGCTAAATCTTGCCACATGAACTATATGTTGTAAGAATTTGAAAGAGGTGGGATCCATGAGATTTAGAGATATCAGAGAGGGTTTGGAGATAATGATTTGAGGTGGGATAGAAGGATCTAATGGATCGAAATTATGAGAGGAAAGAACTTTCAAGCTCTAGTAATAATGGGAAAAATAAGGCAGAGGCTTGGAAGTCATGGAGATGTTTATGAATCATGCATAGAATGAAACTAAGGAATTGAAACTAGAGAATTTTTTTTTTTTAAAGATTTTATTTATTTATTTGTCAGAGAGAGAGAGGGAGAGAGAGCGAGCACAGGCAGACAGAATGGCAGGCAGAGGCAGAGGGAGAAGCAGGCTCCCTGACGAGCAAGGAGCCCGATGTGGGACTCGATCCCAGGACGCTGGGATCATGACCTGAGCCGAAGGCAGCTGCTTAACCAACTGAGCCACCCAGGCATCCCGAAACTAGAGAATTTGTTTATGAGCCCAAAAATAATAAATCAGGGAAGAGGGTGCAAAATCAGATTCTACTTAACCTTAAAGTCACATAGGAATTTCAACTGTACTCAGTAATAATAACAATGGCTAACATCTATTGAGTACTCTATACCAGGAAAGAGCTAAAAGCGTCTCATGCATTGTCTCATTTTTTTCCCTTCACAATGACTCTGTGTGGATAAGAATTATTATTTTGCTTGTTTTATAGGTAAGGAAACTAAAGTTTGATGAAGAATAAGAAGGAAATGTGCTTAGAAGGAAGTAACACTAGTACAAACTTTAGGGTTAATCACTGAATAGATATGAAATAAGGAAATTGAAACCTCTTTTACATTAATAGAAGAACAGTTTGACCAGAGCAGCACTTAGTAGTCTACAGCTAATTATTTCCCAATACTGAGAAACTGCCTTTTGAGAACTCTACCCACTGCTCTATGAATTATAAAATTTTCAGTCTAGCTAATGCCCCAGAGCAGGGAAAAGAACCTGTTGAGGCAATTAGAGAGGAATTAATTAGTTCTACACTAGGGACTGCATGAACCCCCCCTCCCCACTCTGCAACATATTATAAAAGCAAGACCTGAGTTAAGCTGTCTCTGAGCAACTTAACTACAACCCAGAATGAAGCTAAAGAGTGTTTTTCAGAATACAAAAATATTCAGCACCTAAAAATGTAAAGTTTACAATTTCTGGTATCCAATCAAAGATTGTCAGGCATACAAAAAACATGACCTATAGTGACAAGAAGAATCAACCAATTGGAATGCACCCAAAACTCTCACAGCTGTTAGAATTAGCAGGCAAGGACATTAAAACAATTTTAACTGATAGCTATATAAAAACACAGAAGTGAAGTGGAGTCAATTAACCTTAAAAGATGGTTATCAAAGAGACGAGGTAATTAGTTCTTGGACTAGAGCCCCAGTATTAGAAAACAGTATGATCAGATGGTTGTGAAAACCAACACAGAGATAGGAAAATATAAAGAAATTCTTACAGGACTGTGTAGGAGAGACAAAAATGTTGTAGAAAAAGCTGTCAAGTTTGGAGTCATTCCAAATGAGTCTCAGTCTCTGTCATTTATGACTTTTTTTTACTTTGGGCAAAATACTAACCACTGTGAGTCTCAGTTTCCTTATTTGTAATATAGTAATAATAATGATGCCACGTTGGTATCAAAGTGCTTTAATCAATGACACATTACATATATGATACATATGCATAGCACGCATATACATTTATACTTATGCACCTCAGATGTACACTCAAACACACACACATATGTATATTCCCATGAGTTTGATATGTGATATGTTTATAAACATGGCAAATGGGTTTACATAGGTCAACGTCATGAGATGCTGAAAGAATAGAGCATCATTTTTTTCATCAGCACTGAAAGACCTGTTATTTAGAAATGTTTTATAAAGTGTATACTGCTAAGCAACAGAACTCTTAGATTTGTGTTCAGGACCTGTGGTGAACACAAGGTCTTTCAAAATCGAAGGATAATAGAATGTTCACTTTGCAGCTTACAAATAAAAATGGGTTCAGGGAAGCAAGAATGTTATCCAAGTTAGAGAAAGAACTCTTGTGAACCCCTGCAGGCTGTCAGGATTATGACAGTGGAAGACTTAAGAATGTGTTTATGAATGAAGGAAAGACTTTATGAAAGAAAGGAATAAGACTTGCTCACTTTAGTGGTAAGATCACAATGGGGTTATCAGAGTATGAAGAAATATGATTAAGAAGAACCAAAAAACAAGTCTAAAAAGTTGGATTGTGAATTTCAGCTATGTTTTCAGTTTTTGAGTTCTGAAGAAAATCACGAAAGAGCTTGGCTCTTGGAGATAGGTGAGTAAGGCAGATCTTACTGGGTACACTCATTGCTGTGTTTATAGTTCTTTACAGAAAGAAGCATTGTACAGTGACTTTATAATTGTCCAGCCTTCAGGGGATTTGTAAAAACATACCAATGAACATTTTTGGTGGGAGAGATTGGCTGTATAAAGACATGAGTGGGATAAATCAGTATTTTCTTCTGACTTGTGATTTTATTCCTTCCAATAGAAACATAATTTTAATGAGATACTTGAAACAAAGATTAGCTAAAAGGCATAATACTGTATACATCTCAAAATTTCCCAATGAATTTGAATTTTCATCCTACATACAGATTTGATTAAATAATGAAATTCAAAAGTAAACCAAGTATCTTACAATCACAACATAAATAATTATACAGGCTGCCACACTTGGTAGAATATTGGCTTCTTTTAAGAACACATTTTGTTTTCTGTAATTGATACACTCCTCCCTTCTTTTTCTCTCTGTGTATATATGTATCAAAGAAAATAATTTTGATAAGAATACCATGATTGGATGCAAATGTCTCTGCCATATTCAGGATCTTGTTATTATTGATAATATCACTAGGGAAGGGAGGATCTGGATTCTGTAGCTTGGCTTTAATGCTTGTCCTGACTTTTTAATTTAAACGTGTAGATTGATATGAAGCAAGAAAATGAAAGCTTAACTGGGTCTTATAATTCCTTCTTCACCTATGAATCTTTTTTCTGATGTGCTTCAGAATTTTTCTCTACTGATTTATTGATTTATTTATTTACTTTTACAGTAAGTAAAAGAGTATTGTAAGCATTCTGAATCCCCAAGATGAGCACTTTGTGACTGAGTACTGCCATGTGATTGTAGGACTGTATTTGTGATTGTCTTTCTTGTTGCACATTGGGAATGAGGAACTATTAACATGACGGTATCTAAGATGTAATGTGTTGCTTCTCAAAATGGAATCTTCACATACACCAGGATCTATTAAGGCATTTTGGCAATCAGTGAGTTCTCAGTTTCTTTACTACACGCCTATAACATACACACATGCACGCACACACATTCACCCATCACCCCACCTCCTCCAATGCATACACACACTCTCACACACCTACACATACATTCTTTGTCAGGAGTTTTATTTAGCTCCTTTCTAAAAATGAAGGCACCTGGGTGGCTCAGTTGGTTAAGCATCTGACTCTTGATCTCAGCTCAGATCTTGATCTCAGGGTCATGAGTTCAAGCCCCATGTTGGGCTCCACACTGGGCATGGATGTTACTTTAAAAAAAAAAAAAAAAAGGATGTCACACCACTGTTGACTCTGGGACCCAATTAAGCATGCCTCTTATTCGTCCTCTTCTAACTTCTGCACATCCACTCAGGATAGAAACGCAAAATGTACCACATGATGGTTAGGAATGCTGCAAGAATCCCACACTCACGAAACAGTATTTTAAATAAGTAAAGCATCTTAATATCTATACTTTTTTAAATGAAAATTGGTAGTGAGATCATTAAGACAATGATGGCATCTTTCATGAATTAAGAAAAAAAAATGTCATTCCTCCAAAAAGAGTAAAGCAGTGACTCCACGGAGGTTTATCTGAATTCCAAGTCCATGCTTATTCCACTTGGTGTGTGAAAGATACATAGCACGTCTCTACTGCAGTTGTGGATATCTTTAAATATCTGACTTAGAGTGCTTATTAGTCATTGTGTGACACTCAATGAATATGACTTGGACATTTCAATTCAGAAGAGTGTATTATACCTTAAGATGTGCAATCCAAACACCTAAAACAGAAAAATATACCATGAGTTCAGAGTATCATTGAATGTATCTAAGCATTAAATAAGGATGGCATATATATGGTAATTTTGTTCAAAATGTCCTATCTTGTGCAGATCTGCAAAACTGATTGCTTCCTACCTTTCCCACCCATTCCTTCTGGTGCACACAATTCTGGGTAATAATTAGAAATAGGAGAGCAATTTCAGTGAGCATCTAATACTGTTGCTCTGATTACACACCAGTTGACACAGATCATAAGGAGACTATATTTCTGTGACTTATTAAGGCTATGTTTCCTTCTAACCATTGTTGTCAATGGATAGAAATGGTTGCACACAATGGATCTGCAGCTACATAATTAATTATCTACACTGACCTTGACTACTATAAATAGGAGAAACAAATTGTGCCATAGCAAAAGACTCTAACATAAAAACTAAACCCAACTTCCTAATCTTTTATAAATATTTCAAACTAATACCATCATATCCTTACTCTTTTCCTAGTGCAATCCCTGTCAGATTTCTCTTTAGACATTTCCCATGATAGGACTAGTTCAACACATAGTTCTATCTCTAAATACTATATTAAATTTGCATGTGGTTTTCCTTATAATGATATTACTATATGGTAGGAACCCTATTGCCATGGCAACCAGGAGTGGCAGCATCACATTATCTAGAATCTAAATAATGCTTACAAAAACCCCCACTTGCATTCGATCCCACATTGTTATAATAATGTACAATTGCTGCAGTTCTTGCATTGTTTATTTTGTTTATTTATATACAAGATCTTAGTAACCTTAACACATTCTCCCGATTTCATATTTGATTTTTCTGCTAATTAACATTGATTTCTTTTTCCCCACACCAATAAAGTTCTCATTCTGATCAATATTATATTTTTTAATGGCACCAACTATATTAATCTTGAGTCAAGACAGAGTGAAAAATTCAAAATGACTTTGATCTAATTCATATTATATACAATCCTGTAGAAGCAGCTGATATCACACAGAAATCAGAAATAAAGTTATTTAGATAACATATTGGAATTCAGGCTGACTAATCTGCATTTATAGTATGTGTTATAGAAATAGTATATGCTGATAAATTCGGGCACCAGAGGGATTTAACATAGTTCAACATGGCTACAAGGACTGAAGAAACATCAGGATATAGATCATACTATGTGTTTATTGGAGTCATAAGCATAGTACTGTTTCAGTGTCAGCTAGAAAGTGTAGAACTATTTCCATTCACTTTTTTTTTTATTGGTAAGTTTCTGTTGTATGAGGGCCAAAGGAAAATGATGAGAACTCAAAGATGAGAAAATCAAACTCTTGTTTCTCAAGAAGATAGTTTAATTGACAACTCTAGCCACTTATTTCCTTGATTACTGAAAAAATAGATATTTTTCTTTTCATTCTGACAATTTAAAAATCAATACTTATCTTAAGAAATCAGGTATACATGTACAGTTTATCTTTTCCCCCTTAAGAGAAGTTTTAACTCAATCATATTATATCTAATTGATTCCATTTCGAATCAAGGAAATACTTCATTTCTATTTGCAATAAACAAAGCAATTTAACATATGTTACCTCTTTAGATGTTATGGAAAAGAGTCTAGGCTTTGCAGCCAGTGCATATGAGTTTAAATCCCAGTTTTCTTACTTCCAAAGCCTTAAGGATCTCACCTATGGTTTCTGATCTCTGATTTCCTCTTGTTGCAGAATGAGCATAATTGCTTATAGGTGGTTATAAGAAATTAATCTCAGGAGTGTTTTTCACATAGTGTTTACTTAATAAGTAATAGCTAGCTTCACAATTACTATTTCATCCAAACAAAAATTTATTTTATTACATTATTTTATTATTTATGAAGGTAGAGAATAAACAGATGTCCCAAGTGTTTATGACTCTTAATTATGTGTTTTTAAATCACAGTAATTTATACTTTTTGAATCATTTGCCTTCCAGCTATATTTGATGGGATATTGTGTTACATGTAGAGTTATTTTATTGGAAAAGCAAATAAGGTTACAGCTACTATTTAAAAAGAAAATAGAAAAATTCCAGCAAGATTACAATCTAAGCAGGAGAATAAGTTGTTTGTCAAAAAGAAGTTGGTGAGGATGTGAAATGATGGTGCCATATAATGCTGAAGTGAAATATTGACCCACAGAAAGTCAGCAGGATGGTTAATACGAGCTTCACAACATCGAAGTTAAAGAGTTAAAGGAGACCAGTTTTCTGTCACCACTCTAGAGTCTGAAATGTGCCTCGGGACTAGCATATTTCTGTACGTATGTGTGCATATGGCTCATGGTGAGGAACTGTAGGAAAGTATATGGGCTTAGGAGGCAGACAGTCTTGTGTGGAAGTCTGGTTTAACTAACTAGTCATTGCATCTTCAGAAGCAGACTACTGAACTTTTTTAAGCCTCAGTTTTCTCATTTATTCAGTGGGTTCAATAATACAGGACTTCAATAGTCTCTGTTGAGGCTGTTGTGGGAATTAAGGAGTTAATGGATGTAAAATTCTTAACACTGTGACACACATGAAGCATTAAAAAAATTGTGATCATAGCTCCAGTGAATAGAAACAATTCAGTTCCATGTCATGAGTAAGAAAGTATAAAATGTGTACAAAAAGGAAAACAAAAAAGATAATTTTGGCTAAGCTAAGGGTATATATCTTAAACTCCAAGTGAAATTGAAGCCCACATATTAAAGAGAATAATGAACTGATAAAATGGAACTTGAGGAGGGACCTGATACACCTGCTGTTCTCTGCACAAACTACATTAGCTAATTAATTAAGCCGTAAATTTCTAAAGAAGAAAAGATCATATTTTTACTGAAATATGTACCCAAAATTGACAGCTGGAGGAGGGACTGAGCTAGCAATGTTTATTTAAAAAAATTTTTTTTTAAGATTTTATTTATTTATTTGACAGACAGAGATCACAAGTAGGCAGAGAAGCAAGCAGAGAGAGGAGGAAGAAGGCTCCTTGCTGAGCAGAGAGCTCGATGCGGGGCTCGATATGAGAACCCTGGGATCATGACCTGAGCTGAAGGCAGAGGCTTTAACACACTGAGCTACCCAGGCGCCCTAAAAAATTTTTTTAAGATGTATTTATTTATTTTAGAGAGAGAGAGAGAGAGGGAGAGAGTGGGGCAGGGAGGGGCAGAGGGAGAGAGAGAGAAAAAATCTTAAGCAGACTCCCCACTGAGTGCAGAGCCCACTGAGGTGCTCAATCCCATGACCCTGAGATCATGACCTGAGACAACATCAAGAGTTAGACGCTTAAGCTACTGAGCCATTCAGGCACCTTAGGGTAGCAATGTTTAGAAGAAACAGCGTAAGACTAAAGATGAGCAGTCTAGCTTTCCTGTCCTGTTTCTACCAGTAAATGTCGAAAATCCACTTACCTTTCCTAGACTCTACATTTTACATTTATAAAATGAGGAGCAAATTGAGCCAGGTGATATGAAAAGAGCCAGATATAATTTTAATATTAAACAACTTTAACTTGATTAGGAAAATAAATTAAATATTCTTGAAATAATAGATGTAAATATAAATTTGCTTTTGTAAGAGACAGGAAAAAATATTTCCCCAAAGTAATTAACTCACCATTATGTAATTACAGCCCCATGTTAGCCATTTTTGCAGAAATGTTTTCCGCTACAAGTTTGTGAAGCTCTTTGGAACTATGTGTGTGAGTTGGGATGTATGCATGTGTTTGTGCATGGATATGTATGCATGTCGGTATGTGAGTATATGTAGGGTTGTGTGTGTGCGCAAGCGCACGTGTGTGTGTGTGTGTGTGTGTGTGTTTATGTTGGGAGGAATACTGAGCAACATTTAACTGTGTTTAATTTTTCTTTAGGTTTTGTTATTGTTTTCTTAATCTCTTCAGTTAAAAGCAATTCAGAAGCATTAACTTCTTATGTTTTTTTAGTGGCCCTTTGCCCTCAAATATTTTAGAGAAAAAATGGATTCATTTTTTTCATAAAAATATATATCATATATCATATTTCATACCATAATTTTGTTAAATACTGACTATCTCATTTGAGACCTATGTATAAGAAGTGTTTGTTGGTTGGTTGTTTTTTTTTTTTTTTTTTTTCATTTCTGTATATTCTCAGGAAACCCAGGGGCAAGGGAACGATTTTCTCATCTCTTTTCTAATCAATAACTATAGAACAGTTACATATACTTTATTTATATTTTTAGCACCTGTTTTGTCAAAAACACATTTCATCCTTCTTCCACAGCTTCTGTTGTGTAAACGGAAAGCCCTGTGGCAGAAACCAAAAACAAAAATGAAAGCGAATGAAAAGCAAAAGACTATTAAAATGATATTGAGTCTATAAGTAGGTTTGGGAAACAGATTACAATTGATGACATTATTATTCTTTATTTCTTTTGCTTCTTATAACCCAGGTCTGAATAAAGTAGTAGTTTAAGTTTTCTTGCAAGATTTTTATTTATCTTAGATATTTGAAAGACAGATAGAGATCTTTGTTCTTCCCCCTACAATTATGGATGCCCAGCTAAACCATCTGATCTTGAATCAGCAGGATTTCCTTGAGCCGTAATGGCCAGTATGTAGATTTTCACAGCTTTCCTGTCAATGTGCTCAATCAGTGAAATTGTGTTAAAGTTCAGAAGTCGTATTAGAGATCTACTACCCACCACAACTGATAGAGCTAAGGATGGGTCATAACTTCAATTGTCAGAACTGAAGGGATTGTGAGATTAGGGAGCAGGTCCAAATATATCCAACTACTTCATTACTGAATATGAGTGCACCATTCCTTTATCTGAAAACTTGAATATAAGCTGTCAGTGCAAGCCAACTTGTATCAACATTAAATATTAATAACAACCAAAAATGAAGAAATTAGAAAATGAGAAAAAAATAAGGAATATGAAATAAAATAAAAGTACAACCTCCAAAAATATAATGATTACAGTAATATCTGTCCTAATTTGGGAACTGTATTATTCTTACCTATCAGTGATGAGAATGAGGAAGCTTGGATTCCCTTGAGGGAAGGAGACCACAGAGCCTAATCATATTGGAATCTGGCATGGGATTTTTAGGGACAGACAGAAAACTGTACTGTTATGAATAAAGGTTAAAGTACCTTATGCACAGGTAGGATCGTATGCATATATTGGCAAAGAGACCCTATGTTGATGTTAGATGTATTAGTAAAGTCTTTTTAAAATGTTCTTCATGAAAGGAACCCAGCAAGGAACTCTGGACCAGTAACTACACCAAAAGGTCAGGGTCTCCTCCCCAAAAAAACGTATAAAATATCTCACTTCTTAGACCAATGTTTCAGTCTTCAAATAGTATGTGCCATGTGGCTTCTACAGGAGATTAAATTAAAAAAAAAAAAATTAAAACCAAAGTTAGAAGTCAGAATTTTTTTCATTTATGAGATATAGAAATTATAAATGAAGAAAGGTCTGTTAGCTGTTCTAATATATCTTGCTTCTGACAGGAAAATGATGCCCTTGGTTATCCTTACTTCAAACTGAACCACTTACAAAATATATTATTATTGAAAAAAATAAATTATCCCCATGACCATTAAGATTTTCTTAAAATGGGAATTGGCTTTTAAAGAAAATTGTATTACATTTCATCTTTACTAAGCATTTTATTTCCATGCTTGGTATGTATTTGAATTGCCACTTTGGTGGGAAGCCATATTTTAAGATGGTTGGAAAAAACCTTACTATCGTGTCAAGTGACTAATGCTAATCTTTGTGAGAGGTTAAACTGAAGTTTTGATGAAAGGAATATTTAAATGCTTTTGGGGGTGAATCATTTATCAGTTTAAGGATAAAAGAACAAAAAGGATTGGACTGTTTCGTTTACTTAACTTACTTGCTTTTTTACTCTTCTACCCTCTCTCCCCCTCTCTCCACAATATCCCTGCTCTGTTCTTCTCTGAGGCCTTTCAGTGACATCTTCAATTCTCATTCATCGTAGGACATCTTGGTCTTCTTTTGTGACTGGGCTAGGAAGAGTTAGATGTGTACATGACATTTTGATATGGATCTTTCGACCTACGCAACTTCCTTGACAAAAGCATTTTGATGCTAGAAGCTTTCTGACATGCCACTTTGATGTGCAATTTTGATGCAAGGTTGTTTCTGACATGCCTTAAAAAAGGCACTTTTAAGCTTTCAGCCTTTATTATTATCAGCCTCAACCTATCCCAGAACTAACCTCATCCCACAATAAGGGTGTGAGATGGGGTGGACTCTGTGCAGAGAGCAGGGGTTGGGGCTGGACAGAACTTACACAGAAGGTTAGAGACTCTGGGGTCTAGGCCAAATCTGGCACAAACTTCCTGCATCTGGGAGTCAATGCTTAACCAACTTGCACACATGATAACATTCACTGATCATTATGATAAGCACATGTTCATTCTCTCAGGACTCAGCGATATCTGTGATTGCTTTATACTAAATTCTCTGATTTTTTTCCCATAAACTCAAAGACCCATTGAAAAATGGATTTAAAATAGTGGGATCACTTACCATCTCTGAATGGCCTAAGACACCCAGTTCTTCATAACATTTCTAACAACTATCTCTCAGTACACTTATATATATTATTATTAACGTTCTGGAGACTCAAAATTTGGGAAACAAAATTTATGTTCCCTTAGAAATGAACATATATTGCAATCTCAACATAGATATTTACTTTATCTTATTATAAAGGTAACATCTAATCACAGACATTTGTGAATAAGGTATAAAATAAAAGCTCTTGGCAACTGAGGAACAAGAAACAAGATCTAAATTTAATGCTTCCACAAGGCCATTCTTTCCTGCTATATTAAATTGACTGTTATCAGAACAGTTGTGTTAAAATGTGTTTTAAAATAATCAATAAAAAATGATTGCTTTTAAAGAGTTGAGCATTAGAAGAGGTAAATACTGTTGAATTTCTTCACCGATCCCATTTTTCTACATCAGCTTTATTAAATCTTGTGCCTAAGTCTTCACTGAAATGTGAGGCCTGGCTGGCTGGCTGGTCTTCACACCAAGAGACCATCAACAGCATTGTGGTTCAGAAGAGGGATTGCAAATGCTATGTGGTCAGCACAGCAGTTGTCTGCATAGCAAAGAGCTACCACATTACCTGATGAGATTCTTGAGAACAAATACCTCTCAGTTGGAGAGAGAGGCTATCTTTCTCAATATTTTCCAGCCCCCATCACTTGTACCTGGCTGGGGGAAAGAGGTGAAATGGGACGTATTTGAAAAGATTTTGGGGAAAGACATGTAGGCTACATAAAATTTAATGGATTTAGGGGTACCTGGGTTAAAGTGGATTAAAGCCTCTGCCTTTGGCTCAGGTCATATCTCAGGGTCCTGAGATGGAGCCCCACATCAGGCTTTCTGCTCAGCAGGGAGCCTGCTTCCTCCTCTCTCTCTCTGCCTACCTCTCTGCCTACTTGTGATCTCTGTCAAATAAATAAATAAAATCTATTAAAAAAATTAATGAATTTCTATTTCCCTGAGATGGACTTGAGGCATTTACTCCTCCAAGGATCCTGGGATGTGCTGTGCCATCAATAAAGTCTACATAGGATATAAAACCCAGAATATTCTCTTCCTCCTTGGCTCCTTATTTACCCCAAGATTGCTATAAGTAAAAAGAAACAGTGTGTGTGTGTGCACACATGCATGCTTCTGTATTGGAGAGAGGGTTGTGGTAGAAAGTCTTGGACAGTAAGAATTACCTTTTATTTTTAAAATGAGTTGCTGAATAGATTAGTGATTGTGCATGATACTTTGGGGACTTCTTGAGTACAAGTAGTGGTACCTGAACTCATCATTTCTTCTTTGGGGATAGCTAACCTCTTCATGACTTTCCTTTACTTATTCTTTTATTTGATTTTTCTTTTTTTAGCCAGAGGTTAAAATTTGTAAAAGAAATAGAAAACTATTTTTAACATCTTTGCACTCTGGTATACTTTAACCTGGCAGTATTGTCCCCAAATGCATGAAAACACATCCACACACACAAGCCACACTGGCTCAGACCCACTCCGCCTCACTCTATGAAATTGACTCGTTATATATTGAAACACAGACTATAAAGATAAGATAGCTAATTTGTGACCCGGTTATTTGTTTGAAAGTAGTTGTATATGGATAGGATATAAATTATGATCTTATAGGTAAATAAAGAAAAAGTCCTAAAACAGAATGTAAGTCTCCAGTATGATAAGGTGTCCTTTATATGGCCTGAAACACCAATTTAGCTATCAAAATTGTGTTCAGCTCTGAGGTAAAAATGATATGGAAAAAAAAGAGGTAAAGCTAATCTAGGCTGGTGAGTGTCTCAGTGAAAACAATCTAGATATAATAAACATGATTGTGTTACTGAATAATTAAGTTGTCTTTTTAGTTTAGATATCTGATTCTCAAGTCCTTAGCATTTACATTTATATAAAAATAGAGCATCTGTGTACAAAGGTCTGTTTTGTTTCCTCCCACAGGCATAAGGAAGTCACCCTAAAGGAGGGATAAGTGGAAAATGCAAGACTCGGGGAGTCCCCTAGCTGAGGTCAGCTGCCATGTTTGGCACACACTAAATGATGGCAAGAGTAGTAGATGCTCTTCTGGGTAAATTAAGAGTCCTGTGGAACATAAGAAATCTTCTGGGTAAGAGAGAGACAGCACTTCCTTCCTTCAACTGAAAAAAATATTAGCACAGGCAGAAACAGATTTTGCTAAAAACTACCACAAAGATGAAGCATAATCTTTTCCTTTATTTATAAATCTAACTAAGGCTAACCGTGTTTCTTAAAATTCATAATGTGTACTCAAGTATTTTATAGTTTTCTTTATCCTGACTAATCTAAGGCAGATATTCAAGATTTGGTCCAACACTTTTGTCTTTATTATCCCAAAATTTAAAATTATAGGGCTACTAAACCAAAAATTTATTTACAACTTTGGTGGCTATCTAAAGGGAATTTTGTCATGTTTCTAGAAGATAGTACGACCTGAAAGGAAATTTTTGAGAATTTTCACTGGCAACATTCTTGTGATGGAGAGTTCCTTTTATTTGTAGATTATTTTATAGTTGGCAAATGTTTCCTTATATGCTTTTTAATTTTCACAACCACTTTGTGAGGGAGGCAAACTGTAACAGCTCTGAAAATAGCTTGGTCAGATAGTGGGTTTCACATACCATGCTGGAAACAGAAGTAATGAAATGCCCCTCTCTTCCCTCCTCAACTCTGGATAAAATCCATGCAGTTGCAAAGAATCATACCTAATTTCATCTTAGGTGTAGTTAGTGCTTGTCACAACTAGGATGGGAGACCTAAAAATGGGTTTGAGCCTTCCTCCCCACTCTCATCTCACTGCCATGATAATGTTACAAGAGGCAGAACTGGGAGAGATTGGAGGAGTTTGGGAATCAGAGTGTTAACTGGAAAAGAAGTCTTAAGGATGGTGACCTTGGGCTCAAAAGCCCAACACAATTTTGTTATTGTTCTTAATATTGCTTTTTCTCTCCCCATTTCTCTCTGCACTGCTCCCTGCTTAAGTACCCAAGGAAGAGGCTGTTGTTCCTCTCCCTTTATAAGGATGACAAGAGAATTGAGCCGCCCTTGAATACGTGCCTCAACATTTTTATGTGCTATGATTTGAACACTCACTATAAAGCCACTCAAAATAGCTTCAGATGTCACAGGTTACTCATCTCTGCAATGCAGTTTGAAAAAGTTTATGGTTCAGTTTCTAAAATATTTGTGTCACCTAGATATGGTTTAACAATGCATGCCCCTTTCATGTGCTTTGAGCCTTGTTTATTAGTAATTGATTAAATCCTTTAAGGAAAATGATTATGTATTTTTATACTTACTGGTTTACTTACTGGTTTCATACTTACTGGTTTTCATAAAGGAAACTGGAGTAAAATACCTGAGATTAATGATTAAAAACTACTGTAATATTTTCCCGTAAATATTTTTGTATACTTTAAAGTTTTACCTTACTTTTTACATATAGTATCATTCTGCAGAACTCTAACATTTCATAAATGTTAGCTTGTGTCTTAATTCCTTTTAGGTCTCTGACCATGTTAATATATCTGACTGTGCCATGATATAGTGGTTGTTTCTACAGCTTATTGAAAGCTGTAAAATGCTTAGAACCAGAAGCTGTTCAGAAGACCCATGGTTGTCATGGCAGCCATGAAATCCTTAGGTGTTTCACAGTAAGTATTGATCAAACAAGCAAATACAAGCTATTTTTCAAATTTGGTGACCTGATTGTCCCAGATCATTTAAAAAGTCTCTGTTAGGAGGAATAAGTATCTTTAAAAAATTACAGAAACAAAACAGTAGAAATGTGTTACTAAAAATAATATATTTATTTCTTATATGTTAAACTTTTATATTCTATTTCATTCACAGTTGGGAAGGGAAGGATATTTGTACCAGTTATATACATGAACCAAATTGACAATATATTCTTGTAATTTCTAGACTTCAGAAATCAGAACATAATACCTAGAGCTAATTTACCGATTTTCAGTTATCACTTTTTACACATTTCCTCCTACTTAAAAAAAAAATGTGTAAAAGAACATAATAACTGTGCTTTTTGAACTATCATTATCACTCTCATTTTATACATGGAAGAATCAAAGCTAGATGGATCTCTAAGTTTCTTCTTAAGCATTTATATGTAGAGTCACTGAAATTAGGAAAAATACTTCATGTAGCAAGGTACTTTCCCCTGTATGCCTTCTTTCCATCCATTAAGCAAACTTATCAATATTATATATTCTAAAGAAGCTCAATATGATTTTAAGGGAAATTAAAAGTAGTATATCACCCAAAGATATTCTATGTTATTTGTGATATTGCCCCAATGCATTTTATTTCTATGTATACTTTAAAATATAGCACCAAATTCTAGAAGAAATATTGATCAACCAATTTAAGATAATATAAAATGGAAAATCTTTTAAAAAACTATAAACTAAAAGTACATAAAACTTCTGCTTGCTTTGCACCTTAATAAATTTAATGAACATATTTAATAGCGTTCCAAAGGGTTTATAATAGAAATACTAACATAAGCCAGACTCTAGTCCAAGTAAATATCATTTTCTATTTAACTTCCTAGGCTGTAGAAAAACCAAAAAGTAACATGTTAGGTATGAGATAGTTAATCTTCAGTGCTTTTCATCACCTAACTATACTGCCTGGTGATCACATGGTTTCCAAATGAATGGCAAAGTCATCCTTTCATTATTATGGAGGCAGGCTATTCTTTAGGCAGTGGAAGACCAGGGGACAATTACTTACCTATGAACCTATGGCCTTTTCTACATCCAGCTGGCAAAGCCCTCTTCACCCTTCCCTTTAGTCTTCCTTTCCAAGTAACTACTGAGCTCTGAGGTCCAGCACTATAAAGTAAGAATGGAAGCAATCAGTTAAGAAGGACAGGGAACACAGATAAGGTCTTTCATTCATCTAAGGAGATACATTTCCAGATCAAGCTAGATCATGCATAAAATGTTAATCTTGGTATAGGGGGTTGGAGAACTAACTGGAAATAGAAATCAAGATCTATATCCCTTCTCCCTGTGCACAGTGTTACCAATTGTATGTAGCCCAGTAACATAGTAAGTGCAATATGGTGACACTCAGAAACTCATCTGCTCTTAGAGACCCAACATGGTTTTACCACCGAAACACATGCTCTCGAAGTTTTGTTTTGAATACCCAGACCAAGACTTTCAATTTCAATATCCTCAATCACAGCTACTTCTTCCATAATGTCTTACATATTTGTATTGCTGGTATTTTCCATGTTGTTTCATGCTTCTCCTCTGTGAACCTGTTTGACAGTTATTGATCTTGTAGTCCTTCCATCAAGTGCTGCCAGAGCAATATGCTGAACACATCTATCTGCTCATATTGCCGTCCTCTTCAAAATCCCTGGTTAAATGTACATAGTAATACCTAGTATCCGTTCAATAAATGATGATATCCCCAAGGCCATAGCAAAGATTCTTAACTCTGGGAGATGGAGAGAAGTGTCTCATCTCCAAGAAATCAGAGGGAGGATTTGGCAGTATATAACATAAAGAAGCATGTTCAGTACATCTATTATTTTCTTCATACAAACTACTGAAAAAAAAAAAAAACATTTTTTTGTGTGGTAGGGAAATGTAGAAGATGGACAAGCAAAACAAAACAAAAACATTTTTTTCCTTTTTTCCCCTTTTCTTAATTTAATTAAGTTTTATTATGATACAAATATTTAGTGGCATTTACCTTCTTAATAAAATTTTAAGTGTGGGGTGCCTGTGTGGCTCAGTCTGTTAAGCATCTGCCTTCAGCCCAGGTCATGATCTCAGGGTCCTGGGATTGAGTCCCATGTTGTGCTTTCTGCTCAGTGGGGAGCCTGCTTTTCCCTCTCCTTCTGCTTCTCCTCCTACTTGTGGGCTCTCTCTCTCTCTCTCTCTCTGTCAAATAAATAAATTAAATCTTTAAAAAAATAAATAAAATAAAAATTTAAGTGTATCATATAGTATTGCTGATTATCTATGCAGTGTCGTACAGTGGATCTCTAGAATTTAATCATCTTGCTTAACTAAAACTTTATGCCGATGGATTGGTAACTTTCTTTTTCTCCCTTCCCTCCCAACCCTTGGCAACCACCATTCTACTGGCTGATTCAATGACTGCCTACTTTAGATACTTCCTGTATATAAACTATCTAAAGTGGAATCATGTAGTATATGTCTTTGTGTGACTGACTGGCTTATTTCACTTAGCATAATATCCTCAAGATTCACCCATGTTGTTGCATATTGCAGAATTTCCTTGGGGTGGCTAGGTTAAAAACCAAGAAACAGAAGACAAGTGTTAACGAAGGTGTGGGAAACTTGGAACCCTATATACTGTGGGAAGAAATGTAAAACAGTACTACCACTCTTGTAAAGAGTATGGAGGTTCTTCAAAAAATTAAACATAGGACTAACATATAATCCAGCATCCCCACTTCTGGATATTTATTCAAAATAATTGAAATCAAGATTTTAAAAAGATATCAGCCCTCCCATGTTCATTGCAGGACAACTCACAATAGCTCTGATGTGGAAACAATCTAAATATCCATCTATAGATGAGTAGATAAAATGTGGTATATATAATGAAATATTTTTCAGCCTTAAAGAATAAGGAACATGGTTTTTAAAAGGTTAAAATATATTGACCTTATAGTTAAAAAAATCAAAAGTTTTTGTGTGTGTGTGTGTGGTTTTTTTTTTTTTTTTTTTTGCTTTTTCATTCCGAGCCTTCAGTGCAGCCCCTGTGAATAATACAGCTCCACCATTCCACCTACATATCCTGCTCCCTTGATCCCCTTATAACTGGAAGCACTAGGGAGAGAGTCAAGTTTCCTGGAACATACAGTGCCTCTAACAATTTCCTCATGAAGCTTTTCCTAACTCTCTTAATCAATTTTAAAGGACTGTCTTTCAATTATCATATGATCTATCTGATAGGAGGAATTTGAGAGGCAGGGTGGGGGTGGAGGGAAGGGAGGGAAAAATGAAACAAGATGGGACTGGAGAGGGAGACACACCATAAGAGACTCTTACTCTCAGGAAACAAACTGAGGGTTGCTGGGGGAAGGGGTGGTGGATGGATGGGGTGGCTGGGTGATGGACACTGGGGAGGGTATGTGCTATGGTGAGTGATGTGAATTGTGTAAGACAGATGATTCACAGACCTGTACTCCTGAAATAAATAATACATTGTATGTCAGTAAATTAAAAAAAAAAAAAAAAAGGCACTGTCTTCTAGGGGCACCTGCGTAGCTCAATCAGTTAAGCATCAGACTTAATTTTGGCTCAGGTCATGATCTCAGGGTCATGAGCACAGGCAGAGGCTACTAAAGATTTTCTCTCTCCCTTTCCCTCTGCAGCTCATGAGTGAACCCCTGTGCTCTCTCTCAAAAGAAAAGAAAACAAAACAGAGCACTGTCTTTTAGTCTGTCCACTTAGCATGGACAAGAATAATCAATGAAGTTATATCCAGAGTATGGGCTGCTTAATATTCATTAAATTTGGACCACATATCATAATGTTAGTTGTGATAATAATTTAAGCATTTTAATACCCCACTACTCTACACATCAAGATTAGATATAAGCATTTTTAAAGAGTAATGAAAGTGACTTTAAATGGTTTGATTAGCTAGACTTTCTATGCCAAATGTATCAAGTTATGCTTACTGTGAATACTATTTATAGGAGATACGTAATGAAAATAGATATGTGATTAATAGAATATCCTGAAATATTCATAAGTCATTCCTGGCCAGGTGTTTTAGACATTGACAATTTTTTTTAGTGAAATTTAATTTAGTACGGTTAGGTATTTTGAAAATGACAAAATTTTAATGTAATATTCTAATTTAAAACTGAATATATTTTTGAGAACATATTTGAGATAAAACGTTAATAAATTTCACATCTTAAATTTACTACTGAAAAATTTTAAATGTACATGTGCTTATCTATCACCTCTGCTTTGAATATTAGTTGACTTTTCTCACTTATTAATTTGTCAAACAGTATCTTCTTTGGAAGATTGTTCTAACAGCAGTAAAAAGAGCTTTGTAGGAATTCTTGAAAATACTTGAATGATCAGCTTTGCTCTGGTTAAAATTATGATTTTTTTTCAGAGTATATAATATGTCCTAAGAGTGAAGTCGTCATAATTTTGTAAATATTGATTTGATCACAAAATATATTTCTATAATTTATTGCTAAATATCCCATTTAAATACATAAGCAGAATAAATAGAATATAAAAATTACAGGAAAATAACGCTATGTGTATGTGTAAATTTTTTTATAACCAAATGTAATCAATTTTTTGATCTGCATGTTTCAATCACTTATAAGTATTTTTGAAAACAGAAATGTTCAATATTTATATAAGCATGGTTTATCATATGACTTTTGTGTTTTCTCTTAGATTAACCTTCCGCTCTGTGATTATAAACACATTTATCAAGGTTCTTCCAGTATACTTGCGATTTTTTTTTTTTTTTTTTGGATATATGTGGACTTTATTTGGGGGGATGCCATGTAGTTACGGAATGAACTATTCCTCTTGTTTATTTGTTAGCTTATAATATGAAAGTCAGTTACCCTTAAACTTCTCATGAAAAAAAAATCTATCTTTTGTTCCCTCTGAATTGATACGATACCTTTATTATATATCAATTTTAGAATTTTTAATCTGTCAAAGGAAAAATTATTATTATTATTTTTTAAAGATTTTATTTATTTATTTGACAGAGAGAGATCACAAGTAGGCAGAGAGGCAGGCAGAGAGAGAGGAGGAAGCAGGCTCCCTGCCAAGCAGAGAGCCTGATGCGGGACTCGATCCCAGGACCCTGAGATCATGACCTGAGCAAAGTCATGGCAGAGGCTCAACCCACTGAGCCACCCAGGCGCCCAGGAAAAATTATTTTTAAAAAGCAGTTAAAACATCCATAATAGCAAAGAGCTTAATTTTGTGCAATAAAAATGCTCTTATTAATTAAAAAATGTGCATCCCAGTACAAAATAAGTGAATGACGTGAACATGGAATTTTTGTAAGTATAAACATCTGTTACCAATACACATGAAACAAAATTTCTCCTCACTCTTAATCCAATGCAAATAAATGAAAAAAAATAGCAAAACAAGTTTCTTTTCCCCCCTTTAGAACAGAAAATTTCAGTAAGTTTAATATAACAGTTTTGGCAAGGGTGTGCAAAAACAAACCTTTTTGTACATGTTGCTGGAGAAGTGAGTTGATAGAGACTCTTTGAAAACAACTTTGATAATATCAGCTCCTTAACTGCCCATTTGATGATGTATGTCATGGTAAATTGTATTTTGTAAATTTATCTTAAAATATACCTGCACTCTTAAAAATGCAGACTAACCTATAGTACCAGAAAGCAGATCACTAGTTGCCTAGGAAAGGGGCTTAGGAACAGGAGGGTAGCATTAAAAAGGCACACTTTGGGGGGTTGATGTATATATTCACCGTCTTGATTGTGGTGGTACAAAAAGTGTATACATATGTCAAAACTTGCCAAATTGTACGCTTTATGTGCAACTTGTTACATGTCAATTATGCCTTAATGAATCTGTTAGTAAAGTGAGGCACAAATATGAAAAAGTATTTGCTAAAAAACTTTCCTCGCATCACTACTTGAATGGGAAAAACCTGTATCCGATACTGTCCAGGAATTATATCTAAAATAAAAATACTATCAACCAGAAAATACTTATAAATGATCTTTGATGTAAAAGTAATTTTTAGAAATAATAAAATAAGCAAAACTTCTGTACAGAAAAAATAAGACTGGAAGCAAATGGGTGAGAAATATTTAGATAATTTTTCCTTTTTTTGAAATATATATATATATTTTCTAATATTGCTTAATAAGTATGCATTTTTATTTAAAAATAAATGGGAAAAAGCAAAAATTTACCAGATGAAAGGTGAACAGTATGAACTACTAAAGTCACGGAGTAAATCATACCAAATAATAGCAGCTTCATTGTCACAGAGTAACTACACTGTTAGCCTTTGCTATTCACCATTAAGAAAGTATTTTTTATTTTTGCAAAGTATACAGCAAAATATGATCCCAGATTTGTAGGAAAAAAATGCTAACTCAGTTGGCGTTTAGTATGACTGTGGTTTCAGTGTCAATTCAGTTAAATCCTGTGCAGTACTATTCCCTCAGTGCAGATCTATTCACTCAGTGACACTTATGGGCCAGGGAGGTTTTCTATTCAGTTCTCAAAGACTTAGTTTGCTGACTTAGGATCAGAATCATGCATGTACAGCTCTGGGAAAGGAGCCCAGGATTTTTATAAATAACTTTATGGGTTGGCTTTCCTGAGCCCTCTACAATCTCCCCAGTACTTTCTGGCTCCCTAGGGCTTCCCTTTTTGGTTCTTTTGCCAGAAACTGGGGCTTTAGTTGCCCCACTCTGGT
This sequence comes from Enhydra lutris kenyoni, assembly GCF_002288905.1. Lineage (NCBI taxonomy): Eukaryota > Metazoa > Chordata > Mammalia > Carnivora > Mustelidae > Enhydra > Enhydra lutris. The sequence continues at coordinate 27,474,615 of NW_019154086.1, read as the reverse complement.
ATATACTTCTACGGCTTTGCCAACATCTGAGGCTAAGAAAAAAATTACAAAGAAAAGTTGCAAAGATAGTTCAGCCCACGGCTGTACTGATTGGACGGGGAGAATCTACTCTGATAATTTTGGTTCCTACGGGGTCCCAATGCAGGTGGTACTGCCACACATACTGGGTTGATTGGGATCAGACTAGAAAACTTCTGCTAGAGCTTTCTGTCTGCACCCAGTGCCCACTTCCAGGTTTGGGGCTACATGACTTTAGGCTGGGCACACTGGAGGAAAGAAAATTGATAGACTTACCACTGATTCTTTGATATTTCAAATTGCCATCTTCTTAACCAATCTACCTGCTACTATTGAATTTTCTGAGTCCTCAAATAGCAATTTCATACTTTCTGCCCAGATTTTATAGCTGCTTTCAGAGGGAAAGATGTGATGGAGTGCGCTTACTCTGGTACCTGGAACTGAAACTCAAGCAAATGCTTTCAATTAGTAAATTTGCTCAAGTCCTTGGTATTAATCAGTACAAGAGGGTCCCTTAATTGTTCCTTTGAGTAAAGTATACAGCTGAAGTCAATGAAAAATTTACATATTATTGGATTTTTACTTTATGTAAAAATACATACATATTAATATTGCACTTTAAAATTAGCCTTATAAATATTAACTTTTCTTAAGCTTTTTCTTGGTTAAGCCCATAGATGGTACAGAATTATTTGTCTCCTTAAGTATGTGGGTTTGCTGTTCATTAATCACAACGTGCAGTTCATATCAGTGACATCAACAAGCTTAATTTTTTGTTGACGTATAATCAACATATAACATATTAGTTTGAGGAGTTTGATTAGTTTGATTTGCATTTCCTTGACGATTAGTGATATTGGACATCTTTTCATGAGCCTGTTGACCATCTGTTATGTCTTTGGAAAAATGTCTTTTCAGATCTGCCCGTTTTAAAATCAGATTGCTTGTGGGTTTTTTTGTTTGTTTGTTTTTGTTTTTTGTTTTTTGGCTATTGAGTTTTAGGAGTTTTAAAGGTATATATGTATTTAAGGAGTGGGGGGTTGTTAAGAGAGAGAATCTTAAGCAGTCTCCACACCCAGCATAGAGCTTAGTACAGTGTTCGAGCTCATGAGCCTGAGATCGTGACCTGAACCAAAATCAAGAGTCAGGGGCTTAACAGACTGAGCCACCCAGGGACCCCTATATACTTTTTATATTAACCTCTTGGCAAGATTTATTTTAAACTTAAACATTGGTTTTACATTTTAGAAACTTTTAGAACAGACACTATTCCTCTAGATGTCAGACTGTCCTTTTCTTTACATATTTGAGTTAAATGCATCTGTAGTAAATGGGAAACACAGAAAAAAGAGAGTTCTAAGGATAGAGCATGAACCAGCTGGAAAAGCTTTGCGTTATACACATGAATGTTAGAGTATCCTGGATAAGAGAGATGTCTTACTGATGGTTATGTGCATATCAATTTAACCAGTGTTAGTCTATGTTTAGGGAGCAAGCTTAACAAATTCAGAGACTGTGGGGCACTGACTGGGACCCAGCAATCTCTCTTAAAATCAATTTTCAAATTTAAATTCATTTTAAGGCCCAAATATTCATTTTTATACCTGTGTAATTAAAAAAGCGTTGCTCACAAATAACTGGGGCTAAGGTTTTGCATTTTTTCTATTATCCAAGAGAGATACAGAACTAGACCACTTTTCCTCACTTCCACCACTATTTTCCTGGTTTAAGTCAATGGCATCTCTTTATTACCCTATCTTTGTAATAGACTCCCAGCTGATCTCCCTGCTTTCCACCTCACTCCCCAAAATCCAGTATCTGCAGCAGAAAGAATCATCCTTTCAGAACTTAAGTCACATCCAGTCACTCCTCTGCTCAAAACCCTCCAATGGGATCTCTTCTCCACCAGAATAAAAGCTGAACCCCAAGCTTTACAGTGACCCATAGTGTCCTACATAATTTGGAACCAAGATGTCTCTAACCTCACCTCCTGCTAATATTTATTCTACCCTCCTTTTTTCAGCCATATTATCCTCTCTGTACTTGTTTGACTGTGGTAGGTCCACTTCTGTCCCAGGGTCTTTGTACTGGCTCGTCCCTTTATTGGAACTCCTGTGTCTCCTGCACACACATAGTACACTTCCCCCTCTACTCCAAGTACTTACTTAAAAGTCATATTTCATTGAAGTCTTCCCTGGACTAGAGAACTTCTAGTTGAAGTTGAAACAGTGACTCTCACCTCCCTGACCTGCACTATCCCCTTTTACTGCTTTATTTTTTCTATAGTTGTTATCACTGTTGGATAGTGATCACTAGTTCTTATCAATATCTAGTATACTATTTTGTTTTTATTTGGTGGTATTAACATACTATCTATTTTGCTCTCCTAGATAGTACACTACATGATAGCACACAATAATTATTTTATTCACTGCTACTATATCCCCAGGGTCTAGAAACATATATTAGCATGTAATACATAGTTGACCTATATTGAGTTAATAGGTATATTCTTTAATAGGTGCTTACATGTATAAAGGTGGAAATCAGAGAGCATACTTGGAAATCAGAGAGCATACCACCGATTCTGACAGCTTTCCAATAGTGATAGATTTCTAACTAAGAATATTCAAAGAAGGTCTTTGGGTAAGGAAGTAGAGACCTACCTCTTCTGGAACTTCCTTTGCAATAAAGGGAGTTTGATTGTAATAGTCTAGAGTTGTGGCAAAACCACTAGGGTCCATCTTTGGAATATTTTTCATACGTATCTTTGTTTTTCTGTTTTCTAGTAACTGTCCTGGTTTCTCTTAGCTGCTTTATTATAGTAACTTCATAATTGGTTTTTCTCTGTGTCTTATCCCCCAGTCTATCATACATGTTACTTTTAAAATAATCTTCATAAAGAATGGCTGCAATTTTGCCAGCCCCCTACTAATGTGCTATTTCAAAGCATTCATGGCCCTTCCTGATCTATCATTTTTACCTTAGCTAGTAGAAATTAGTCCCCTTAAATATCTTTTCTTTTTGTGCAATTAGAATTTTTTTTCCTTTCCAAATTTACTTAGGATGTTCTGTCTTCCAAACTTTAGTTCAATGTTCTTGTATTCCTCAGTTTGCAATCCTACCCAAATAGTTCTTGATCAGAAATATGTGTATGAAATTGAAATCTGTGTTGATGTCATTCTAGGGAAGTAGCACATCTAGGGTTGCCTTTACATTGCCTGGGATTGTCTAGCAGGAATGACCTAAAAAATATACTTATTCTATTTAAGCTGTCAACTCTTGCTTGTCTTCCATCTTCTGACTCCAAGGCACTTTTAGGTATCTCTATCCTCAATCCATGAGGAGATGTGAGATGAGGGATGGGGCTCTTCTTCTTCCCCAGTATTTGGAATTAGCATATAGTTGGTACTAATCAGAACCAGATCAAGATTTCCTCACAGCCAAGATCCTAGAAAAATCTACCCTCGTGACACACAGATTGATGGTTCAAAAGTTTAAACTTCTCTGGCTTGGGGTTAGGGGTTATGAGAGTTCCCTTAAGAAACATATTGGATAATTCAAGGAAAAAGAGATTATAAAATAAAAATTCTGTTGCGAAGATATTTTGGAAATGTGTTTAGGGGCGCTTGGTGGCTCATTCTTTAAGTGTCTGCCTTCGGCTCAGGTCATGATCCCAGTGTCCTTGGATCAAGCCGCGCATTGGGTTCCCTGCTTGGCAGGAAGCCTGCTTCTACCTCTCCAACTCCCCCTGTGTGTGTTCCCTCACACACTGTGTCTCTCTCTGTCAAATAAACAAATACAATAAAAAAGAATGTGTTTAGTCCACAGGATGGAGCGACTGATTATCTTAAAGATTGAAAGAAGTCTTTGTCAAGAGTTTTACCTCTTTCCTTCTTTTGTTCTTCCTTCTTATTTCTCTGTCTCTGCTTCTCTCATCCTTTCTTGTGTGTGTTTATCTTACTGAAAAATTGGGAGCAGGGTAGATAAGCAGAGAGTGTGGTCTTAAAAAGTGATAAATCAGCTTGCAAGAAATAATTCATGTGATAAATCAATAGCAAGAAATTCTAGGTCTATGTGAGGGCAAAATGTGAAATGAAGAGAGATGAGTTAAAACAAAAGTTGTGGGGGTGCCTGGGTGGCTCAGTGGGTTAGGGCCTCTGCCTTCAGCTCGGGTCATGATCTCAGGGTCCTGGGATCGAGCCCCGCGTTGGGCTCTCTGCTCAGCAGGGAGCCTGCTTCCTCCTCTCTCTCTGCCTGCCTCTCTGCCTACTTGTCATTTCTGTCTGTCAAATAAATAAAATCTTTAAAAAA
>NW_019154086.1:27442925-27470183 GCF_002288905.1 Enhydra lutris kenyoni | reverse complement strand
AGGAAGCAGGCTCTCTGCTCAGCAGGGAGCCTGCTTCCTCCTCTCTCTCTGCCTGCCTCTCTGCCTACTTGTCATTTCTGTCTGTCAAATAAATAAAATCTTTAAAAAAAAAAAAAAAAAAGTTGTGATTTAATTAGAAAGCACTGAATGAGAATTACATTCATCACTGTTATGAAAATGAGAATTTGGAAACAACTTGCAAATCATTACAGGATAAAATAACTTATATAAGGCACATATGGTTGAATATATATGGCTTGATTATAGGTCATGCTGTAAGTGTTAGGGATAATCCTTAAAGGCCTGCATGGTTATACTAAGAATGACACAGTTATTTAAAATGATGATGGAAGTAGGGGAAAAAAAGCAAGTGAGGCAAAGTGTGCTATGATGAAAGAGTGTCCAGATTTCAAGTTCTGCTGGGTCTCTGTTTTCTGCCTGTAAAAAATAAAAAAATAGAGTTCCAAGGCTGTTACCTGGTTCACAAGGCTGCTGTCAATGATGAAATGAGAAAATCCTTGTGAAAAGCATTTTGAAAAACTCATACATTTTCTACAGATTAAAGTATTAGTAGCAACTTTTTTAAAAATCAGGGCACTTGACACATCGCAAAGTATTAGAAGGATAAAGTATTCATTCTCAAAATTAAGGCCATGTAAAGTTACCCAGTTTTTAGTCTGTTAAAATGATTTCTAAGCGTGGAAGAATTTGGGGAATATCCTGGAAAGGCGAAAATGTAGGGATACTCCTTACCTCAGGTTTCCTAAAGGATGCTGATATCCTGTGTGCCAAGATCAGACCCCAGTAGTGAAGTCAATGGAGAGAGGTTAGCATGACCATGGGACTTTATAATCCAGCCCTGGGCAAATTATTATTAAGGGATGATATGAGTGGATTATGTATTGTTGCCAGAGCTCCTTTGCATTTCTGATTTTCGATGCTTTGCCATCTAGGTTTGCTCCTTATTTATCTACTTTTTTGGGATAATAATAATATAGACTCCAATATATAAAATAAATCAAATAAAATAAAAACAATAAATATATAAAATAAAAAGGTAATAAAATAGAACCAAAGAGGCAGATTTTTTTTTGCTTTTCTTTTGTTTTTTTGTATTTCTTTAATTTTAGCTTCTTTATCATTTCTTCTTTCTTATTTTCTTTGATTTCTTTTTGTGTATACTTTAAAAAGCATCTTAAGTTTGAGAACTTCTTTCCTTTAAATGCCTTTAATGTTGTAGACTTTTTTTGAAGGAGTAGTTTGCTATATAATCAATATTTTGATTAAGTATTTAATCCTCTTTGTTTTCTAGGTAATGTGAAATTTCAGTTTTTTAATTTATTCTTTGAACCAATATATTTAAAATTATGTTTCTTAATTTTCAAAAAGGGTGTTTGAAGTTAACATTTATTTTTTATTTCTAAACTTTTGGGATATGCTTGTGAACTGTGGCCTTTTTTTTTTAATTTTTAGTAGTTATTTGTGCTAAGTACATAGTCTTTTTTAAAAATTTGGCATATTTTCATGGCAAACCAAAATGTATATTCTTTATTTTATTGATTTACTAAGTAGAGTTTGGTGATTTTTAGTTATTCAATTCCTCTATGTCTGTGCTTATTTTTAGCTGCTAGTTCTGTCAGATTTTGGAACAGTTACTAAAATGTTCCAACTATTTTATATTTATCCTGTTCTAACTGCATTTATAATAGTATTTGGGTTAATATATTAATAAGCTATTGTTTATTTGTTACAGTGTCTATATTCTTCATAAATTAAGCATTTTGCCATCATAGAATTTCCCCCTCTATGATGTTAAATGTTTTTATCTATTCTTGGGTTTTTTGGTTAAATGTTATCTCTCCACCATCATTTGCTTTTTATTTTTGTGTATTTATTTCTCAGTTCTGCCTGCAAAATCTTTCCCTTCATGATTTCCACCTCAGATTCTCAGTCTCTCAAGTCTATAAATCAGGTCTCAAACATGACCATCTTTTCCTTCATTTCATCTCCAGAATATTTTATCTCTAGAATATTTTAATTCTAAAATAATGTTTTCCATTTTCAGAAAGTTTTTTTTTAATACCATAATTGAACAAATGCCCTTGTTACTCTTTTTTGTTCAAGGCATTAACTGTCTCGTTGTATAGTTACATTCTATTTGGAGCAGCCCCTACGTGTCTGCTTGTTTGCTTTCCTACTTTGGCTTCCTCACTGGGGTTCATGCTTCACTGCTGAGACACTTCATGCAGGAGGGGATCTTTTAAGGAAAGGCAGGACCAGCATCTCTCCCTGGGGGCCAGCTGCCTACAGACCTGCAAATTGCCATTTCTCTGTCATGGATCCAGCTGCAAAAGCTGTCACCCTCTAGCCCTCACAATTCAGGTTGAAGCTGCTGAACTTTTCAGCTCTCTGTGGCTTTCTGATAGCCAGATCACCCCCCAAAGATACTTGTGGATATTTAGCTTCTTTTCTACTAGGGGCAAGATGGAAAGTTATAATCAGTTTTACAAAGAAAAAAAAAATCCAGGCCAAAGTCCAACTCATGTTCTGCTCCCTGACTGCACATGATGACCAGGCTATGTCCACCTTGAAGAAGGGGTACATAGTTTTCTACACAATCGGCACCATCTGGCTACCAAGCTGTCTGCCCAGAGGACATGCTCTATTTCTAATCATCCATCTAAGGTAGACCTTTTCCTAGTTTCCCAAAGGCAGAGTGTAGGTGAGTGGAGGCTTTCCCTCTGGGGTCCACAAATTCTCATATAAAATTCACTCTCATTCATCGATATTATCTCTCTCTCTCTCTCTAAAGCTCACACTAATCCTTACTTCAGAATTCTCAATGACAAGTCTCTTCCCTCATTTCAAGGTCTGGGAATAGGAGGAATGAAAATCCCTTACTACCTCTTGCCATCCTGGATTTTGGCAGAGCAAAAATTCTCATTTGAAACCTCTATGCCACTACCTTTAGACCCAGAGGTGGCTCGTCTTGGTGGAAGCAACTAATTGTTAACCTGGAGTTGGATGGGTGTGAGCAGCATGGACTCATTGTGGTGCCATTTTCCCAGAATCTCACGGAATCTCTCTGGATATTACATTCTCAGAGACTATCTGTTCAAGTATCAGATATGCAATGTAAACTGAATACCAAGAATTGCCGAAGGGCCAGTCCCCCACTCACTTCTCCAGCCCCATCTAGCAGACCTTTTCCACTTGTTTTCTGCCAGTCCAGTCACTCTGACTTTCTCGTAATGCCTCCGGTATTCTGTGCTTCCTCAGGTTCTATGGATCTTCACATATGTGCTCCTTGTTCATGGAAATTCCTACTCATACCACACATATCAGGCCAGAGACTCCTTCCAGGCAGGCTTTCCTGAAGATGTCAGCCAGGTGAGGTCTTATGGAGCAGGCTACATCCTCATTGCTCTTCTAGGACCTCTATGAACATTTATCCCCTGCACTAGATTGTAAATTCTGTGCAGGCGAGCCTCCCCCAGAGCCGCCTCCAGTGCTTGTGTGTGCAGCACCTGGGACACTGCTTAAACACTAGGAGCCAACAGTATTTGTTTTATAAATAACACCAGGAGAGGGGTGCCTGGGTGGCTCAGTGTGTTAAAGCCTCTGCCTTCTGCTCGCGTTATGATAGCAGAGTCCTGGGATTGAGCCCCACATCGGATTCTCTGCTCAGCAGGGAGCCTGCTTCCCCCTTTCTCTCTGCCTGCCTCTCTGATCCCTGTCTGTCAAATAAATAAGTAAAATCTTAAAATAAATAAATAAATAAATAACACCAGGAGAGAACCCAGACACTGCATGAGAGTTTTCCTGAGGAATCACAAATCTCAATTATCTGAGGATAAAATTTGATGATAAACTTTCAAGTAGTGAAATCTCATACTAAATTTTCTCACATTAAAGCACGGGATTCCCCAAATTTTTCTGTGAAAAATTTCAAATATATAGAAAAGTTATAGGCATGTGATAATGATCATGCACATATTCCTCATTTAGATACCATTATTTTGGTATCTAAGATATCACTTAGATATCACAAGATATCACTTAGATACCATACATTTTTGCTATGCTTGTTTTGTAACAAAGCTGTTTATTCCTTCCTCAACCCATCCATTAATTCATGATATTTTATGTACAAAGTAGCAGATTTAAGTACATTTCCCCTTAAATACTCTCACATAGATATCAGTATTTAAAGCTTAGTACTTATATATAGGTAGTTTTCAGTCTTTTGAAGTTAAGTTTTACAGAAAAATGCATACATTTTAACTGTAAATTTATAAAATTTTTCATGAATGCATACCCATACACAAATCTGTATCAACACATACACATTATCATCATCTCAGAAAGTTCCTTCACATAGCACAGATAGGTCATTTGTAAATACAGTATAATATTACATTGTGTTTCTTCTGCAAAACTTTTGTGAGATTTAAATGAGATGATGTGAAATACAAAAGCAGTAATACAACTAAGCAACACTGTCACTGAACAAAATAATTTCAGTTAACACAAATCGTAAATAAATGGGAAAGTAAGCACTTCATAACCTGTATTGTGCTTATTTTTAAAGTTATGTCCTGCTCTATAAGCACCAAATAGAAGAAACAGGTTTTGGTACCTAATCTATTTTATACTAAGCAATGACTTTAGTAAATTATCTAACTCTTTGATATTTAATTTTGCAATTTGTAAAATGCAGAAGGTAAAAATACTCACAGAATTTGGAGAACGAAGACAGCAGTAACTGTTTTTTTTTTCTTTTGTTTTGTTTTTTAAAGATTTTATTTATTTATTTGACAGACAGAGATCTACAAGTAGGTGGAGAGGCAGGCAGAGAGAGAGGAGGAAGCAGGCTGAGAGCAGAAGGAAGCAGGCCCTCAGCAGAGAGCCTGATGCTGGGCTTGATCCCAGGATCCTGAGATCATGACCTGAGCTGAAGGCAGAGGCTAAACCCACTGAGCCACCCAGGTGCCCCGACAGCAGTAACTGTTGATAGTTAAATGAAATAATACGAAATCTTAGAATCAAGTTCCCTTTCCCTCTCATTGTCTTTGAGCTTCTTAGATTTCAGTGATGTATATATTAAAAGGTGATAAAATTAATTTATAGTAGAGCTATGGCAGAAGGAGACAAAAGAAGACATTTTTAAACTTTTTTTTTTTTGGTATAAACACCAAAACCTGTATTTTTTTCTGCTATATTCTGAAGGCTTCTTATGAGTAAGACTAAAAATCTGATTTATGTAGTTTGAGTCTTCCAAGAGCCCCTTAGGTTATACTATATAAATAGTTCTACCTATAGCTGTATCAAATGTTCCTGAAAATAAGCAATTGAATCTCAGAAAAGTTTAAATTTTCAATTATTTCACAGTGCTATGGTAGTAAAAACATGAGTGGCTAGAGAGCAACATGGCCCAGAGATGATTTTTTAGCCAGATTGCCTATGTTCATTTTGGCTCTGGCCCCACTAAATGTATAAAGGGCAGCATGTTATTGCCTTTTTGTGCCTCCATTTCATTTGTGAAGTGGAAGCAGTAATATTTCCTATCTCATTGGATTGTTGTATAGATTTACTGTGTTTAAGTATGTAAAGTTCTTAGAATGTCACCTAACATATAATAAATTCTCAATAAAATGAGCTCTCAATATCAGAGTTAGGCAGATGTAGATTCAAATACTACTATTCTGTGTCACCTTGGACATGTTACTTATCCTCTCTGAGTTTTAGGTTCTATATCAGTAATATGTGATTAATTAAACATTAAATAATAATATTAAGGGGCACCTGGGTGGCTCAGTTGGTTAAGCATCCAACTCTTGGTTTAGGCTCAGGTCATGATCTCAGGGTCCTGGGATCAAGCCCCATATCAGGCTCCACATTTAGTGCAGAATCCACTTGTCTCTCTTCCTTCCCTCTACTCCTACCCCTACTCATGTTCTCTCTCTCAAATAAATAAAATCTTTAAGAAAATAATGATATTCATAGGGCAGTTCCTTATATACAGTAAGTGCCTGATTGTTGTTCTTATTGTATTTTTCTTAGATTCCAGTTTTGGAAGGCATGGCAGATTACATACATTTTTAAATCAAGAATGAAAATGCAAAAGATATTTCTATTTCAAAAAAAAGGAAATTATTTATTAAAAAATAGATTCTCCAACACATTGGTGCCCACTGTGATTGACTCACCAGCTGCCAGAGACTAGAATTTTAAGAACGTTTGTTCCAGAGAAACCATAAACGCTGGCAAGAGATAATTGAATCAAGGGATCTTTGGGTCACATTCTATTCTGCTGCATTATCACTAATTTCACTGTATCTTTGTAGAAAAAAGTTGGGGATTAAAACTTTATTATTACAATAATTATTATTGTTTGCAGAGGTTTGGGAGTGATTTTTATTTACCTTCTTAATTTTTCACATAATGAATTGCTTTTGAATTCACCTTAAATAGCTGGTATTTTTGTTTGTTTGTTTGTTTTAAGATTTTGTTTATTTATTTGACAGACAGAGATCACAGGTAGGCAGAGAGGCAAGCAGAGAGAGAGAAGGAAGCAGGCTCCCTGCTGAGCAGAGAGCCTGATGCGGGGCTCGATCCCAGGACCCTGAGATCATGACCTGAGCCGAAAGCAGAGGCTTTAACCCACTGAGCCACCCAGGCGCCCCTTTATAGCTGGTATGTTTTTTAAAAAATTATATATCTCTGTATAGTTCTGCTTAGGTTACTATCTTCTCCAACTCATAAAATCATTCTTCTCAGTATCCTGTGTGTATTTAATCTCATCAATTTTGGTAAAACTTCATAAAATTATTGTATTATATCTTTGTTACTAGTGTTTATTAAGCATAGGTTTTAAAACCAAGATTTTCAAAAAAAGGAAGAAGGAAATTGAAACCATTTTCAATGTTTTCTGTGCACATTTGCACAGTGAAATCACTTGTAACAGACTCACACAACTAATTAGCAGATCTTTATTTTGCTATGTTTCTGGCCAAGTCAATGTGACAGGATATGGGAAGCCATACCAATTAACAGGCCTGAGCAAGCTTCTCATTTGACAAACATTTAATAAGCAATAAAATAGGAACTTGGAAGTTCTGAAACTCACTGATGGAAAAAAGAGAAGAGCTCTGTTGCTTATCTGGAATAAAGGAGGAACTCAATTAAGCTAACAAGATGCAAGCTGTAAAATTATTTTTTTTTTCAGGGTTGAGTTGAATTTTAGTTTAGCAAGCAACTTTGGGAGGTCACCTTGTCTTTTTCTTTCCCGGTCTGCATTAAAGCATAGCTGTGCAGTCCACGGTCTGCTTTCTTTCTGAGCAGTCCTCCCTAATGGTGATGGCGATGGTAGACTATTAGAATTCTGTTTAAAATGTTAGTGAAGATCTGATATTTTAAAAACTAGTTGTAAACTTTTGTAAATTTGTAGTGATCATCTTTTATAATCACAGGGGCTGATTTATGGCTGTGCCTCTCCCTGCCTCTTCCTGGTAGATCAGTGTGTGTTTGATTCTAATGTTGTTCCGGGCAGCTCGCTACACCTGAAATGCATTCACGCCATCGATGTATTCTCCAGGCACTTTTTCAGGAACCAACCCTTCCCACTTTGCATCATCATCCAGTTAAAAGCTTCATGTTTCTGAAAGTCAATAATGAAAAAAGTATTCAAGACTTTATGTCTTGAATATTAATATCTGTATTTATAAGAAAATTTACTGCACATGTTGTCTATATCTCATTTATAACTGGTATGCTTTCAAAAAATTTATCACAGAAAAGGTGAACTGACAAGATAAATGAAGTAGAAGTTCATTATTCAAATTAAAAATTATTTTCTGTCAACGGAAGGCACATAGCATTTTTATTAGGAGATTTTAGTGCATATTAAATATAATTAAATTTTTATTTTAAAATAAAATGATTGTTAATATTGATATAATTTAATTTAATTATCTTTAGTTTTTAAGTTAACTGAAGTGGTATTAATTGCATGGATGAAGCTAACATTATTTAAAGTGGGCCTTTTTAACTGATCAAAATTCATTTATTCATTCAAACTTTTATATTACGCACTACCAATTTCATGAGATTTAATTGAAAAAATAACTTTATTGAACACAGACTCTAAGACTTTTTTTTATAAAGATTTTATTCATTTATTTGAGAGAGAGAGAGTGAGAGAGGGAACACAAGCAAGGAGAGTGGGAGAGGGAGAAGCAGGCTTCCCAGGGAACGAAGCCCGAAATGGGACTCGATCCCAGGACCCTGGGATCATGAACTAAGCCTAAGGCAGACCCTTAACAACTGAGCCACCCAGGCACCCCTCAGTTAGGCTTTTTATTAAGCCCTGGAAGCAGAGGTTAGTAGAAAGATATGGCCACTGCACTCTTAGTGCTAAAAAAGTTGTATAAGAAAATCATTTAGCAGTGGAAACTTTGAGCCTTAAAGTTTAGCCCTAAGTAACGATCTTTGTTTTTCTACTGAGTTGGTTTATGTTCATTTGCTCTTTGGAAGTCCACTTATGATAAGTAAAGCATACATTGCATACACATATTATAGTGTTCAAAGAAAGATCATAACACTGTAATTGGCAACATTATTAACAAGAATAACAAAAAGCTATGAATGCTTACTTTATACAGTACAACAAATTAATAGTTGACATATTTTGATCTTTAGACAGTGACTCTAGGTACCTTTTATATGCCAGAGAGTGTTCTTGTAGTCTTCTTAGTGAAATGCATTTATGCTTTTTACTGATTTTCCAGGTACAAAACTGATCTCAAATTCATTAATATTAATATGAGAGAAACTAGCTTGCTGAACATCAAAACAGTATTACATTTTGAAAGTGAGAAATTCCCTTTACAGTGAATTGAGAATATTACCAAAGCAAAGAACTCACTCCCAATTAAACATTATTCTTCAGTAGAAAATGTCTTCATTCACTTAGATAAACTTATGGTAATCTTTAAAACTTCAAGAAGGTATTTATTCAGGACAATGCTAGGAGTTTGCAATTAGAAAGTTTAGAAATGTGAATACATCTTCCAATACTGGAAAAAACAACACCTGTACTGTGGATATATAAACAGATCTTTTTCACTTATGTTTCTGTTACTCTGTTTATACTTGTGATTCTGTTATATGCCAACCTCTAAGATGTTTATTCATATGTTCACTAATGTTAAATATAAATATAATACAAGTATAATACAAAATAATACAAAATAAATATAAAACAAGTTCCTTTTACATTGGAGGCATTAATAATGTCAGAAAGGGAAAAAAATAAAAGAAGCAAAAAAGAAAAGAGAAAGAAAAGCATTCTAGGATCTTTCTGTTTTTCTGTGATGCAGTATTAGGTAAAATGAAAACAAAGGCATGAACATCCCACAGTAACCGAAAGTGTTATGCAGATGTGGTGATGAGGTTGCCAGTCTACTGTGACCAGAATCACTAACACTGTAGACACAGCATGGGGAAAGCCCCCAAGCTATGGAGAATTTTTTCTTATCAGAGTATTCACTGTAAATCAAATTTGGTTAGTTAGCAGCCATTTTAACAGGAACAATGCTACAAGGTTGCCCGCAGAAGCTGCTTTATCACTGGAATAGTTATTTGTAGAGGCAGTCAAGGTTCCACTGGCATCAGTGACTAAGTGTGAACTTCTGCATGTGATTTATAAACTTTTGGTTGAGGAGAAAAATTACTTTTCACCTGTGTAGAGGACTATATCTGGGCACTCCAGAGTTTTCATTTTTATCAGTACCTTCAATTATTGCAGGAAGTCATAAAAAACATGCTCCAACTGAGATCTGACCTTGGAGAATTGGCTTTTCACTCCAATTGAGGGAAAAGCAAATACAAATTTTTGTTAGTAGAGATGCTTTCTGTTATATAAGACACTCCCCGAAATATTATATTCTTATATTTAGGTGAAGTTTTGCACTTAAGTATAAAATAAGACCACTTAAAAGGCAAATATGAGCAATAGCTTCAAATCTTTGAGTAACAAAAATAAATATTTAGTTAATACTTTGACCAGTGTATACTTATTATTAACTATGAGAGGTCACCTCTCATAATATTCCAAAATATTTTTCAAAGTTATCAATGACAAAGGAAAAGTAATTGCAAAAATAACAAACTATTTTAAAATAAAATTTCTGAAAACATGTACTTTAATTCTTCAACTTTATAAGTGAATAGTCATTTATTTTAAACATACTCTAACTCAAGGTTAAGTTATATGACCTGGATTTGACTTTTAAGTTATGAATAATCACAGTTATAGATGTGTAGGCAAATTTTACTTAGCATGGGTAAGATATCTAACACACACACACACACACACACACACAATGAGTAGTTAAAATGAGACATTTTAAAAGGTTAAATAACATTATTGAAGTACTGTGTAGCAGAGACAGAAAGGAAGGTAGAAAGTTGAGTCTGTGTTCTAAAAAGATTTGCTGAGCTTGCGAGACCTTTGAGCAAAGTAAGCAAACATTTTCCAATTGTAGTTAATTTGAAGAGTTTAAAATTTAAACAAAGCTAGAGTTGAAGACACATATCTCTGCCAAGTCTCATTAAAAGACTTTAGGGAGGGGTTTGACTTAAAGTACTAGGGTGATTTATTTTTATATGGTACTTATATGCAATAGTAATATATAATAATAATAATCACAAAAACAAGACGTATTACATTTTCCCTTTCTTCAAAACTCTGTCCCATTCAACAATCTACTATCTAGTACTTCCAGGTATTGGTCAATTTGACATGTGATCAAATTTGCAAAAATAATGCCTAAGATATTGCCTCATAGAGTTGTGAGGATTAAAGGACTTATTTTTTAATCATAAAATTCTTTATAAATATAAGATATAGTTATTTTATATTTATTTTAGTTTATGTTTATTTTATGCTTAAAATAGTTTTTGCCAGTTTACAAAAAATTCTTATCTTTGCCTAAAAATCCTGTGGTGATTAAAAAAATTAAACTCATGAGCAAGTTGGACTTCCAAAACTAACGAGAGAATTTAAAAAGGGTCCTTGAAATATGTCTTCTCTTTCACATATAAATTTGATATAAAAGCTATCTTCATTGAAAACTGCAAAATATTGTTATTATTCATGATAGTTCTTTTTTTTTTTTAAGATTTTATTTATTTGACAGAGAGAGATCACAAGTGGGCAGAGAGGCAAGCAGAGAGAGAGAGAGAGAGAGGAGGAAGCAGGCTCCCTGCAGAGCAGAGAGCCCGATGTGGGACTCGATCCCAGGACCCTAAGATCATGACCTGAGCCGAAGGCAGAGGCTTAACCCACTGAGCCACTCAGGCGCCCCTATTCATGATAGTTCTTGAAAAATTAATTGAAAACTTTTTAGGGTTTGAAAAACATCTCTTTCAAATGTGGAAGAAAAGCTAATTTGTGAGGTTTTTTAAAAATAAGAATAATAGTGTTTTTAAGTAAAATATATTTTCTTCTTACTCAATGTATTTTATAAGGAAATATAATATGTATAAAATAAAAATATATTAATATATAATATATAAATACATAAGTAGAACATATTTTCTTATTAAATGACATAATATTCATGGCATGCTATGAATAATAATTGTATTTCCAGGCCCCTGGGGGCTCAGTCAGTTAAGCTTCTGTCTTTGGCTCAGGTCATGATCTCAGGGTCCTGGGATCAACCCCACATTGGGCTCCCTGCTCAGCGAGGAGCCTGCTTCCCTCTCTCCCTCTGCTGCTGCCCTGCTCCTTCTGGCTCTCTCACCCCCTTTCTGTCTCAAATAAATAAATAAATAAAATCTTTTAAAAAAGAGGTGTTTTAAAAAATAATAATTATTGTATTTCCTGAGAAAGAACTACCAAACGAACCTAATGCACATTAATGGTTTGCTAATATTAGTATTAGTTTTCCAGGGCTGCTGTAACAAAGTATCACAAACTGGGTGGCTTACATAACAGAAATTTATTTTCTTGGTTCCTGAGGCTAGAAGTGCAAATTCAAGATGTTGTAGGGTTCCTTCCTTCTAAGGGCTCTGAGGGAGACTTTTTCCATGCCTCTCCCCCAGCTTCTGGTGGTTTACTGGTAATGCTTCATGTCTCTTGGCTATAGAAACATCACCCTGGTTTCTGCTTTCATTTTCACATGGTATTCTCTCTATGTGTGTTTCTATCCTTTATGAAGGAAACCAGCCATACTAGATTAAAGCTTACCCTAATGACATTTTAACTTGATTGCTTCTGTGAAGACCCTATCTCCAAATAAGGTCGCATTTTGAGGTGCAGAAGGTTAAGACTTCAACTTGTAAATTTGAGGGGGATGCGATTCAACCCACAACAGCAAATTGCCAATTTAACAATCAGTGTGATACTTTGAAATAGAGCCAACAATAAAATCACTTAAAAGAAACTGCCAGAATTTTTTTAATAAATTGCAAAACACAAAAAGTTGTCAAGCATAGAAATTTTAAAAATGCTTTTTGTTAGTGTTACTTCTGGAAATAATTACTATTTTATTTATTTAAAGACTTTTTCGGGCACTTATTTTCTCTCATGAACTGCTTTGGGAACTCATCTTTATCAGTAGCAAATACAAAACACACACACACACACACACACACACACACACACACACACCCTCATGGTCCTTACAGTATGGCAGAAAATGTTGTTTTAATTTTGAGACTTTGAGACTTTGCACTTTTGAATGAAATTGAAAAATACAAGCTAATTTTAATAGCTTTAAGATACTGATGCAGGAGACCAATTACCCATGCTGTTTTACCACTCTCACATAGGGCTTTAGTACACATGCTGTTCATAAAAATTGTATTTAGTTAGGATATCAAATAATGAAGAACTTACTCTAATAATTTAGTTTTAGATTTAGCTATATTCTTTTGCTGTTATATTTATATGTTGCATGTTTTTTGCTTAACAATTTATAATTAGAAAAATAATCTTGCCACATTATATCTAAAGCCATTGCCTGATAATGTTTGGTTGAAACTTAGTATCAGAACAGCCTTTCAGGCATTTACTCTTAAACCTGAAATACAAATATGGAATGTTTTTAATTCTCTGGTGACATTTTTATAATATTTCCATTCCTAGTCTCTGTGAAGCCTTCAAAGATGTATTTCACCTTTCAGGCAATGATGGAACTCTTAATATCTCCCTCTAATGCTAACTCTGGGGCGAGATGAGGTGCGGTAAGCTGGGCTGCCTGGGGAAATAGCATCATAAAACATGGAGGCTCGACTCATGTTCTAGTCTGTTGTATTTTGAAAGACTCTTATTATAGCACAACAGAGTTGTACTTAACAAATATTGAAATTCATAAACACAAAGGCAAGAATGTAGGAAACAGGCACCTGGGGGATAAGGATGCTTTTCACTTTATATCTCAGCCTTACCCATACTTAAGTATCATCTTTTTTTTTTTTTTCTTAATCTTCACACAAATGTTTTGAATGACAGAACAATTAGAAAGAAACCAGATTGCAGTATCTATATCTGTCACTATAACTATTCCCTGGCAGACATAAATTCCCTGCTGATTTTGCTGCAGTGTATTATCTGAGAGGTAAGCTAAATCTTAACCTAGTTTTTTAGCAGTATAGCAGTGCATTGGAAGAAATGCCTCCTTCATCCTACTCTGAAAGTTGCATTTTTCCCTACTGTATGATAGCTATTTTTTGGATAAAATCTACTTTGTTACAGAAAGTTGCTATTAAAAAAATAATAAAAAAATGTGGATGGCTGACATAGGCATCTATATGCTGCACAGTGGACTGTGTGAAATGGACTAGGAGTATCCAGATAATTTCAGATAAAATGAAGACCAGTTTCACAGGACCATGAAAATACCAGTGCTCTCCCTGGATCACTAGCCTCGTTCCAATTTCCAAAGGCAGTTGCTCCTTTGGCTGTTGTTGCTTCAATGATGCCAGAGTCTATTTTTATCAGCTTACATACTATTCTGACAGCCCTGTATCCTGAATTAAATATAATATTTTGTGCAAATATACATAACTCCAAATTCATTAGAACCAAAATTAAGTCAGCATTTTTGTATGAACTATGTATAAATTAGTAGATTAAAAATTCAGAGATTGTGGCTTCAGGAAATAACACAAGATGACCTTTTTTGTGATTTAGCTGATTTGAATTTGTCACAGGTTTTCAGGAAAAAGTTATCTTTCTCATTTACTAGCAACATGCTCCTTTCCCATTTCTCATCATAATGTAAATTAAGGCTGGTTGGCTTTTTTTATTGCAAGTTTAAAGGTGAGTACTTTTAGACATGGCAAGAGCTGTGGGTATGAAGACAGTTCATCAGACATCAGTGTACACAGTGAACAATTTTGACCCTGGCAGTTGGATGCCCACAGCTAAAAAGCTTTTCCCAGTCATCCAATTAGGAAGGTAGCAACTGTTTATAATTATACATATCGGATGCACAACCAACTCCTTTATTCTTTAGTTGAAAATATTTGTTGTCTTAATGTCTCTCTATTGCTTTGAATTGAATGAGCTCTTATGTTACAGCCTTGATCAATATTTCCTACCCCTTTCCACAAAATGGCAAATAAAATTTCCAGGCACTTTATCGTGCTGCAGAGGTCTCAACTATCAGCTGCAGCAAGAACATTAGTGTTCAGTTAATTGGTACAGATGGCCACAGCACTGATTCTACCATTTCATTCAGCAGAGATCTGGATACTGGGGCTGGAACGCAGATGTCAGACCAGGCTCTTTGTTGGTATTTTCTGGTGTTGCTTTTGAAGGCCTTGTTCCTCTCTCTGTCTCCCCCTCCTTCCCTCCTTTTTCTGTTCTCATATGTCTTTCATAAATTTAACACAAAAATATAGGGTGCCTGCATGGCTCAGTCCATTAAGTGTCTGCCTTCGGTTTAGGTCATGATTCCAGGGTCCTGGGAATGAGCCCCAGGTGGGGCTCTCTGCTCAGTGGGAGCCTCCTTCTCCCTCTCCCTCTGCCTACTGTTCTGACTGCTTGTGTGTGCATGTATGCTCTATCTCTCTCTGTCAAATTAAAAAAAAAAAAAAGAAGTCTT
Source organism: Enhydra lutris kenyoni (assembly GCF_002288905.1). Classification (NCBI taxonomy): domain Eukaryota; kingdom Metazoa; phylum Chordata; class Mammalia; order Carnivora; family Mustelidae; genus Enhydra; species Enhydra lutris. The sequence continues at coordinate 27,455,064 of NW_019154086.1, read as the reverse complement.
TAAAACAATTAAAGAAAATAAAACATAAATGTATGGTTCATATAATCATTGCTTTTTAAATATGCATGGATTTCTATATCACTGGTTTTGTTTCAGAAAATGCTAGATACAATAAAAAGAAATCAAGTACTTATAACTTGAAAAACACTGTGAGGAGTAGTTAAAGAATCCAAGTTATAGGAGAAGTAGCCCCTAATTGTAGGAGAGAGATGCAGTAATTTGTATATTAGGAGTAGATATTATAAAAGTGAGGAAATATTACTTAACATTTGGGGTCCTTAATGCAAAAAGAAAAAAATGGAACAAGTATGATACATGATGGATGTCATCAATGGAAAGTGTTAAAAAAAGAAGAGGAGAGATGTACTCTGTCAGAGTGAAATACAATGATTTGATAGAAAGGGAAGATTTTGAATCCAGGACTGAGTGCAGAGGGTAGGCTTTCCTTCAGGAGCAGGAATAAGATGGCAAACCCTCCAGATTTGTGAGGATGATGAGTTGGGGAAAACTTGTCAGGATTTTGCTGTTTATGACATAGGAGGTACAACTGGGATAATTTGGTTAGTGCTAGATTTAGGAGTTTTGAAGTTGTGGCCTGGAATTTAAATGTTTTCCTAAAGTCATTAACGAGTCATTGAAGGTTTAGAAGAAATTCAAACAGCAAGAGAAAGAGGGAGGGAAGGAGAGAGAGAGAGAGAGAGAGATAGTAAGGGACAGAGATTATAACAATTAGGATATGTGATATATTTTGTTCGGAGGATTTTGTTTGTTTGTTTAATCATCTACCCTGGGCGTTGGATAAACTTTCCTTTAAAGGGCCAGGTAGTTAATATTTTGGGCTCTGTAGCCTGTATCATCTCTGTCACAACTACTCAACTCTTGTTGGAGCATGTGAGCAGCCACAGGTGTACCAAAGGGTGTAGTTGTATTCAGTGAAACTTATTTTTGGCAGTAAAATTTGAATTTCCTAAAATGTTCACGTGTTGTAAAATATTGTCTTCTGTTGATTATTTTAACCATTTTGAAATTTCAAAACTCTTCCATGGGCTCTTATGTAAAAACAGGCAACTTGAATAGATTGCTAATCTCAATCTAAATAACGAAATGCTTCTCGTCTACTATATCTTCCATGTTGATCACTCTTTTTATGAAAATATAGCCTCTTTCATTTAATAATAAAACAATTTATAATAAAACTTTTTTCAAAGATTCATTTATTTACTTCGGAGAGCGTGAGCAAACATGAGTTGGGGGAGGGGCAGAAGAGGGAGGGAGAATCCTCAAGCAGATTCCTGGCTGAGTGTGGAGCCTGAGGCAAGGCTTGATCCCAGTACTCTGAGATCATGACCTGAGCCAAAACCAAGAGTCACGTGCTTAACCTACTGAGTCATCCAGGCACCCCAAAAACATGTTTTTTAATTAACGTTCAGCACACTTCTGAGAAAATTTCTTTCAAATCTTTAAGTTCATTTAAATAATTTTGGATAATCTTGATATGATTGATTATTAATTTATTTGATTAAATTTCTGTTTTCTATGTTGCATATACCCTATATATAAAAATAACTGTATGTGGCTATATTGAGATACAGGTTATGCTTCCATCATAGCAAGCTTTTTGCAGTGGTGACAATGAGGCCTGTAACATTTTCTGCTAGGCTCATGGAGTAGAGTGGAAGTAATAAGACTTTTCTTTTTTTTTTTTTTTTAAGATTTCATTTATTTATTAGAGAGAGAGAGCATGAGCAGGAAGGGCAGAGTGAGAGGGAGAAGCAGACTCTCCACCAAGCAGGGAGCTCCATGCAGGGCTTGATCCCAGGTCCCTGAGATCATGACCTCAGCTGAAGGTCCATGTTCAACCAACTGAGCCACCCAAGAACCCCAAGACTTTTCAATATTAGAAACAATGAAGGAATAATAATTTTAGATCATTTGCCAAAATAGCAATCAATGTGCTTCCTATAATTTGAATTCTAGGGTGCTAAACAACACGTAGTTTCATTAAAGAAATAAGCTTTACTGTGAAAAAGGACTTGGAATTTCATATAGGCTAAAGGTGAACAAGAAAAGAGAAGGTACAATTCCTTTTGATTTTCTCATTTTCCTGCAGAGACATTTGTTGAAAGTTGGGCCTTGTTGGGCCTCCAGTGTGACTCTATATCTAGGGCAATGCAATGCAAGGACCTTTTTCTCACTGTGGTAGTTAAAAAACCCCAAAACAACAACAACAACAACAACAAAACAAAACAAAAAAACAAAAGTAGCCTTCCAAGTGATATCCAGGTTAAATCCTTAGAACTCACGAATGTTACCTTATTTGAAAAAGAAAAAAAATCTTTTCTGATGTGATTAAGTTAAGGATCTTGAGATAAGATAACCCTGGACTATGAGGGTGGACTCTAAATTCAATATCAAGTATCCTTAAAATAGAGACTCGTGAGTGGCTCAATCAGTTAAACATCTGCCTTCAGCTCAGGTCATGATCCTGGAGTTCTGGGATGGAGTCTTGCATTGGGCTCCCCACTCAGCCGGGAGTCTGCTTCTCCCTCTGCCTCCTGCTTTCCCTGCTTGTGTGCTTGCTCTCTCTCTCTCTCTCTCTGACAAATAAATAAAATCTAAAAAAAAAAAAAAGAAAGAAAAAAAAGTATCCTTATAATAGAAAAAGTAGAGGGAAATTTGAGACAAACAGAAGAGGACACACAGGCAGAAGAGGGGAAAGCAATGTCAAAGACCATGGCAGAGACTGGAGTGATGTGGCCACAAACCACAGAAGCCAAGGAATTCTGGCAGCACCAAAATCTGGAAGAGGGAAGGAAAGATTCTCCTCTAGAGCTTTCAGAGAAAATACAGCTTTGCCAAGACCTTGATTTCACACTTCTGACTTCCATGAACAGTGAGGGAGTAAATTTTTTGTATTTCACATTACCCAGACTGTGGTACTTTATGACAGCAGCCACAGGAAACTAATATATTCCCATCTTTCTTTATTCTGATGCAACAAACATGAAAGCAAACGTGTGTGTGTGTGTGTGTGTGTGTGTGTGTGTGCGCTTTTGAGAAGGGGCTAATGGGATGAATTTAGAATCTTCCTGGTGCCAAGCCAACTAACTGGTTTAGTATGACAGATATTTATCGACTTTGGGAATGTCTGATGGCCATGCCTAGAGATCATGACTAAGTCCCTCCTGACAGAGGAAGCTGAACTTGGATGCAGCCTCTCTTCCTGCAAAGGCAAAGTGAAAGGGATATCAGGGTAGAAGGGAAGGATCATTACTGTTTTAATCAATTCTCCTTGTTTTGCTCTTCTGAAAACATTATTTTCATTCCATTGAAGCAAAATTTTGGAGTTGGGGGTAGTGTTCATGGTTTAATAGATCAAGTACTAGGTAAATTTGTGATGGAGGGAAGGCATTTTATCAGTATTATTTTGATAAACATATCTTTCCTTCTGGAAATGCCTATTGTCTGAGAAAAGGCCAGCCTAGAGATAAGCTCCGACCTGTGGATCACTTGCCTCTCTGCTTACAGATTCATTCCTATCTCCACCCTGATCTTTTTGTCACAGAATACTGAGTGCTACACACTTTTGTTCCCCAGCTGGTTTTTGGCAAGTGCCAGTGAAGTCCATGGCAGAACACTGGAGTGTGGGAAGAAGAAAAAAGCCAGGGCATTTTTTCCTTATTGTGATTTGGATGAATTTCTCACAGTAGCTCCTTGGTGTCACCTCCTGCCAACCAGTTCTGCTCTCTAATGTCACAGGCACCACCAAAGGTGGAGTTCGATTTCCTTTTCTTCAACTTCCTTTGTGACCAGATGGCTCATACTAAATGCCTCTATTAACTTGATGGATCTTAACTAATAGGAAATCAAAGAGAAAATGTCACATTGCTTACCATCAGTTTGAATTTGAGGACAAATCAATCAGTCCTGACTCATCATTGAGGTGTTCCTGGTTAAGATAACAATCAATACATGGGTGATGATTTACATTTTCCAAGTAAATTTCATTTGTGCATTCCTTCTCCCGGGAGAAAGAGGTAAAAGTCAAGAGACACCTGATGACATCAGCAGTCAATAAAGGCCATATCCAGGCTCAAATCCAAGCCTTCTGTCCCTCAACCTTATGATCTTTGCCTTAATGCATTAGGAAGATATGCCATCCTTTCTTTTGTCTGTAAGGTATAACAAGATGACAGTATTTTGAAATTTTGAAGGCAGGTAAGCTTCACATCAAGTTCCTGATTTCTGATGCAGAAGGTATTATTCTCTGATAATAAATATTCAAAAAGGAAGCACTGAATTGTTATTAAGACAGATATACAATGTATATTCATATGAATTGAAATCTTTGGCTTATTGAGATGAGATGATTGAAAACAAAGAAACATTCTACAGTGTGGTAAATCTGCAGAAAAGGAATATTTCCAGGGTCTAAGGGGAATGCAAAATCTGTAATATCAGGTTAATATTAAGGTTAATATTAAATTGTAGATGTACATTTATTATTACTATTTCCATAAATGTTTTCAATAGAGTTTATATTATTTCCCTCAGGAGGTTTTTATTATGTGTAATTATATTTTATTATGTACTTCACAAATATTTCATTGTTTAACACAACTTATATTTTATTGAATATGTTTAGAGTTTCTAGGGCAATGCTAATCTTGAAATATTTATATTATGTTTGCTATTTATCCTCAAATAATAAATATACATCCAATAGACTATTATAAAGTACAACTAAAAACTTGATTTATTAGTCACACCCTATAGTTGTATTCAAAAAATACTATTACTTCAAAATACGATATTTAAAAAATAATAGCTACAAAATTAATAGGCATGTATTTGAAATCTTAAAACAATGAATTGCTAGACAATTAAAAGAGCAAGAATTTACAGAAAAATGCTAATTCCCAATGGTTTAATATATTACAGCAAACATTAAGAATTCAAAATTCTTTCTAGAAAATGAAGATTTAGGCATAGAGGATTTTTTAAAAAATAGTTTTAAATTATTCATATATATTGTCTTTAGTTTTTAAAATTTCCTTTAGAGTGCCTTTAATCTGAAGAATTTCAAGGAGTAAAAGAATAGTTTTCTTTAGATACAGTATTAATAAGATAGTATATAAATTGTATTCTTTCATTAACAAGGAACGGAAGAGTATATTGTTATATTGAGTTACCACTTTTGAAAAATTTTGACTTTTCCAAATTATTTTATAATAATTCTGTTTTTTTATTTACGTAAACTCTTAAGAATATTAAAGATTATTATATATAAATATTTTATATACAGAAGTGTGTATGTTACTTGCTATGCAACATATTCTCTGTGACTAAGATTTGTATGGATGAATAAACCTGTGAAATAGCAAGAGGAGTAAATCAAAGAAAAGATTTCCAGTGTCTTCTCATATGTTTCTAGTCCACACAAGTTTAAAACTAGAAGAAAAAAGCAATCCACAGATTTAATAAAATCCTTGTCAAAATACCAACAACATTTTCACAGATCTAGGATAACAACATTTTCACAGAACTAGAATAAATAAAAATAAAATTTGTGTAGAACCCAGGACCCCAAGCAGCCAAAGCAATATTGAAAGAGAAGAACAAAGCTGGAGGTATCATAATTCCAGATTTCAAGATATACCACAAAGCTATAGTAATCAGAATAGTGTGGTAATGGCATAAAAATAGACATATTGATTGATAGAACAGAACAGAAAAGAGAACCCAGAAATAAACCCAGTCAATTAATCTATGACAAATGAGGAAAGAATATGTAAAGGAGAAAAGATAGTCTCCTCAACTTATGGTCCCGGGAAAACTGGAGAGTAACATGCAAAAAAGGAAACTGGATCGCTTTCTTACATCACATACAAAAATAAACTCAAAATGGATTAGAGATTTAAATGTGAGATCTGAAACCATAAAACTCCTAGAAGAAAACATAGGCAGTAATTTCTTTGACACTGGCTGCAGAAATGTTTTTCTAGAAATGTCTCCTCAGGCAAGGGAAACAAAAACAAAACTGTTCCGACTATACCAAAATAAAAGCCTTCCACACAGCAAAGGAACAAACCATCAACAAAACAAAAAGACACAACACTTAATAGAATATATTTTTAAATGATATATCTGATAAGGGGCCAATATCCAAATTACATAAAGAACTTACACAACTTAAGAGCAAACAACAACAACAATAACAACAAATAATAATAATAATAATCCAATTAAAAATGGGCAGAGGACCTGAATAGGCATTTTTTGAAAGATGGCCAACAGACATATGAGAAGATGCTCAACATCACTAATTATCAGGGAAATGCAAATTAAAACTATAATGAGGTATCACCTTACACCTGTCAGAATGGCTAAGATCAAAAAGACAAGAAATAACAGGTGTTGATGAGGATGTCGAGAAAAAGGAAACTTCATGCACTGTGGGTGGGAATGCAAACTGGTGCAGCCACTGTAGAAACAGTATGAAACTTCCCAAAAAGTTAAAAATAGAATTACTAGATGATCCGATAATTCTACTACTGGGCATTTACTCAAGGAAAACAAAAACACTACTTTGAAAATAGTATGCTTATTGCATCATTATTTACAATAACCAAGATATGGAAGCAGCCCAAGTACATCCATAGATCAACAATAGTGTATACACACACACTCTGCACACACACACACACACACACACACACACACACTGGAATATTAATCATGAAAAGGAGATCTTGCATTAGCAACAATATGGATGGATCTAGAGGGTATAATGCTAAGAAATGGACAGAGAAAAACAAATCCTATATGATTTCACTCATATGGGGAATTTAAGAAACAAAACAACAAGAAAGAGGCAAAAAACAGTCTTAAATACAGAGAACAAAGGAGGTCGCCAGAGAGAAGGTGGGTGGGGGGATGGATGAAATAGATAAAAGAGATTAAGAGTACACTGATCTTGATGAGCACTGAGAAATAAGTAGAATTGTTGAATCATTATATGGTAAATGTTCACACTTGATTAAGAATGTAAATTATTCAGTTCCATTCATTTTTACGATGGGGAAAAATCTTAATTGAAATACCTATTGATGGTAGATAAATATTTTTATTTCTAAGTATGAAAAATAGCAGTTAGTTTAAATAAGAGGAATAAACACTCTGTAGCCCAAGTATGAAGTTACAAATACCAGTGCATAAATAACAACATATCTATCAACAGAGTGACTGCGAAAAAAGTGTCATAAATGGAGATTTATGCCATCACTCACTCCAGCACATACAGAAACGAGGAAAACGATGCAAAATAGTAGAGATAACATCAGATATTTTGAAACTAAGAAAGGATCCAATATCCAGCACAAATAACAAATGCTCACAGAAACACATGGCTTATATCACCTGGAAAGGGAATCTGGCGAGCATATAAAGAAGGTATGAGCACGTTGCTGTGCAACGAGAAATGAGGTAGCTCATTTTTGCCAGCACAGTGGTGAGAATTGATCATACTTCAAGAAAGACGACAAATACTCTATTTCCATCCCACCACTGATATTTGACAACATAATAGGCTGGGGAAAATGCCGTCTGTCAAGCCAAAGTTGGAGCTAAGCTGAATGCACACGCAGAACTTTAGTGGCCTTTTCTCATAAAACAGACTCCTAGAATAATTGGAGAGTAGCAACCAAAAAGGCTTGGAAGAGCATGATGGCCGTGACTGGATAGTAAGTAGTCTAGCACTTACCAGTAGGCTTCGTGTGATGTGGACAATGTGCTGAATAAAGGGAGACTGGCTTGTAGCAACACTGGCCCTTCCTTATTGTTCTGAGTCAGAGGTGAGTTTGTACCTGGGGAAACTGAACCACAATCTACAAAGTTGCTGATAAGCCCCATACTAGTGACCACATTTAATCATTCCATACCTTTATCAATATGAGCAAATAATAAACCCATTCTACCCTTATTTCTATTTCTATTATTATTGTTAGGCATAATGGAAATCAATTAGTTCATATTTTCTTTTGGATTTCTACTTTTGTGGTTCCAAACAAAGTAGGCCTGTGATTTATTTTCTTTGTACTTTCCCAATCCACTTTGCTAATCAAGGTGGCGATAGTTTTGTAGAATAAGTTAGGTTACATTTGTTCTTTTACTATTTGCTGTCACAATTCCTGTAAGAAAGAAATTACATATGCCTTTACACTTTCAGGAAAATTTTATATCTATAAAATTAAATCTGGGCCTCTTTGGTGTATGAGGTGGTCTTTGCTTACCATTTCAATTTATTATTTATTAATCTATTTAGCTGTTCTTTTTCTTTTTTGTACTTATTCTTTTATATTTAAAATTTTTGCATTTTATGTATTTTCCATTTAATATTGGTTTTTTAACATTTTGATTTTGATTTTTATACTAACACTCAGATACAATTTATATAAAATAAATGCATCCATTTCAAGCATATAGTTTGATGAGTTATCACACACACAATACACACACACACACTCTGTATAAACTCATCCACAAACAAGATTAACTCAAACCAAAAACATTCTCTCCTGCCAGTCCTAATTTGCCTCGTCAAACCCTCCCAGCTCCTACCCCAGCCCAGGCCTCAGGCCACCACTGAACTGTACTACCAAATCCATTTTTCTCTTCTAGAATTTCATATTTGTATCATACAGTATTCTTTTGTATTTGGCTTCTTCCTCTCAACATAGTGATTTTGAGATTTATCCACATTGTTATAACGTACCTTCTTTTATTTTATGGCTATGTATTCTGTTAAATGGGTATAGCACAATCTATTCATCTTCCTCTTGGTGATGGACACTTTGGCTTCAAAATTTGGAGCTATTAGGAATAAAGGTGCTATGTGCATTATTACAGAAGGATTTGCATGTGTGTTAGCTCAGGCTGCTAAAATAAAATACCTTAGACTGGGGGTGCCTTAAATAACAGAAATGATTTCTCATACTTGTGTGGGTTGGGAAGCCCAAGATCGAGGTACTGACAGATTTGGTTCTAGGTGAGTGCCCTTTTTTTTGGCTTGTAGAAGCCACCCTTTACCTGTGTGCTTACATGTCCTTTCCTCAGTGCAAGTGTGTGGGTGTGAGGTAGCTCCGGTCTGTCTTCTACTTCTTATAAGTGTACTCACTGGACCATGGGAGAGCCGCCCTCAGAGCCTCATCTGAACTTCATCATCTCCCAGAGGCCTCAACTCCAAATATCAGCACTTAACATCTCAATTTTTAGAGGACACATTTGGCTCATAACAGTGTGGGTATACATTTTTTATGTTGGGGTGAATTACTCAGAGTGGAATTGCTGGGTTGTATGTATATAGGTATTTATGCATGTTGTGTGTTCTAAGTGTGTATGTAACCTTTCAAGAAACTGCCAAGTTGTTTTCCAAGTAGATGTACCATTTCATATCCCCCACCCTCAGTAGTATATGAAAATTTTAGTTTCTTTGCATTATAAACAATAGTTGCCCAGTTTTTTAAAAATTTCAATTCTAATGGTCTGTATGTTATTTTATTATTATTTGAATTTGCATTTCCCAATGGCTAAAGATGTCAAATATTTTTTATGTGTTTATTGGTGATCTCTCTATCTTCTTTTGTGTAGTGTTTATTCAAATAGTTTGCCCTTTTTTGTTAGGTTGCTTGTCCTCTAATTATTGTAAAAATTCCTGATGTATTTTGTATACAGGTCTATGTCAGAAAGAGGTAGTGCAATTATTTTCTTCAAGCACTTTACCTTTTCATTTTCTTCTTCAATATACAAAATTAACTGTATTATTTGAAAAGTTTTTAATTTTCACGAATTCCAAATTATCAGCTTTCTCTTTGTAATTCATGCATTTTATATCCTAAGAAAGTTTTGCTTATCACAAAGTTTTCAAGATTTTCCCCAGAATACTTTCATCTAGAAGTCTTATAGTTTTGACTCATATGTTTAAGTCAATGATCTGTATTTAGACAATTTTTGTGCATGATGTTATAAAGACTTGAGATTTATTTTCTTTTACATATGGATATTCAGTTGTTTTGGCACCAGTAGGTGCAAAGAATATTTTTTTTTCTCCGTTGAATTACATAGGCACTTTCGTCAAAAATCAAGTTATTGTATTAGATTATTAAAAAACTGTTTTCTGTTTCTTTGATCTTCATTTCTATAGATATGCCATATCGTAGCTTTATACTAAGTCTTCCAAATTTGACTCATTATTTTAAAAATTATTTTGGTAGTCTAGGTCATTTGCATTGTTATATGGTTTAGCTTTTCATCAATCTCTTCCAAAAAATGTTTGTAGGAATTTTAATTACGTTTGCCTTGAACATATAGATTATTCTGGGAATAACTGGGTCAGAATAATACTCAGTGTTGCAGTCCATAAATATGGCATATTTCTTCCTTTACTAACTCTTCACTTTCTCTTAAAAATATTTTGTGATTTTCACTGTATAGGTATTGCACTTTATTTGTTAAACTTAACTCTAATTATTTCTTTTTTTAATACTTCTTTAAATAATATAAAAATATGTTTATGCATCCAATAATCTATTACAGGGATGTAAGATCACAGTTGATTTATATATATTGACTTTGTGCCACTGATTTTGCTAAACACACATATTTATTCTAATAGATTTTTATGATCCTTAGGATTTTCTATGTATGTGATTGCTTCATCTAGGAATAAAGACAATTTAACTTCTTCCTTTGCATATGTTTTTAAAATATTTTTACATTGGCTAAGACATCCAGTAAAAGTTTGAAAAGTAGTGAGAGTAGACATCTTTTCCTTGTTTCTCATTAAAGATCAAGTGGGCTGTAGTTTTTTGCAGATGTCTTTTATCAGATTGGTAAAATTTCCTTTATTGTGCTGAAAATTTTAATCAGGAATGAATGTTGAATTTTCTCAAATACCTTTTTCTGAATCAATGGCAATGATTATGGTGTTTTTCCTCTCCTCTATTTTCTTAATATACAGAAATCTATTGATTGATTTCTTAAAATGTTAAAATAACTTCACATTCTTGGAGTAAATTCTTCCTTGTCATGATATATTACTCTTTTTATATATTGCTATATTGGACATGTCAATATTTTTAAAAGAATTTTGCTTCTGTGTTCATGAGAGAAACTGGTTTGGGTTTGTTTTGTTTATATCCTCTTTGATTGGTTTTGGTATGGGAAAATGCAAGCTTCATAATATTAGTTGGTGAGTCTTCCCTCTTCTTATCTAAAGAGTTTGTATAAAATTGATGTTTTCATTCTTAAATAACTGGTAGAATTCACTAATAAAAGTACTTGAGCCTGGAGTTACCTTTCTAGGGAGATTTTTAACAGCATTGGAGTTTATTTAATAGATATATGGCTATTCAGGAAATCTGTTTCTTCCTAAGCAAGCTAGGTGTTTTGTTTCTTTCAAAGAATTTGTCCATTTGTCCATTTGACCTACATTGTCAATTTATTGCCATAAACTGGGTTATGATATTACATTTTTATGCTTATCATGTTTCTAAGATATATAGTGGTATCTACCTTTTCCCCCCATGATTCTGGTGATTTGTGTACTAGGATTTTTCTTGATCACACTGAGTAGAGTGTGGTCATTAACTAATGTTATTGATCTTTTCAATGATCTTTTGATTTCCTTGATTTATTGTTGGATTTGTTTTCTGTTTAACTGATTTTTGCTCTTTATTTTATTCATCATTTCCTTACTTGGCTTTAATTTGATTTATTCTTTAGCTTTTTAAGATGAAAATATAGATTACTAACTTCAAATTTTTTTTCAAGAGTTTATCTATTTGACAGAAAGAGAGATCACAAGTAGGCAGAGAGGCAGGCAGAGAGAGAGGGGGGAAGCAGGCTCCCTGCTGAGCAGAGAGCCTGGTGTGAGGCTTGATCCTAGGACCCTGAGATCATGACCTGAGCTGAAGGCAGAGGCTTAACCCACTGAGCCAGCTAGGTGCCCCACTAACTTCAAATTTTTTTTTTTTTTTAAACATATAATATCTTTTTATCCCCAGGGGTACAGGTCTGTGAATCGCCAGGTTTACACACTTCACAGCACTCACCATAGCACATACCCTCCCCAATGTCCATA
>NW_019154086.1:27243096-27437925 GCF_002288905.1 Enhydra lutris kenyoni | reverse complement strand
CGCCGATTTACTCCCGTCACCCTGCCTCCGGCCGCGCTCTGAGCTGACCGAGCCTGCGACCGGTTCAAGGTAACCCCGAGCTTAGAGCTTACTCCTCGGTTCTGTCTCTGTAGCCGGCTTCCCTGTTCTAATACCTGTAAGCTCTGCGACACTCAGACACCCCTGATCCTTCTGTGACCCTGCGGGACCTGTGAGGCCACGCTGACCCTGCGTGGGCTTCACCCCGGTTAAGCCTCTGGAGCAATGTCCCTCAGCGGAACAGACTTTTAAAAGTCCCGATTTTGTGCTCCGTTGCTCTGCCGCTTACTGGGAGCCGGCCCCTCCCCCCGCGGTCTATCTTCCCGTCGCTTTGGATTCACTTCTCCGCCAGTCCTACCTTTCAGAAAGTGGTTGATTTTCTGTTTCTAGAGTTGCTGTTCTTCTTCTCTTCGATCTCCCGTTGGATTTGTAGGTGTTTGCAATCTTTAGATAAGCTATCTAGCTGATCTCCCGCTACCTGAAGTAGTCTTAGCCTGCTACTTCTCCGCCATCTTGACTCCTCCCCCCCCAATTTTTTTTATTTTTGTAATTTAAGCAATAAATATTCAAACTTCCTTCTAAGCACTCTTTTAGCTATAGCCCAACAATTTTTTTTTTTAAGATTTTATTTATTTATTTGTCAGAGAGAGAGAGAGGGAGAGAGAGCAAGCACAGGCAGACAGAATGGCAGGCAGAGGCAGAGGGAGAAGCAGGCTCCCTGACAAGCAAGGAGTCCGATGTGGGACTCGATCCCAGGACGCCGGGATCACGACCTGAGCCGAAGGCAGCCGCTTAACCAACTGAGCCACCCAGGTGTCCCCCAACAATTTTTATATACTTGATTTTTATTTCTTTTATTCCTATATACTGTCTAATTTCTATCCAACTCCCCCTCCTCCCAGTGGTGAATTCTACCAAACTTTTTTTTTTTTTCTGCCAAGGTATAGTTGATACACAATGTTACTTAGTTTCAAGTGTATAACATTCAGTTGACTGGACAACTCTATACATTATACTGTGCTTGCCACATATGTAGCTATTGCCTGTCACCATACAACACTATCATAATACCCTTGACTATATACATATTATCTGTAGATTATTTGAAAATTATTGTTCTAGAATTTCCAACTGTATGGGGTTTTTCTGGATATTTTTTACTTTCCTTTTTGATTTCTAATTCAATTCCAGGGTGTTCAGAAAGCACACTCTGTATGATGTGAACTTTTAAAATTTTATTAGGCTTGTGTTATGGCCCACCATACAATCTATCTTGCTGAATATTTTATGTGTATTCCACTGTTATTAGGTAGAGTGTTCTATAAATATCAATTAGGCCAAGTAGGTTGATAGTGTTATTCAAGTCCTCTATATCTTTGCAGACTTAATGGTTGCTTGTTCCATTAATTACTAATATAGGAGTGTTAAGCTTTTCAACTATTATTATGGTGATTGGTACATTGTTGAATATTGGGATTTTGTTGTTCTTTATTTATTTTTTTAATAGATTGTTTGGTATTATTTTGTCAAATGGCCAAGTATGGAATCAGTTTGATCCCTTCAGGGAGTATTTTAAAGATTTATTAGGGTGGATTTGAATAGCCTTACTCTAGGGATAATTCAAATACTGTTTTATTATCAAGATGTTACTTCTCATGGCTCTCTAATGAATTTCTCGGATGATTGCTGAGGATTCCTAGTTCTGAATGGTAACTCAAATGTCTACCAACATGTTTGAACCCTTGAAATTACTAAACTGAGAGCCTGATCACTATCTTTTGCCAGGTCTCACAGAGTTTTTACTTTGTAGGTAGGTGGCCTCAGACTCAGTAAAGTTTCAAGGAGCCTTCTAGGTATTTACCAAAGACTCTTTTTCTTCATAGCCCCCTCCCTCTCTGAAACTCAGCAGCTGCCATCCTTGGCAGACTCCAGAACTCCAATCTTAAGCTCTTTTATTCATTAATATCACTGAATTCACACGGTCTCTCTTTTTTAACCAACCCTACACTAGCAGTCTAGAAATTGCTGAAAAGTCAGAGTGATGGTGTGGGTTACCTCCCTTATTTTCCAGCTTCCCATTTCATAGACTTGCATGCCTGTTTTTCAGTGCTTGAAGGAAATATTTTATTTATTTTGTCTAGAGTTTTCTTTGGTAATGGAAAAATGGGTCTGGAGTAATTCTTACTCCATTGTGGCTGGAAGCAGAAATTCATACTTTTAACACAATTTTAGTAGTTTTAAAATTTAATTTGGTCTGTAGATATTTCTCCTTTTTATTTCAGAATAAATTTATATACATTCGTCTCTTCTTTTTCTTATCAATACTCTAGATGTTTGATTATCTTTTTAAATAAATAGTTTTTAACTTTTTAGATTTTAACTCTCATGAGTATGTGTTGTTCTTGCTCTTTATTTTACTCTCTCTCTCTCTCTCTCTCTCTTTTAAGCTAGGCTCAGTGTACTTTATTGATGGTACATGACAAGGTAGTGCTCCACAAGCCCTACCTTCCTTAGGGGGTCTGGTACGGAAACTGTGTAGATGTTGGGAGATTCTCAGTGTGTTGGGGGATGAGTTGGGGCAAGGACTCTCCAGCAGCTAAGAGCCTCTCTTTTCCTTCTGCTCTGACTGGGACTGAAGGTCCAGGGGGCTCTTACTCCTTGAGGGCCGGGTGGACTGTTAGTCCACCACCTATTTGTTGTAGCCAAATAAATTGTCATACCAGTAATGAACTTGACAAAGTGGTCATTGAGAGTAATGCCAACCCCAGCACTGAAGATGGAAGAGTGGGTGTCACTGTTAAAGTCTCAGGAGACAACCTGGTCAGTGTAGCCCAAGATGCCCTTGAGGAGGCCCTTAAATAACTGCTTTATCATCTTCTTGATGTCATCATATTTGACAGCTTTCTCCAGGCAGCAGGTTGGATCCATGACTGACACATTGGGAGTGGGACATGGAAGGTCACATCAGTGATCTTCCCATTCAGCTCGGAGGTGACTTTGCCTATGGCGTTGGCAGCACCTATAGAAGCAGGGATAATGTTCTGGTCAACCCCTCAGCCATCATGCCACAGCTTCCCAGAGGTGCTGTCTATGGTTTTCTGGATGGCAGTGATGGCATGGACTGTGGTCATGGGTCTCTTCACGATACCAAAGTTGTTGTGGATGACCTTGACCAGAAGGGCAAGCAGTTGGTGGTGCAGGAGGCCTTACTGATAATCTTGAGGGAGTTGTCATACTTCTTCTGGTTCATACCCATCACAAACATGGGGCCATCAGAAGATGCAGAAGTGATGATCTCTTGGTCCCACCCTTCAAGTGAACCCCAACCCCTTCATGATGGTGAAGAATCAGTGGACTCCATAACATACTCAGCACCAGCACCACCCCATTTAATGATGGTGGGATCTCGCCACTGGAAGATGGAGATGGGATTTCCATAGAAGATAAGTTTCTTATTCTCAGCTTTGATTGTGCTGTTGAATTTGCTCTGGGTGGAATCATACTGGGACATGTAGACCATGTTGTTGAGGTCAATGAAGGAGTCTTAGTCATTGATGGCAACAATATTCATTTTGTCAGAGTTAAAAGCAGCCCTGGTGACCAGCTACCCAGTATGGACAAATCTGTTTACTCTAACCTTCACCATTGTGTCTGAGGGACACCACTGGCCCTGCACCAGAAGATGAGGTTGTCTGTGGAATTGGGAGGAGCGGAAAGCCTCTTACATTTATAATTCATGAACTTCTTTCTTTGAATTTGCTCTCTTGCGCTATACCTATAATTGTGTCGAAAGCCAGATTTTTAGTTTTTCATCTTGCTTATTCTTTTTTTTTTTTTTTTTACATTTTTATTTATTTATTTGACAGAAAGAGATCACAAGTAGGCAGAGAGACAGGCAGAGAGAGAGAGGAGGAAGCAGGCTCTCCACGGAGCGGAGAGCCCGATGCAGAGCTTGATCCCAGGACCCTGGGATCATGACCTGAGCTGAAGGCAGAGGCTTTAACCCACTGAGCCATCCAGGTGCCCCTCATCTTGGTTATTCTTGATAAATGTGTTAAAAACTATAAAGTTTCCCAAAAAAAGTTTTACCAACGGCTTACAAATTTTGACATGTAGAGGGTTTTCTTTTTATTAGTATTAATTTTAATTGGTATTTTTAAATTTCATTGGTATTAATGTTCTGTCCAGATGTTGTAGGAGAAAATTGTCTCCTTGGATCTTCCAGTTTCTGGTGGCAGCTAACATTCTTCAGCTTGTGGCCTGATTACTCCATCTTTGCCTTCCCTTGTCTTTCCTCTCACTGTTTCAAGTCTCCCTCTGCCTCCCTTTACAGGGACACTTTTACTGGATTTAGGGCTCAGCTAGATAATTCATAACTCAAGATCCTTAACCAAATCACATCTTCAAAGCTTTTTTTTTTTTTTTTTTTTCATTTTCGTCTTTGCTTTTTCCATAGAAGGTAATGTCCCCAGGCGTGGGAATGATGGAATTAGGGATTCAAGATAGGTACCTTTGAGGGGACATTTCCGTCTACCACAATCTTCCCTCTGGCCTCCAAAGATTCATATCCATCCCACATATAAAATACATTCATTCCATCCCAGTGTCTTCAAAAGTATCAACCTGATACAGCATCAGCACAAGTCCAAAAGGTATCTAAATATTGCCAACTCAAAATATTTAAATCTCATTATTTAAATCAACAAAATCAGCATAATTTAGATTCTACCTATGTTCCATCTTGGGGAAAAATTTCACCCCCATCTTTGGACCTATGGAACTAGAAATCTAGCTACTTGGTCCCCAAATACAGTGTAGAACTATGTCAACACAAAATAAATGAACCATTTTTTGAAATTTTAAAAGAAAGGAAAAGAGTTTTATTCAAGCCTAAGTTAGGACAGCTGCCCAAAATAAATAATCTTCACATAGAAGAGAATGCCCCGGAAAAGGAATATTTGGTTCAGAGTTAACATATATGTATATTTTACACAGAGTTACAAGCCATCATGACAAAAGCCATTACAGAAAGTTGTAGACTTTATCTTACATTTTTAGTGTGTATACGAGGCTGTTTAACTTTAATCTTCTGGGAACCAGGAAGGTTTTTTTGTTTTGTTTTGTTTCTCCAAGTCTTTGTCCACTTTGTCCACTTTGTCCACTGTCTGATTACAAAGCCACTCCACATTTTTAGGTATTTGTTACAGCAGTACCCCACTTTCCCCTACAAATATCTGTCTTAATTTCCTAAGGCTGCCATTACAAATTGACACAAACTGGTTGATTTACGAGAACAGAAATTTATTCCTTCATGGTTCTGGAGGCCAGAAGTTCAACATCAGTTTCATTGAGCAAAAATCAAGATATTAATAGAGCTACATTTACTCCAGAGACTCTAGGATAGATTCTCTGTCTTGCTTCTTCTAGCTTCTGGTGACACGCCTATGCTTATGGCTGAATCACTCCAAACTTTGACTACATGTTCATATTGCCTTCTCTATTATGTATATATAATGTCCCTCAGCCTCTTATGAAGACACTATGATTGGATTTAGGACTCACCTGGATAATCCTTAATAAAATCTCCCTGTATCAGGATCCTTAAAAACAGCTGCAAAGGGGCACTTGGGTGGCTCAGTGGGTTTAAAGCCTCTGCCTCCAGCGCAGGTCCTGATCCCAGGGTCCTGGGATCGAGCCCCACATTGGGTTCTCTGCTCAGCAGGGATCCTGCTTCTCCCCTTCACCCCCACCACTCCTGCCTCTGCCTACTTGTGATCTCTGTCTGTCAAATAAATAAAATTAAACAAAGAAACAAACAACAACAACAACAACAAACAGCTGAAAAGATGCTTCTTCCTCACAAGCTAACAGGGCTAAATTGGACCTGGTATCTTTTCATGGCCATTTTCCCTCTTAATAGAGATGGCTAATTCCATTGGGGATGTATGGGGTTCTCTTTAATTAAATGCAGACTATCACAGAAGGAGCAGGTTTTTTCTCAGAATTTTTGGGATGTACATGCTTAGCATTGTGATTAGCATATAGTAAGTTCTCAAAAATTACAGCTCATTTTTAATTGATGTTATATTTACCATTAGGCATCTCTTAATAAATTCTATAAACATCCCCTAAAATACATGTAACTTCTCAGGTTGTTAGTTATGGATACATTTATTTCAATCCTCTGAATACTGCTTTTAATTTATATGTAGTATCATTTTATGATTCTTAAAACTTAGGCAGTAGAAATTCATATTTCTCTAAAACTTCAGAGGCTTTTTGAAAGACAGTGTGATAATTGTGGTTTATTTAATTGTCAAAAATATGAACAATTGCTTGTTAAAAAAGAAAGAAAACATCCTTAGATAATTTCTAGCACTTTAAGGTTGAGATTTCTTTCACTCAACATTTGCTTTATAGTAATTTTGTCCCAGAAATCTCTAAAGTCAGTTTAAATTGCTAATGCTTTTGAATGTTTTAACTCTCCATTATAACTGTGAACAGACATATGTTTATCTCATTTTTTTCACATTCTGTCACTGTCATCTACCAATGAAGTGTTAAAAGGATTGAGAAACTGCATGTCTTCAGTTTAATAATGTTTAATTAATTTATTTGTTTAGCTTTTGCTCCTTGGAATATGGCTATAAATATTATATAAAATACATTCTTATTTTTTAGACTCTCAAAACAATCTGATAAATAAAAAGTATATGATATTTGTGGTGTAAATTTTCTATCATGTTATTTTAAATATATATGTCAGTCAAAAATTAACATTTATCAGTTTGACAAATATTTTGTGTACTGTTTTGTATAATTATTCTACCTATTGAGGATATAGTAGCAAATCAAACAGAATGTAACTGCTACCTTTCTTGAGTTTATATTCTAGAGGAGAAGAAACATCAACAAACACAATCAATAATATAAAAATAGACTATTTTAGATAGTGATAAGTGTATGAAGAAAAGTAAAATAGAGAACAGGGATGAGTGGTAACAGGAGATGCTGTAATGTTAACCAGATTAGAAGCTATTAAGAAGTGGACATTCAAGAAAAGACTTAAAGGAGCAGAGGGCAGAGTCATGGGCAGATCTGTGGAAACACATTTAAACAGGGGAAACATTAAGTGCTATGTCTGAGAAGTGGTGATAATGCCTGTGTGTCTGGATAGAGTTGAAAAGAGGTCGAGGGAGTGGTAGAAGATAAGGTTAAAGAACAGGTCAGTTCTGTGGGTCATGTAGGCCACTATAAAGATTTTGTATTTGACTGTGAATGAGCAAGATTTCTTTGGAGGGTTTTGAGCAGAGTAACCTTATCTGACAATTATTTTAAAAGGATTACTCCCCAGGCAGAGATTGGATTAGTTGGAATGGGAGGGGGGATGGGAGGGCAAGGACTGATATGGTAGAGTGCAGGAAGTTATTCAAGTTATTTAGAAAAAAAAATCAAATCAGGCAGCTGAAGATGCCTATGATGATGAGTAAAATCTATGATGAGTAAAATTAATTTCAAAGCAAACACCCCAGTGAATACAGAATTGCAATTTATATTTTTATTAAACAATACTGACAAACTTTCTAGATAATTACTAAATGAGACAACTGTGAAATTTGTTATATGCTTTTGGGCCTGATTCAAGAGAAGTTAACTTAAGCTTTAAAGAACATTAAGTAGAAGTAGCTTCATTCGGAGATGCTTGATTTATGTTTTGGAATGTACATCCTTCTTTACGATATCTGTCAGAAAGATGATATTCTGTCAAGACTTTTACTGTGTTTTCCTTTGCATTTCCTTGTCTATATCTGTACTGTTGAATGTAGTAGCCACTAGCCACATATGGTTGTTGAACAGCTGAACTGTGGCTGATCTGAATTGAGATCTTCTTTCAGTTTAAACAACATACTAGATCTCAAATATTTAATATGAAAAATAGCATATGATATCTCATTAGCTATTATTTTTATATTTGATTATATGTTTCAAGGCAATTGCATATGAAAGGCTTTAGATATATTGAGTTAAGTAAAACATATACATAAAAATAATGTCCTTAGCTTCTTTTTACCTTTTTTTTTTTTTTTTGATAAGACTATTAGAAAACGTGAGGTTATAGACATGGCTCACATTATATTTCTATTAGACAGTGCTGATGTACTTGCTAGGTGAACACTAATGCAGTTTTCAAAAGTATAATACTAAAGTAAGAATCATAACTGGAATAAGATGAAAATGGACATACTATATTTGGGGATTATTTATATGGTAATGATAGCAGAATAAATAATTGGGGAAAATATAAATTTCTCAGTTAGTGTTATGGTGACAGTTGGATAGCTATGTACTAAAAAAATCTGGTTCTCTTATCTATGAGAATCAGAGCTAATGGTATATCAACATTTAGGGGAGAAAGAATTTAAGAGTGAAATGTCTCAAGGAAAGGAACTTGATAGCCTGGCAGATTTTAAACCAAGAAAAATATCAGTATAACCTATGGCTGCAACAAATTGTACCAGTCATTTTATCGTGATTTCTTTGGCATAAACCTCTGTTTTTATTTTTAATGCTTCACCATTTTTAGAAGTTACATCAATTCTTTCAAAAATGAACTATCCTATTTGAAACTTTATTTTTAAATAAATTCAATGTTATGACCTGACTGGATCAAAATGTTCTATTGCTTTACTTCTGTTTCATTTAATAAAACATTCCTTAAAAAAATAACCTTGAATGATATTTGAAAACCTAGGACTTTATTTTCTATTTGTGAACACAGCCCACTTTGGGGTATAGTTATGGGGGAGGTGGAATTGAAAAAAATGACAAACAGCATGGAGCACTCGATGTGGTGCATAAACAATGAATCTTGGAACATGAAAAAATAAATAAGATTAAGATGTTTTTAAAAAGTAGCAAACAAATACTGTAAGTACAATATTTTGTTTTAATACCAACCTATTACAAATTAACTTTAAGACATTTTTACTCTGTCCCTTTACCCCTACTTCTCCATGTCTGTCATTGGTTTGAAGTGACATTAGTTTAAATTGACAGAATCCATATGACAGATTAATAGGGGAAAATTGATGCTGGATCAAAAAGGTTATACTTCTTTTTAAATGGACAAATCAGTGGTAGAATTGCATTCACTATGTGAGATTATTGGAGAGACTGAATTGGGACACGGATGCCAAATTCTGTCTAGAACCTTTTCTTGTCTTACATCAAACTTGTCAAATTGTTCTCACCATCTCACTATCCTTGCTGCAAGTATCCAACAAAGATTTCCTCCTGCTGTACATTTAGTTCTTAGAAAATCCTGAGGCCCTGTCTCCTGAAAACTTTCTATTGATTTTTTTTTTTTTTTCTTCCCTGTGCATACGGAGGCTCTGATTTTGGGCTTTCCTGCTTGCTAAGAACTGGCTACTTTTTTAGCGTCTGTCCTTGCCCATGATACAGACAGCAGGGTATCTTTGATTATGTTTTACAGCTGAATGCCCATTTCGTTGGCTTCAAAACCTAGCCTCAGTTCTTGAGAATTCTTTCTGTGAAGTGGGGCCTCTGGAAGTATAATTCCTCCCAGGAGAGACTGATTAGGAAGACTTGGGTGAAGAAAGCTCAGATTAACGGTCAGTAATAGTGATTCATTGTGTTTAGATAGCATTTTATTGCAAAATTCTGTCACATATTTTGTCTCACTTGCACATAATGTTTTCCACAAGTCTGTGCCTGAGCAGTAAATGTTTTAATCTTCTCATCATGGAGAACAGGACAGTGAAGTCTCCTAGTGGTCAGGACAGTATCTAGTGATGTTCCCTGAACTTAAAGCATCCTGTAGACCCTTAGTTTAGTACCTTTTCCACCATCTATATCTTTAACAGAAACCAGATTTCAAAATTTTGTTGTTATAAGATATTTGAAAGTTACTGTATACAATATAGTCCTTCAGTTGATTATCTGCTTATAGAGTCTCACATATCTGTTATTAATACCCATATATTAATTGAAAAGGAAAGATTTTTAGTTAAGCAAAATAGCATTTGGGGGGCAATTTTTTCCTTATCTAGACACAGCTATTAGCCAGATCATTTGTAGCTAAGATAAAGTGGAGAAAAACATTTTCAAAGAGGGTGAAGAGGATTATCATATTAATAGTCAAAAAATACTTTCCATCACAAAATAAGGGAAAACAGCTTTCAAGTGAAAGCATCAAAGAAGTGACACCATTTCTTTCTTCAGTATTATGCTCAGAAACAAGTCTCCTCTGGGTTATGTTACCTGTTTGAATACAAAAGAACTAAGTGGGGGAACAAGTGTTTATACAGAAATGACTGACAAAGAGATAGTAGTCACAACTAAAGCAGCAAAAGTAAGCACTAAAGAAGTGGAAAGGTGCGCTGCAGGTTGGTTGCCTGTGGAGTTTTATAATATTACTGGTAAGCTTTTCAAATACTGTCTATGTGGGTCATTCAATCCAAGGGTGCCATCAAGGGTAACACCACTAGGAGTATGCTACGTGTTCTATTTCTAACCAGAGAACAAATCCAGTGATTAACGATGATGAAATCATTTCAATTTGTACAATATTCCATTTCATTCTAGGTGCAGCTCCAGCATGAGTAAATGGACAAATCGTGTCCTGGAGGGTTTCTTCAATGTGTATGAGCCAGATAGATGAGATAATTGTAAACACCTACTCTAAGCACTTTATGTCCACAGGTCAAGGCTACAAGATTGATATAAGTGAGAGATAGAAAAATGCTACTAGTACAGGAAGCTTTCCTTAAAACTATTCAGAATATTTCATATTCTTCAGGTACAATCTGTAATATTATTTATCTTCTGAACTTAACAGTTTTATCACTTTTGTATAGAAAATAAATTGATCAAAATACAGGTGCCAAGTGAATTGATATAATACCAATTATATATAATGCCAAATTTGATATAATACATTAATATGACTTCACAGAAAATGAAGGACATATTTTATAACAAAGAGCCATGTATATGATGTCTGTTCCCAAGTTGTGTTTAAAAATCACACACACACATTTCCTGTGTTTGCCTTATAACTGGATAAAGCTCATTACATTTACCTAAATATATTGAATGTCAGCGATTATTTGAAAAAAGCAATTAGAACATATGGGTCCTTGGAACTATATTCCAACAGGGCTGCAGTCAGCCAGAACTGAGTTGTGCAGCTCCTTTTGACGGGACCTGTGCCCCCTTATCATCATAGTCCCTCTTTGTCTTTATTGTTTTTATTTGCATTTATTGTAGTATTTCATCTTCCTACTTGTCCCATAACTATTTATATTTTTATTGCCTTGTCCAGGAATTCTCTAAGGAGTTTCTTATCTTTCAATATGTTTGATTCATAAAACTTCTGGTTAAGACACTGAAAACTACAATTTTATGCCTTTTTTTCCTGATAGCTAAAATGTTTTGAAATTAAAAACAAATTAAACCCATGAAATACTTATAGTATTAAATGCATGATTTTAAAAGCCAACTATTAGCTCTTAAAATGAATTAAACAGAAGGGACATAATGGGGACATAATGGTTATTAATTTAGATACTGTTAATGTGATGTATATTTTTACAGAGATGTAAAAGACTACAAGCTTAAGTTTACTTAGATAAATAGATTTTGTCAAACCAGTATAAGAATTTTATCTACTTATAAAAATAGTCTGCCATTTATAAAAAAAAAAAAAGAAGGAAATATGTAACTAACCTTAACTGAACTCAGTTTATTTTCTTGACACTAGTAAGCATGCATTGTATATTATTATCATGGCCTTGTCCTTGGCCCTCAGATGTATTATCTGTATTATCTCTGCCTTTCTTTTCCTGTCCTGTGCACAGGAGCTAACATTTCAGACTATATCACGTGAAATATGTTGCAAGTTGACTTTCCAACTATTTTACTACTATACTTTTATGGAGTTATTCAAGATAGGTAGAGCATCATATTAAATGTTACCATTTTTCCCATAAAACCCTACCTAGGACAGACAAATTAATCTTGAAATCTGAGAGATTAGTTATAACAGGAATTTATTTTGGTTATTATTTTGCAATGCTCTAAAATAAAAGCAAGCAGTTGGAATGACAAATTATGTAACAATGCTTATTAATTAAATAAATGATTACAAATGGCTAATTAAGGAATTCAAATCTAGATCATAAATTTCATCTGAACTATGGAATGCTGTGTACACTTGAGTCCATAAAAGATTATTGTTATTATCAAATATTTAGATTCAGTGATGATCTCAAAGAATGGATATTT
Organism: Enhydra lutris kenyoni; assembly: GCF_002288905.1. Taxonomy (NCBI): domain Eukaryota; kingdom Metazoa; phylum Chordata; class Mammalia; order Carnivora; family Mustelidae; genus Enhydra; species Enhydra lutris. The sequence goes on along the minus strand of NW_019154086.1, from coordinate 27,425,601 downwards.
ATTGAAAAATTATTTGGAGTCAATTTCATGTCCTGATTTTTGTCTTAGAATTTCATCATACATTTTTGTACATTATTATTAAACTTTGGTTCAATACACTAATTTTATTGACTTATTAGTTAGTTGGAAAACTCATGATTTTATTTTTTAGCTTTAAGTATAAAATGATAAAATGTGTTGAGTTCTCATAAAGAAAATAATATATCACTGATAAATGTATTTTTCTGAAAATTTAACTAATATTGGCACACTTCCATATTTGTTTGATGTATTCTAAGAAAATTTTACAGATACAAATTAAAAGCTACCCTATTCCACAGTCCACCTACTTCCTTTCCTTTACCTACTCAGCAAATGATATATATGCTTCTTGTGCAAATTTTTCATAGTATTTATAATATATATGTATTTTGTTTAGGAAGGGTTTCCAATTTACATAAAGAGTTTCATATGATTTGTGGTGTTTGTAACTACCTTTTCCCCTTACTGTCACATGTTAAAAATATTCATCCATATTGATACATATACTACTATACTTAGATTTATTTCTAGCATTTTTGTTTGTTTTCTTTAATATGCATTTTTTGAATGTTACCTTTTTTTCTTTTTCTCATAGAGTTCAATTTTTAAGTTTAGTTTCTATTTTGTTTACAGAAGTTATATATTCTGTATTTTTCGTGGTTACTCTTAAATTTCTGACATGAAATCTTCACAATGAAAAATTAAAATTTATTACTCTATCTTCCATCAAAACAATAAAAAAGCACTGGAAGAATTTAACACTTTTGCCACTTTATAAATCTACATGTTATTGTTACCTAATAGTTATATTCCATTATGATTATTGTTTAAGTCCCAGAATTAGCCATTGCCATGCTGCTCTTGTTGCTATTGTTTTATATTTTATTTTGTTAATACTTGTTTGGAACTCTCTGACAGTTATATTATTTAGAACACAATCCATATGGAGGTTGAAGGCAGGGAAAATGATTCTTCCAAAAACAAAATGTTGTGTTTGTTTGTTAGAATGTTTTCATTACCACTATTCTTTGGAAAGTCTTGTTTTTGTAAAGCCAGTATTTCCATATCCTGGTGTAAAGGGTTTGGTTAAACTTGTCTGTGACTTTATAGGATATTAATCCGTAACTCTGTGGGTTTTTTCCTTATAACAATTGCTGTAATTCACAGGCATAGATACAAAGATACTGAATGATGAAATGATGCAGAACTAGATTCTTTTGGATAGCTGGGTCAGAGAGATACGAAAGAGCAGTTGTTGACATTAAAAATGAATGGATTGAAGTAACATACCATGAAATTGATGAGGCTGGAGTGGAGGCAGGAAGCTTCTGAGAGATTGAGATGATATAAGAAAATAAAATCAGGGTTCCCTGTGAGGTTGAAGAATAAATCTTTTGGGTGACTATAAGATAGTCCCAAAGGGAGATAGGGGACAGTTTTCAGAAAGTGTTTTTTTTATTATTTAAATTTCAGAAATAGAGCAATTTAGAGTTAGCAAAAGTGCTTTAGTGTGGCCATGAGATTAGGTGGCTAAAGGGGTATAGAGGAAGTAATAGGAACAGAAAATGAGATTTTTTTAAGAAGCTAAAACTATTGTTCAGGTTATCTCTGAATAGTAGAGCTGTGATAGAGAGGAGCACTGAGAGCCAGGGCTGAAATTTTTTTCTCTGAAGGAGAAGAAATAATTAGGAGGTTGGTAGTGACAATAACAATGTGAAGTTCAAGCTGTCCTCAGTGTCATTGGAGGAAAATTTTAATATGAGCATTATATGGAAAGAGTCTGGCAGAAATACTTAGGAAAAGTAGGATGCTACCTTTCCTTTGAAACTTGAGTCATGTGACATGAAAAGCTTCCTCTCTGGGAAGCTCTGGGAAAATCAGTGGCTCTAAGTAGTGACCAGGATCCAATTATGTCAAGAAGGTGGAGAGGGATTCTCAGTAAAGTAGTCAATGTAGGGTTTTTTGTTTTGCTTTTTTTTTTTAAATTAATTTTTGTTGGTGTGTTTGTTTTTAATGTTTCCTACAATGGAAGGAAGGGTTTAAGGAGCATGGTAAAAGGTTTAGAAGAAATCAGGTTAAGTTAGGGAGAAGAAAGTGCAGATTAATTTGAGGATAAAAGAGAGTTTCAGGAAAAGACAAGTAACTAGAGAAGTTTATATCTTGGGTCCTAAACAAAACCTGATAGATTTAGTTATTGGGCAAATGACTAATAAAGGATAAATCTCAGAAATACTCTGATGGGTGATATGTGGTAGTAGCCTTGTCTCTAGGTGCTCAGGGCACAAAGGGTGAGGTCACTCTTGTTGCTGGCTGTTCTCTGTAATCTGAGGATAACTCCTGGGACCCTCTTGGTCTTGGATTTAGTCATAGAATTAGTAGGAAGCCTTGTTCAGCTTCTTATTATAGACAGTGAGATGGACCAAGCAGAGTCTAGAGGGTGTAGCTTCTTTGTCAGTAAAGAAATATGTTTGTCAATGAATGTCATGGGTCTCTAGATTGGCTGTAAGCACTGCTGAACATACTTCTAGAAAAATGAATGCAAAAGGCTTCTCATCTAGAGAACACCTAAAGTGCTCATCCTCTTCATGAGGAGGTCTTGTAAAAGCCAAGACACAGGTACCTTTAAAGAGCATTTATTCTCACATGTTTGCACCCAGAACTAAACAATAACAACAACAAAAACAACAACAAACCAAAACAAAACAGAAAAACAAAAAAAAAAACTAATACTCAACTGAAATTATATATAAAATGAAATTAAATATAAACAAATAGGAGTTATAAATAAACTAAAAATTATTTTTTAAAGGTTTTATTTATGTATTTGACAGAGAAAGAGAGAGACAGAGAGAGAGAGAACACAAGCAGGGGCAGTGAGAGAGGGAGAAGCAGGTTTCCCTTGGAGCAGGGAGCCAGATACCTCAACTTGGGGCTTCCTCCCAGGACCCTGGAATCATGACCTGAGCTGAAGGCAGACACCTAACGACTGAGCCACCCAGGCATCCCAATAAACTAAAAATTCTTAATGAAAACAAAAAACAAAAAGCTAAAGGATATAATTTTTGTTTTTCTCTGTAATTTAAAATGTATGCAATACTTCACACTAAGTATTCAGGGCTTGATGGTCAGAGATTGAGAAACGTAGAAACATTTGCTTGTCTTACCTTCCTCACAGAGGTTAAGACCTCAGTGTACTGACCTATAAGTTGAGTATACATAGTCACATATATCTAAGGCTTACACAGGCTCTAAAATAGATGATTCTCTTGTAGAAGAAAGTCAAACACAGAGCTATTAGCATAAATCTTTATTTGAAAATACCAGCGATGAGAAAGCTCCAAAGGAACCAGGAGTCTAACTCGGCATGGCTGACTCTTCTAGGCTAGTTTTACACTAGTTGGTCAGGGATGACACTCAGAAAAGGAAGGAGTTATTTTTGCAGATTAGCAATCATTGTTTGCCTATTTGGCTTTTATCAAGGGCAAGAGAGAGGGAGAGTTCAAGGCTAAGGTCATTTGCTGGTGGGGCAGGGGAAGTAAGCAGCAGCTATTGGGGACAAGGATGTATAAGGACTACAGTGGATATTCCTCAGTCCTCAGTGGATATCTCTCATTCTCTTCAACTCATATTTTAATAGGCTTAATAAATAATACATAAGTGAAATCAATAAACAATAAATAAATCAGCTTATATCCTCAGGAATATTATAAGCCAAATGTGAAATTATGGTTTAGAGGCCCAGTCAGAGGTCTGGCTTCTTCATATTCTGGAAATACCTTTTTCCCTTTTGGCTAAATTATAAGGCTAATTGAAAAATATTTATTGGAGAGCTTCTGTGTGCCAGGCTGTTGCAGGCACTCAATAAGCAACAGAATATGGGAGTATGAAAGAGAGAGAGAGGGAGGTGAGCCTTCCCTTAAAGAACTTGTGTTTATAAACTATTAGTTATATTATCTTGTCAAGCACAGTGACTTGATTGTAAATTAATATCTCAAGTTATAATAAGTAGCCAAGCTTAACAATTGCTGAATTTAAATATGTAAAATTTAAGTTACTTTTTTGATAAATGCAAATTTCAAGCCAAAGGGGACCTTCAAATGTGTATATCTGCCTCATGCAGCTTATATTTGTGGAGTCCTTCCTTAATCTAAGAAGAGATTTTGAAATTATGAAGAAAATGAGGTCAGTCCATATACTTAGCACCAAAAATTACTTAGTTGTCACATGAGTACTTGAAACATAAAATCTGTAACATGTAAGTTTGTTGTTTAACATTAGGCATCCTTAATTTTCCAAATGATCGAGGGTGGTTTAAATTTCCTTTAATAACAGTTTTGGTAGAAATGCATGTAACAGAAGCTAGAAAGCCGAATGAGACATTTGAACGGACTCCAAAACCCTCTGTAAAGGTCTTGTTCTTCATAGGAAGAAAGGGAAAATCTTGGAAAAGATTGAAAAGGCTGAGGGAACTTTAACTTGCATGACCAATACTTACTGACCTTGGCTGTTTTACAAGGGGTCACATTTTATTTTTGTACAGATAAACTGTTGACCAATATCTGCAAAGCACTGGAACAAAAAGTGTTTTTCTGCATTTATCATGCTACTATAACTATTTCTTCCACCCTCTGCTCACTGATGTGTTCATTTCTTTTTTCAGCTTAGAACAGGACAGAAGTTCAATGAGAAAATTCATCCCATACTTCTTACCATGACTCGGAGATATAATACAACACCATTTCCCTAGCTGGAGATCTTAACCCATTCTTAAACCTAAGGGAAAAAAGACTCCACGAGACGTTAGCTCAACATTTATACATTTTGTATGTAACTGCTTCTGGTGAAAATAGAAGTAATCCTGAATATTAAGTCATCTGTATGTAATTAATACTGCAACATTCCACAATGCAGTTTTTCTTTCTTTGTTTAGTGTGGTGCTTTTTTCTCTTTACCCCCGCTCCTGTTTAAGTATTTGTATATAGTGATTTTTCTTTTCTGCCGTATCTTTGGTTCCAAATTTTAGTTTCCAAATATGCAAGCAGTGTTCTGCAGTAACTGATGAGATTTTCACTTGGGAGGACACAAATTTGATCCCCCTCTGAAACCATTTTTTTATGAGCTGAAGGATAAAAGTAAAGGGATCCAATCACATTAAAGTCTGCATGGTAGTCTCTAGATTCTTCTTATTAAATGAAGGAAGTAGAAAAAAATTTGTACCTTATTATAATTTTGGTGGTAAAAAGTTTGGCTCCTTTATGTTTGCAAAGACCAAAATTAGCAATGCCAGGAAATGGCCAAAATAATTGCAGGATTATTAAAAAAAAAAAATTGGCTTGTGATATATGATGATATTGGAATCTTTGTTAATCTTTATGATAATTCTCAGATTCAGATAAACTCTGACCTTAATTTATTTCCCTTGTAGAGTCACATAATGACTTTTCAGTCCTTGACATTTCTTCAATTTTCAGTTATATGGTAGCGTTAGGGAGGAAAAAATCTTTCTAAGTCCTTCAAAGTTTCTTCTAGCTGGTCTAAAAATTAAATTGACGAGACAGAATAACAGGAGAAAATAAAATTTAATTTTATATGTATGAGAACTTCACATACATGAGAGTCAAAGACTGAAAGATAAAACGAGGTATATATGCCATTCTGAGCTAAGGAATGGGATAGGGGTCTGGGGCTTCAAAGGTGAGGAGGGCAATTCACAAGCAATTCTTTCTTCAATAACAAAAAGAGCAGATGTTTAGGAATTGGATGTTTACCCTGTTGTACAGACTGGCCACTCAGGTAAAATTTATCTCTGGTAATAACTCTTATTCTGGGAAAGACACCCATTTGAGATTCTTTGAGGGAGTTAAGGGAGAGGCGAAGATTTCCCTTGAGCCTGCCTGTTCTTGATTGCCTTCAACTCAAAATAGGCCACATGCCAAAGTGGCGCATTTTGGGAAGACTTGTTATGGACTCCTACAGTGGCAATAGTCCCTTTTGCAGTCTTTCCTTAAGACTTTAATATATTTAAGAATATACATATAAAATAACGTTTTATAAACCAAACCTTATTAACTGGCATTTTAAAGGCTACAAGGATTGATGAAAGCCAGACTGGGTTTTTGTTTATTATAGCTTATATTCATCTCTTTTTTTCCCCTGATCTTTAATAAGTTAATCTCATTATGGTGAGTTTACCAATCCTGTTATTATGTTGACTGTTACGAAGTTGAAGTGATTTTCCTCTAAAACTAAGATAAAACTAATGCACACTTCTTTAAGAATATGTGACTTATGGTACCTCAATTTTCATTTCTGCTGTCTTGATTACTATCCTATGATCAGTTTTGCTTAACACACACCCATTCTTCTATTCCTCTAAACAGCATGAGAATGACAGAGATGAAGAAGGAAGTAGAGATGAAATGAGTGGTGAGTTGTTTTCAACATCTTAAAATTAAAGGACCATTGACTTTTCTTGTTTATACTGCCATTTTTAACGTTACATTTCACTATAATATTTTACCAACTTGTCAGTTCAATGTCATAAATGTTTATTGAACTTACACTAAGTGTCCAGTTACTGTCCATGAGGAACAGCAAGTTCAGAAGTTCAAGATCTATCCAACAATACTCAGAAGTATTCCAGTCCAGAGGATTAATTGTATGGTCAATCTAGTTAGAATACTTCTCCTTGGGAGGCTATTCATGATTTCTTTACATTTGCCTGTGGATCATTTATTTTTAAAGAGCCTGTAGCTAGTTTTCTATATAACACCATGCAAGTTGGAATCTATATGAATAGACAGATTTCTGAAATTCTTGCTGTTAGTTTGGTTCCAGCTCCTTTGATGCACTTACTGAAAATGCCTGATTTCAAAGCACATACTGGCTCCTAGGCAGTTTCTCAGCATAATAATTAGTCAAATTTGGACAATAAATGGCCTCATTAGTTACTCCTTTAAGCATTTACAATACAAATACCTATTTGTAGAATAGATTTTTCTCTGCTGCTAATAAATTTGTAGTTGATAAAAGAGAAAGCTGTATTTTTGTTAACAATTAACATTTACTGCCCTTAGATAAATAAACTGAAGTGTTGGTGGCCTGAGGCTGAATGGCAACAGCCTTTAATATCATATGGATTACAAAGAATGTACTACATGCAGTCACCTCTCCCACTGTGCAACTGCCTAGTGTAGGTGGAGGAATTCTTTTGTTATGCAAATGTCCTATTTAAAGATAACATGTGTACAAAGGAAAGTAATGGAAGGTCATTTCTAAGACTGGACAGATGGATGAAAAATTCCACAGAGTGCTTTGCCAAGCACCTGGCATTTTATGAATGACAGCTGATGATGAGACTCACAAAGAAGAATTTGTATTATCACAGGTGACAGTGTGACTAATTGAAGAGGTTGCTTATTACGGAATTGGTCAGTTTCCGTTCTGCTACTCTCAGGATCCGAGGGCTGCAGAAAGTGAACACATAGCACACAGTGTTTTCTTTAGGGAAACCAAATGAAGGTGGGAGGAAGAGGGGAGGAATTCTTGCTGCAGGTGTAAAGACTCACAGCGGGCTTGAGTTCTGTGCTGCTGAGAAGATGCTCACAGCACAGTCTCAAAGTTGCAGAGGAAATAAGAGATAACAGACCTTTAAGATAGATTTTTATGTCATTTTCTAACAACACTAGACCACAGCTTCTTTTGGAACTATAGAAATCTGATAGATTTGAGCCTCATTATGATATGTATCACTGTTTTCTAGATAATAGTATGCCATTAGGCATGTTGGCTGAATATTTTAAGACAACAGAGCAGACTGTAACTATCTGTGCCTCGATCAGAATATTCAGAGATTTCACATCTTTCAAAGGGTGTTTGCCAAAGGCTTTCCCATGCTGCATGCACTGCTGCTTTGCCTCTCCTTTATGCCTTATTGAATCTATTAGAAGATGAACACATCTCTCAGTCATCAGACTTCTTGCTGACAACACCTGTCAGTCTGTCATTCCACTTCAGAGGGAGATTTTGTAGGGTGTCATTTGGCAGAATTAAAAAGAAAATGGGAGGAAACAAATCTGAGATAATTATTCTCATAAAAGGAATGATACAACTATTATTGTTTGAAAATAAATTCAAGGAATTACTTAGGAAGTAAAGATTAGAATGATTTTTGGCATAAATACCTATCAGTAGTATTAGAAATCATGTTGAAATTTAAAACACACTCAAGAAACCTGAAAAACTTTGAGGGTTTGGATTGATAACTGAATATATATCCTTTTTCAAAATCCATTTATATTGAAAGGCAAACATTCTCACATACTTTTTTATTTTTTATTTTTGGTAGGGCTAGAATATTAAATATTTGAGTGTGAAAACAAGTTTTAGAAAACTAATTGACTTCAGGAAAACTTTGAGAATTAATCTTACAGAGTGATTTAGAACTTACTAAGTAATAGATATATCTAAGACTGATGATTTTTAAAATACTGTTTTTAGAGATTCCTATTATTGGTTCTTTTTTATTGGTTTATCTTTTATTCATTCAGTAAATAGTAACATAAATCTTTATATATCTTATTTTATAGTATTGCCTATAAATAAAAAAGAAATTACTCTCTATATGCTATGGAGTTTCTCTTTATTGTTTTTTCAGTTACTTCTCTTAAAATCAAACTGTCACATAATCAGACCATTTTAATGCCAAGGAACACACACATCCTCACATAGATATTTCAAATTATTGTGCTTAATTCTTTTTGGGATTTTTGGTTGTTTTATTGGTATAATTCATTTACTTTACATGAATCTGTTTTACATGGGAGAAATCAATTAGGAAATGTTTTCTTTTTTTTCATACATGACAAAGCAACTCCTCCTCTCTGAGTCAAGTACACTGGGATTTCTCCTCTTCAACCTGTGGCAAAGATTTTTTAATTTTCTAGTTTATTTGTCATATTTTTCTTTTTCTTTCTTTTTTTTTTTTTTTTAAAGATTTCATTTATTTATTTGACAGAAAGAGATCACAAGTAGGCAGAGAGGTGGGCAGGGCAGGGGGGAAGCAGGCTCCCAGCTGAGCAGAGAACCGGATGTGGGGCTTGATCCCAGGACCCTGGGATCATGACCTGAGCCAAAGGCAGAGGCTTTAACCCACTGAGCCACCCAGGTGCCCCTGTCATATTTTTCTTAAGGATAAAAGGTCAACCATGACCTCCACAAGGAAAAATGTAAATTAGTGAAAAATAAAACCAAAACAACCTGTGAAATGTGTTTTTTAAATTATTATGTTTTTTTCACAGAACTATTTCTATTAACAATGGCTTTATTGTTAAAATTATACTTCAAAATAGATGATATATCTCTGTTAAATATGTAGTTGTCCTGCAAAAATCATTCCCATAGTTTTTATTATTTACAAAAGCAGAAAATAATGCCAGGGTGAATTAAGTATTTATGTCTTTTTGACTGCAAATGACTGTTAATTTTATCTAAGTTTACGTAAGGCTATGTTTCTGCAGTTTAATATGCCTTTCTGTATGTGTATATCTGTATATGTGTGGGTGTTTACATGTCCGTTTCTGTCTATAGCTCCTTTTAATCTATTTCTTTTTGTTCAGGAATATTTTACAAAATGATAATTATAATAATGATAATAAGTAGTTTTTAAATTCACATAACGCATGAGGTTTCCTAATGTTGTTCTATGTTATATTTCCATTAAAACAGTACTTATCAAAATAAATGACTCACTTATTTTCTGGGGAAGATGTTTCTAAATTCAAAGTTGCCCACTTATCCTCAAAAACCTTGATGTCATTGTTAAAAATCAAACCCATTACCACATCACCTTACTTAAAATACCTTTCAATAAGGAACGATTTTAACTGAAGAAAAAATAAAATTCCTCGTCAAAAAGTTCTTAATCAGTAAATCAGAAATAAGAATCATGGGAAAAGAGACTCAAGAATTTGCCTTTAAAAAATGCTTCGGGTGGGACGCCTGGGTGGCTCAGTTGGTTAAGCAGCTGCCTTCGGCTCAGGTCATGATCCCAGCGTCCTGGGATCGAGTCCCACATCGGGCTCCTTGCTCGTCAGGGAGCCTGCTTCTCTCTCTGCCTGCCATTCTGTCTGCCTGTGCTCGCTCTCTCTCCCTCTCTCTCTCTGACAAATAAATAAATAAAATCTTTAAAAAAAAAAATGCTTCGGGTGATTTTAATGTACACTAGTATTGGGCAATCACTGGTTTAAAGACTCTTGCTTTTTATTTTTTACGTAAACCTCATGTCAAACATGTTTTCTTTTAAAAGATTATTTTTAAATTTATTTATAGAGAGAGCACGCATGTGCACCTGAGCACAAGTTGGGGAGGGGCAAAGGGAGAGGAAGAAGCAAACTCCCCACTGAGCAGAAAGCCCAAGGCAGCTGGATCCCAGACTCTGAGATCATGACCTGAGCAAAAAGCAGACACTTAACTCACCGAGTTACCCTGGCACCCCCAAACATGATTTTGAATGTAGTTCATTCAGAAATGGAATGCTATGCTCACATCTTCACTTAATCTAACTCTTATTCTTCTGGTTCTGATTTTCCATTGTGTTCTATTTTCTCAAATAATAATAGTAATTTTTTTTTCCCATGATGGTTTACCTAAAGTAAATTTTCTGAAAATAGTCACTTTTCCTAAGTTCCTATAGGCACTCTTTTCTAGAAAAACATTTTTAATAATTACTTATCTTTCCTTAGCTTCTACCTAGAGATTACTTGTGACTTTTCACAGCCAAATCTTTGGGCATACATGACGGTTGAGATGCAGGTGGGTAGATGTTTCGGTGTGATGCAAGTGCTCACAGTAGCCTTAAGTTAAAGCCACAGGTGACTCTGCTCTAGCCCATCATTCCAGGAATGGGCCCTGATCCAGATCACGTCAGCTGCTTCCTGACACTGTAGAAAGTCTCACACTCATGTCTAACCCCTCACATCAATTATTTGCAGGTGACTCTTATGGGGTGCTTTGAAGATGATGAGGTACACTTAGACTGATATCTTGCAAAATATACATCTAGCAAGACCAAGAGTAAGATTGTGAAAATTTGAAGTTTACCATATGGCATAAAGTGCTAAAGATACCAGGAGTTGGGTCAATCATCAGTTTTCCCATTAGAATATTGTCTAAGAAGTTTATTTAACTTGTTTGAAAACCATAGAGTGGACTACTTAAGTAATTACTATTTTACAAATTATTGATTTTTTTTTCTTTAGGAGATACTTTTTAGAAATATTTATTATAACAAGATGACTACATTACCTTAGCAAAGGGCTAGGATAATTATGTTTAATACTTGATATAAAATGAACATAACATCTAGACTCTGATTACTCCAAATCATCTTAATTACTTGACAGTATACATATCTAAAGTAGATTTGATTTGATTTTCTTGGCAAAGAGGTTGAAGTAACAAGTGAAAGAGGTTAAAGTAAAAGAATTGTTAAGGAAAGTACAAAGGTAGTGCATTATGAGGGTAGAAAAATTACCACAAATTGTTCTGTACTCTCAAAATTAATTATTTTTTGTATGTGTTAGGAGACAATACATACTTTAAATTCAAATCTTTTTAGATATCCTAAGTCAGGGACACCTCGGTGGCTTAGTGGGTTAAGCCTCTATTTTCCACTCAGGTCATGATCTCAGGGTCCTGGGATCAAACCCCACATCGGGTGCTCTGCTCAGTGGGGAGCCTGCTTCCTCCTCTCTCTCTGCCTGCCTCTCTGCCTACTTGTGCTCTCTCTCTCTGTCAAATAAATAAAGAAATAAAATAAAACAAAATAGATATCCTAAGTCATATGACCAACACTAGCCTCCCTACAGCAGTGATGATTTTAGCAAGATCCTTCCATAATACTCCCATATATTATCTTGCTTCTGTAATTTTAGCTATTTCACAAAAATAATTTGAATGTCTTCTGCATATTGAAAGTGTGCTAAATGTTGGAGATATGGAAATGTATGAGAAATACAGTGAAGCTCCAATGGGAGGATAATCTAGTAAAGAAGACATGAGAACAATTAATTATTACAAAAGCAAAGTGCTTTAAATACTAGATCAAAAGGAAACAGTATTGGAAAAAATAAAGTAGATTTGATTTTTATTTCTACTTTCTTCAGTAATTTGGTCGTGTTATTACTCAATGTGTGGGTAGTATGTCGTGGGATTGATGTTAAAATTGGGATTTTAAAATAATTTAGGCCATGAAATCTATTGCACATATGACATAAAATATGAAGAAAATTGTTGAAAATGTGGCAAGAAAAATAAATGCATTCATTTTTCATTTGCAGGGAGATTTTGGCAAATAATAAATTATTTGTGATTTTTATGACAATAGATACATTTTTATGTCCACCATTAAGAGTGAACTTCATCAAAATTGATTCTGTCTTGGAGAAGACATGAAAACCAAGAACTTATATATGTGTATATAATATATATATGTACACACACATATACATATCGATAGATATACAGATAGATATAGCTTTCAGAGAACAAGTAGAAAGAGTGATAAGGCTGTCAGAGAAACAATATATGAACTGAAAGTGACTTTCCTATACAACTTTGGAGGACAACTAAGTGTATAGTAAGAAAGGAGAAGTTAGTAATCTTATTTCAGTTCAAATAACAGTGGTAAAACAGACTTCAAATTATGAGATCTATTTTTTTAGGAAAAATATTGATTTTCCCCCCTAAGATTATAGACAATAGGGTTGGACTTCACAGGGATGCCATTTGACAGATGGTTAAAGCAAAACACATGCATCTGTCAATCATTTTTATCAGTTCTGACACCTTATTAAAATTCAAAGACATGTTTTATAATTTCAAAAAGAAAAATTACAAGGTATACATTCTCTAATAGTTATTAGACCTAGCTTTAAAACTTTTCTTCAAAGTGCCATGACCTAAGAAGTTGATCTTTGGTTTGAGAATTTTTCCCTGCAAAAGTGCATCAGATCATCTGCATTAGAAATGGTTTTAAATGTTTCTCTAGAAATCTTCTAACCTTAGATGTTTATAAGTATTAGGCAGAAGTTCTTCTCAGTTACTTCTAGTGGTTTAATGTAGGGACTTATTGTGAAGGGAATTTATTCTTAGTACTGATCTAGATAGAAATCAGGTTATGACAATTTTCTAAGCCTCTATATACCTTGTACTCTTCATCAGACATTGTATAATACAGCTTCACGGAGCAGGCAGTGAAGAGAGGACCTGTGATCTTAAGGCTACAGAGGAGGGTGAAGTGAAATCATTCTGACAGGACCAAACTTCCTGCTGTAAGGTAAGCTAAGACTCATCATGAGGCCCCTACTATATAAAGAGTAATATGCTGTACAGTGAAGAAATATAGTAAGAAAAAAAAAAAAAAAACAAAGTATGTCATCCTGAGAAGATTGATGTTGGGCAGTCTAAACCATCCAAATTCCTTTTTTTTTATGCTGACATAAGTACCTCACTATTTCATGCTTTAGAGCATGAAGTGTCCTCTGCCTTTGTTCACCTGTCACTGGCCCCCTTTCCAATGGGATGATGCTTACTTGTTCCTATGACTCAGTTCACATAACTCTTAAAGGACCCCTCCTTTCATGCCCTCTTCCCCTGCCCTGTGTTTTTCTGTTCCTGGGGTCTCTTGTCCTGGACAGTAATGCGGAGGCAGAGATCTTGCTTCTTGCCTTTCTATGATGAGTATCTAGTCCAGCATTTGGCACCCAGGTGACATCCAAACAGAGGGCATGGAAGGAGGGGGTGAATGAGCACATGAACGATGTTTCCTGGCTTGCATTCTGGGCATAGGACACCATCCCAATCTTCATGGGGCAGAGAAGAGCTTGAGACTATTGAGGGAAACTCAAAGCACATGTCATACTTCTGCGCAATACACAAGTCTTTCCATTTTAGGCTTTTTTTTTCCCCTTTAAGTTCACTTTACAGCTTCAGATTTTCGTTTTGCCAATTTGAATGAGAAGAGGAGGAGGGCAGATGTGGGTGACATTGTCAGGAGGACCTGCCATTTGCCTTGATAGAATCGTATCTAGAGGCAAGACAGGCAACGTGAGACAGGCACATATTTTTCTCTCATTTTTCAAGTATAGGGTTATGTGTTTTTATCTTTTTGTGTTAGAAGCTTCAGAAGGGCAGACATTTTTTGCTGGCAGTAGTTGGGATCAGAGTAAAGAGGGATTAAAAACCAATCAATAATAGCATATAAGCATGGGTATGTAGGAAATGGCTTTCATGTTCTCTTTCTTTATGACCTGGGCATAGTCAGACATTTGATATGTTGTGTTGTCAGTCCTTTTGAATAGAAATGAATTAAATCGAAGCATGTGTTTTCTCCCCCACCTCGTACAAATTGCATCAGAAATCTATTTTAAAAACGTGTTTGAGCGTGTGTGTCTGTGTGTGTGTGTGTGTGTGTGTGTTTATGCAAAGAGAGGGAAAGGGGGAGTTTTAAATGGGAAATCTGCCTACCAAAAAAAAAAAAAAAAGGATCAATTATTTGGCCAAAGTCTTTAGCATTTCTACAGACTTGAATGCCCTCCAAAATGTCCCATCCTAAGATGCAACTGATGAACCCAAAAGATTGGGAAAAAGAAAAATGAGAGTTGTTGATGGTCATAAAGGGACATGATTTTCATTTATTAAAATATTGAGCATCACCAGACTTTGTCATGTTATTTCAAGGAGCCCTTGTCAGATAGTGACCTGAAGTTGATGTGTACCTCAGAGTGTTGCCTCATCCACAGCAATCTGTAGTCCATACCATGTAGAATGTCTACTGGAAGACCACACAACAGTGCCTGTGCTTTAGCACAATGATTAAAAACCATTATTGGTGGTTTTCTCTCAAGACTAGTAGTCTTTGGATGCTGTAGTTATGTGACAAAGCCCCTAAAATATCCACTCTCAGGACCTCACCCTCTCAGAGGAGAGAAAGAGAAGAATTGTGGAAACAGAAGGGGAAAGGGATGGGGGTAGGGTTATGTCTTGTATGGAGTGAGAATGTTACCAGTACTGCCTCAGGGTTCTTGTGTATCATTAACATGACCACTCTAGAAACAATGTTTACTATAGACATTCTACTATGTGAGAAAAAACAGCCAAAGGCAGTGGAAAGCCATGTGTAATAGGACATGGTAATACCCAGAGGCCCAGTGGATGTTACAGGGACAGCTGATGCCACTAAACTTAATTCATGGGTTCAGATCCTGAGATATATAGCAGAATAACCTAATATAGCATTCCATGTATTTCTTTTTGGTAGGAAATTGAAAACCACCATGAGCATTTATATTCTGTAAGTTAAACTACTCATAAACTACACATGTAAGTTAAACATGCATTTATTGAAATGATGTTGAAACTGAAGAAATATTTTTTGATCATTAAATAAAGAACATATTTTCTTGTTTGTTTGTCATGGTTGTTGAGAACTGGGTTGAAAGTGTGGTTCTAGCAGATGTAAAAATTAAAAAGAAAGCTTAGTGTCCCATACAACCTACATTATCTATTTGATATGATGCTCAATTAAAAGAATTAATTATAAAAAAAGGAAAAAAACTACCTGCTAAATCTTTAAATGAAAGAGTAGGAGCATTGGGTGGCTCAGTCTTTAAGTGTCTGCCTTTGGTTCAGGTCATGATCCTGGGGTCCTGGGATCGAGCTCCATATTGGGCTCCCTGCATTGCAGGAAACCTGTTTCTCCCACTTCCATTCCCTCTGCTTGTGTTTCCTCTCTTACTGTATCTCTCTCTGTCAAATAAATAAATAAATTCTTAAAAAAGAAGAAAAAAAAAAAAGAAAAAGAAAACCAAAAGGTAAAATTAGGTACCATTTTACCACCGTATTTTAGAAGAGATTAATACTAGCAATAATCCTCACAAGTCTTACCATATTCTCTGGAAAGTTCCAGTAAAAAGAGCAGAATTAGATGTAGGGTTTGACTATTTAGAAATTCAACAATTAGGGGGGCCTGGGTGGCTCAGTGGATTAAGCCCCTGCCTTTGGCTGAGGTCATGATCTCAGGGTCCTGGGATCGAGCCCTGCATTGGGCTCTCTGCTCAGCAGGGAGCCTGCTTCCCTTCTTCTCTCTCTCTCTGCCTGCCTCTATACCTACTTGTGATCTCTGTCAAATGAATAAATAAAATCTTAAAACAAATAAATAAATAAATTCAACAAATATCGCTTATTTCTTGATCAACCAAAAATGACAAAAATACCCTCAAGAATATATTGTTTCTGTGTATGATGGTTCCTTTTATGACTCCTCCAAGGACTGTATTACAAAGAAAACAAATGATATTTTGAAGAGTTTAAATATTACAGAATTTAAAAGGGGGGGAGACTGAGACAGTATATTTTTAGGTGGAAAAATTTTATAGAAGTTCATCCTTTATATGATCTTATCATTATTTTACTGAGCCCTTGAGTGTATTTTAGCCACATATTTGGACACTAATTAGTTCTTAATTATCTATGAATCTTCGGATCCACTGACACCCAAATCAGGCTCCCCTGGAATTCTACGTGATTTCACATTCCCTTTAGTATCTCTATTTTAGTAACTGCTTTTTTTTTTTCATCATGGTTGAGGTTATATAAGAGATACGGTTTTTTTTTTTTTTTTTTTTTGGTTTTTGAAAGGTATGTTTTTCCATTCCCAGTGGGTTGACTATTTTTTGTTTCATGGTTTATATTACCACACTCTAAAAATATGGTCTATATTTTTTTAAGTTCTCCACCTATACATTATTAATTTAAGGTATTGTAATACCAGGTGAAAGACAATCCTGTGTGCCATTAGGATGGCAGCAGTGTTAGCATGACAAGTATGATGAAGCCTCTTGCCAGTCCCATGAGGCAGCTTTTGAAAGCTGTCAGGCTGAAGGCAGGAAACCATTTTGTTTGCTGTGCGGGATTCCTTGCAATTGCTGACTGTGCACGGGCAGCATAGTCTGTCCTGGCACTGGCCTTCTCTCTTGGGTTATGCGTTGAACATTGCTGCCATTTAAATCCTTGAAATAGAGTGGATCTGTTCCAAGTGGCATGACTGGTACAGGCAGGACAAGTTTATTAGAGAGACGGGGTTGTCCTTGGTCCTGAAAACTAAAGAACTATTACTTAAGTCTTAAGCAATCTTTATTGTTGTGTGAGAGAATGAGGTCTGTAGCATTCATTGTAAGCTGATAGTCCTACCGTAAGAGCAGGGAGAATGCAGCAGCGTGTATGCAGAATGCATGATTTCAGCCACCAGATGAAGCGGAACATGACGTTGCTAACAAAATGAAATAAAGCCAGATATCTATTTTTAGGAGCATGTTCGTGTTTAAGCAGTTTAATATTGGGAGTCTTATATGCATTTGATATATCTCTATCATATGAAAACCATCATGTGTCTTGCTAATGTTAAATAATGTCTATATTGAGATGCTTTCTTTTGGCACAAGATGGCACTTTAACTTCAGAGATCCAATGTGATCTCAATGAGCTTTTTCATCACAAATGGAAAACATGCAGTAGTTCATCCTCTGAAAGCAGAAACCAGAGCTAGAAACGGGCCAAGAAAAGCAGAGAATAGCTTTGCCATAGAGAAGGTGTTTGCATTATGAAACAAGTACGGGGGCGGAAGGGGAAGGGAGCAGGGCAGGACAGTTGGTGCAAAGTCTTTTGTTTAATGAGTTTAAAAATTGAAGGGTAAGTGAATGTTATTTTATATGTGAACAAAGAACATGTCTAGAAATATTTTTCACTTTAAAACTCATCTAGTCCCCATCAATACAATTTTCTTAAAGTGTGTCTAGGATACTCTATTGAAAAAAAAAATCCACTGATTATGATTGTATCATGTTACCTGATCTGTTACTTTGTTGTTGCCACTGTTGCCACTACTGCTATTTGCTGCTCTTGGGTGTGCATGTGTATGTTTTCCTTTTATAAGGAGTGACAATTCTGCTCCTTAGCCAGTTCCTCTGAGAGTTGACTATTCTCATTTACATGCATGTAAAGTTTCTGTATCAATGCACCCTATTACTAGATATCTCCATTGTCTAGTGCTATTTAGGCATCCTCTTGGGAAGAAGCATAGAGTGTTGCTGAGTTTAAGATGCGTGAGCTTGTCAGAGTCACTCTTGCCCTCCTCACTTTCATACTTAGCTGAAAGACTTGTTCACTCCTGGCATTCTCTCTTTCTCGTTTTATTGAAAATTTTCAGAACAATTGTTCTGAAAGTATTGAACAATACTTAAAATCTATGGGACAGGCACTGAGCACTTGGGTGGCTCAGTGGGTTAAGCCTCTGCCTTCTGCTCAGGTTGTGATCTCAGGGTCCTGGGATCGAGCCCCACATCAGGCTCTGCTCAGTGGGGAGCCTGCTTCCCTCTCTCCCTGCCTGCCTCTCTGCCTACTTGTGATCTCTCTCTGTCAAATAAATAAATAAAATCTTTAAAAAAAAAAAAATCTATGGGACAAACTTGTTCTGTCCAATAGGCCGTATAAAGAAGGAAATGGTAGGACAAATTAGGTTTAAAAACCTAGCAGAATCAGAATTTTTATAAAATGTATGTATATTTTGCTTCCTTGTCTTTAAGAAATACAAAAATCAAAGGCATAGTAGAGTCACGGATCAGAATTATTTAAGAGCATGTTATAATCACTACAGAAATGACACCATCTTTGACTTATACAGTACATAAATGTTTACTGAGCATTTTCCTTTGTATCCTTTCTTTTGTGTTTTCTTTTTAAACTTCATACCTATAGTTATTCATCCTTAGTTAAAACAATTGAACCAACTCTTGCAAATGTAAGCAGAAAGTAGTTTATGTCATGATGTTTGATATCTCCTGCGCCCAGCAGTGCTGGGGAATCAAGACTTGGATTCCAGGACAAAGTCCTTGGTAACAGTGCTCCCCACACCACATGACTGTCAACAGTCCTGAGGCTGCTCAGGGCTGAGCCTTCTGTGAGCACATGGAGTTACCCCAGAAAAGGCAGATACATTTGCCATCCTGCTTGCGGGAGATGGATCTTCCACACAGCGATCCCCTCATGTTTGTCCCCCTCACACCATTGTTTCAGAAAGTCAGGTGATGTAGGTAAAACTTAGATCACTCAACTGTACCCTTGCTGCAAGGTAATGTGGGTAATGCTGTATTTGTTTATTTGTTTGTTTTCCCTCTGTTGAAGAATGGGGTTGTAAAATATGGGAAGTACCACAGTATAGAGAGAGAGTTCAAAAGGTTCGGGGCAGATGTGAACTCTAGGTGGTTTCAAAAAATACTTTTATTATTCTGTTGTTTCAGATGAAAATAATCGAAACTCAGACATTCTGAGGTTCAGTACTTTTAAAGAACACCACATCAGCGCTGCTATTTTTAATATACTCAAATTATAATATTTTAATATTTAAATTATCTGCATTATTAAGATGTCTTGGGAAATTGTCAGCACTGAGGTTATCTCTATGTATTAGAAATATTCACTTTAAAATGTGAAAGCTCAGTTTATTTTAGTAGAGATATGCTTATTAAGAATTCCTAAAGCTAGAAGAATTTATGGCACAAGGGCAAAATCAGTTGGCTCTGGTTCCAGTAAAGAAGTAATAAAAAAAAAAGAAAATCAAGCTTCTTGACAAAATACTGGCCTTGATGTTTCAGGGAAAAAAAAAAATTTCTTTTCAAGAAAAAAATGATTATTTGATAGTAGATCTTGTATGGAGAAAAGACAATAGCCTTAAGTATGACAAATTTTTAACTCAAGTGCTCTCCAGTGTTACTTATTAATTTTGGTTGGTGTATCCAAATCTTAAGTTATTACAATCTTTCATGATTTCTTTCATACCCTGTACAATGGTGCTCACTCTTGTCTTCCCCTCCCTTCCTGGGCTTTGTGAAGATATGTTTTTTCTGTCACATGACTTCATTCTTTGCCAGTGCTGTTTTTTATGGCCAAATGAAGAGCAGCCTGGGAGTTACCCCTTTGATATGGTCAGTCATCATTAAATTAAAATATGGTCAGGCTTCATTAAATTATAAAACTCTGTGGAGTATATAGTATTCTCTTTTGTAGATAGTTCTACTTCTGTTTAGTCCCAAAAGACTGAATTTTTATCACCAGTAAGAATCCAGTGCAACAAATTTATGCAAAAGGAAATATTCTGATTTATGAAGCTGGGAAGGATGTGAGGATAGTGCAGAATAGGTAAAAGAGCCTCGAGGATTGGAGCAAGGGTCTCAGGGCACCAAAAATCTTCTTTTCTACCTCCACTTGGATGAATTTTGTGTAGTTTATGTATGCATGGCAGAGGTATTGACAATTGGCAGTGTCAGGTTCAAACCATTCCAGTAAGTTGTCTCTGCGGGAAAAACATCTTACTCCTGGAAAGCAGATTACCAACTTTAACAATGTAATTGAACATATTTTGGTTACTTGCCAATGGATCAATAACAATCACCAGTAGTCTGGGGCATAAGAATTTTGGGGCTCTCTGTCAGCTGACCATCCCTACATCTTGGGGAGACAAATACAATGACAACCCACTAGGACCATTAAAAAAAATGAAGGAAATCTTTCCCAAAAGAAAGTTGTACTGTTTAGAACACAAACAGGATGAGACCACTGCAACGTTAGCCAATATTCTTTCCTATACTCTCTTCTCATTCTCATTCTGTAGACTCTGATGAGTCCCCTCATGCCATTAGTATATGCTTCAAAGTATCTAGCAAATTCCAACTTTCACCAGCCTGGGACAACAAACAACATAATAAATATAATGCATATATGCTTCAAGCCTCTGTCTGTTAACTGAGCAAGTAGTTTGATTTTTTCCCCCTGTAGTTTTTTGAAGAAGAGTTTATAAAGGGCAGAGAGAAACCACATGGGTTATAGTAATTGAATATCCATTAGATGAAAAAAAAAATCAAAAGTGTTGAGAATTAATTCCGTTCCTACATTTCTTTAATGCCTAAGTTAGGCAGTTATCACTCCCTTTCCCACAAACAAACACAAGATTATATCAGGCCTCTTCTTTATGCTTCCAGAGCACTGTTTTCATGATAGAAAGAAAGATAAAAAAACTCAAAGTTCTTTAATACTTGTGATAGCTAGCCCCTCCCCCTACCCACCTATATAAGTCTGATCAAATTAATCACTTCATATGACAGAGGCTCCAAAATGATGTTTAAAGAATAGATAAATCACCATATCTTCTCCATTATCTGTGGTGGTGTAAGAGACTTCTCCTGAATGTATCTTACTAGATTTGGTGTCCTTTAAGTATAGAAGTGGCGAAAGTAAATTTTCTTGGACTCATCAAATGCCTAGATGTTATATGGTGACCTTAAAGCTTTACTTAGGAATACCCTAAAGAGCAGTGTCTGAGCACTTTCTGAGATGAACAGAAAACATGCATCAATTCAACATCATGAAGGGTCTATATGGGTTTAGTGCTAATGTTTGACCTGGAGATTATAGACAATCCCAGATTATTTAAGAGGTAAAACCTTTGGATTTCACCTCTGGAATTTTGTTTGGGGGGCGGGGGTAAGGAAAAAGATCTAAAACCTCCTTTTTCATAAAATTTACTAGAGACAGAATCTTGTCAGCCCACTTTCATTTATCTGCACAAACTGTTTAGGTACATGTCCCAGACTCAGGATAATCCAAGGCATTCATTCAATTGTTGGTTAACATTTCACAAATATTGCTTGGATCATTGATTGAATCTAAGATATGTCATCATTTCCACTCATAAGAGGAAACCCATACATGATGCACTGACAATAATGAATGGGGCAGGGGCGCCTGGGTGGCTCAGTGGGTTAAAGCCTCTGCCTTCAGCTCAGGTCATGGTCCCAGGGTCCTGGGATCGAGCCCCACGTCCGGCCCTCTGCTCGGCGGGGAGCCTGCTTCCTCCTCTCTCTCTCTCTGCCTGCCTCTCTGCCTGCTTGTGATCTCTGTCTGTCAAATAAATAAATAAAATCTTTAAAAAAAATAATTAATGGGGCACATCTCAGGGTTAAGTATTGTGATTATTTTATTCCTTGGCAACCTGGTATATAATCATATAGTAACATTCAAAACATTCTTATACTACTTTCCTGTGTGTTCTTATTTGCCACTTGCTAATAACACATATTTAAAAAACATTTTTATAAAGGTAGTATGTGTACATACTTTTGGAGATAATAATGTATTCAGAGTTAATATGAAAAGTAGTGAGCTTGTCAACTTAAGAGCAAATTATTCTGCCTTTTTTTACCAGTGAATTCTTATCTTCTACCATAACATCTGGGGCATAGATTAGCAGGGTTTATTTTTAAATGAATGATTTATTATTTGGTTATTTATCAAAATAAGATGATGGGCCTACTCAGAGTCAACCATAGTGTGTTTTTGTGTCTCTTTGCATTCTTTGGATAGCAGAACACTATCTATGTGCTTCCTTAAATAAGTCAAAGTGAAAACATCTTTAAGTGACCCTCAAAATGAGTTGAAATAATCATTAAGTCTTTTCAAAGACATTCTGGTTCTTTCTCTTCTAGATGCATGGTAGAATTTCAGTTTCCCTGCCCCTTAGAATAAACATGAAGATTTGACAATAAAAAGATGAATGTGAATGATATATGTGATCTTCATATATTGGCATTAAGAACTCAAGTTTGACCTACAGCATTGTTTAAGTTAAAATGAACTTTATTAAACAGTGAAAATGAGATAACCAATCAGTATGGAATGTTAATTAAAAAAAGATTCAATTATGAGTAGGGCTTAGAGAACTAAACTTTATTTATTTTTATTTTTTTCATCTAAGTGTAGTTGACACCCAATGTTGCGTTAGTTTCAGGTGTACAACATGATGATTCAATATCTATACATTACGCTATGCTCACCATAAGTGTAGCTGCTGTCTGTCATCATACAACACTATTACAATATAATTGACTATATTGCCTATGCTGTGCCTTGATTTCCTGTGACTTAGTCATTCCATAATTGGAGGCTATATCTCCTATTTCCCTTCAATCATTTTGCCATCTCCGTATCTCCATTCCCTGTGGCAGCCATCAGTTTGTTCTCTGTATTTATGGGTCTGATTTTACTTTTTGTTTGCTTATTCATTTATTTTATTTTTTGCATTCCCCAAGTAAGTGACATCATATGGTATTTATCTTTCTCAGTCTGACTTATTTCACTTAGCATAATATTTCCTAGGTCCATCTCTGTTGTTGCAAATGGCAAAATCTGACTCTTCTTTATGGATGCATAATATTCTAATACATGATTTAACACAATATAACTTAATATAATATATATGTATACACACACACGCACACACACACACACACACACATACACACACACACTCATACCCCACATATTTATCCATTCATCTATCAATGGACACTTAAGTTATTTCTGTATCTTGTCTATTGTAAATAGTGCTGTAATAAATATAGGTATACCTATATCTTTTTAAAACCATGCTTTTGTTTTCTTTGTGTAAATAACAGTAGTGGAATTATTGGATTATATGGTATTTCTATTTTTAATTTTTTGAGGAACCTCTGTATTGTTTTCACAGTGGCTGCCCCAATTTACATTCTCACCAACAGTGTACAGGGGCTCTTTTTTCTTCACATCGTCTCCAACACTTGTTTCTTGTCTTCTTGATTTTAGCCATTCTAAGAGGCATGAGATAATAATTCCATTGTGGTTTGGATTTTCATTTCCCTGATAACTAGTGATGTTGAGCATCTTTTCAGGTACCTGTTGGCCATATGTATCTCCTCTTGGAAAAATGTCTGTTCAGGGTCTCTGCCCAGTTTTTAATCAATTTATTTGTTTTTTGGTGTTGAGTTATATAAGTTCTTTATTTTTGTTATTAACCTCTTATTGATATAACACTTGTAAACAGAGCGCAGTTTGGATTTATTAAACTCAATCACAAATAGACTTTATGTTATTTTGTCCTTCTCAGACAAGGAGACTTAAGCTATACTAAGCTCACAATAGCTTCTTCTTCTAGCTCTTACAAATTATGTTCTAAATTAGAATACCTAAAATTGTTACTTGATTACAGATGTCCACTTCATTATTTATAATATTTACATTATCCATCCTGATAAAAGCTTGGTCTCTTGCTGTAATTCCTTCTATTTATAGTATGATTTAAAGAGTGTGTGTGTGTGTGTGTGTGTGTGTGTGTGTGTGTGCATGCATGTGCGTGCGCACGCACGCGTGTGTCTTTTGTTGAATTTCAGTATCTTTTCACTAAAAAGTAAAAGGAAAAACATCTCTTCTTCAGGATTCTTCAATTCTATGGTCTTCTACCTTCAATAAGAAAACTATTTTCTGTTCAACATCAAGCAAAGGCAATTTCTATTATATCTTTTCCTTAAGCTCTCTCCTGACGACACTTTACAAATAAATAATGTGTTGTCATATAATATATTCTTTCATAAAGAAGTCTAGTGACATTCAGTCTGCTTATTTTCAATTCCCATGATGGGATATTTAAGAGAAGATTTTCACAAGATCCATTAACTTACCTTGGTGTAGGTATGGAGGGAGAGGGAAGCTCTTCATAATCCCAGAGATTTTTGAAATGACTTTTTGCTCAATAGGTAATTATAACATTTGTTCTTCTCTTGTTGATTTCATGTCCCTGATTAGACAAACTTAGAACCCTACAATCTATTTCCATCGACTATATATATACACAATTTTCTTCTCTCTAGCAGATAAGAATTACGTTTCTTTAATTTTCCAAGGCTGCTTGACAAAACCTCTTTTCTAATTCTGCCATACACTTTACTTTTTTATCTTCCTAACAACAAAATTACAGACAGCTTGGAAGTTGTGGCACAGTTTTAGCTGTTCATTTTTAAAAGTTGATGTGGTTGCTAAGAAGATAATGGAAAGATCTTAGAGCAGAATTGTAAAATGCTTTTGAGAGTAATTAAAGATGGATCCTCTGTATCACATTTTGTTGAATGGTTCCTAAGACCACTCCCAGGTTTCATGATTCATTAGAAGGACTCATAGTACATAGCATCTAGTCAAACTCATGGTAAAAGGATTATGGTGAGGGGTGCCTGGGTGGCTCAGTGGGTTAAGCCTCTGCCTTCAGCTCAGGTCATGATCTCAGGGTCCTGGGATCAAGCCCCTCATCGGGCTCTCTGCTCAGCAGGGAGCCTGCTTCTCCCTCTCTCTTTACCTGCCTCTCTGCCTACTTGTGATTTCTCTATGTCAAATAAATAAATAAAATCTTAAAAAAAAAGTATATCGAAAGATACAAAGCAAAATCAGCAAAAAGAAAAGGCACATAGGTCATCATCCATCACAAACTGGGCATAAGCTTCCAAGAGTCTTGTTACAATGGAGTTTCAGAAGCTGGGCTTTATTCCCCCAGCAACAAGTCATGAAAACATGTGTGAGTGTCTTCTGCCAGAGAAGCTCATTAGAGACCCAATGCTAAGTTTTACTGGGTCATGCAGCCACTTTTGGCTTATCGCATACTGAAATTCCAGACTCCCAGAGGCAAAGTTAAGTTCCAGTGTGAATCATATTATTTGTACAGTTAACACACAGTGAGACACTCTTACCATTCACAGAACATTTCATGTCAGCGTGAATGCTTATTTAACAGTCAAGTTCCCATATGTAAGCTGAGAGTCAACTCTTGTGGCTGGCCCATTTAATTCTTTTCTACACACACATTTTGTCCTTTTTCCTACTCGTAACTCCCTTGATTTGTTTCCTGTATGTTTAAACCTATGTGTTTGTCCTAAATTATTATTTTCCTGATTAAATCCATCAACATTTTTTTTATTCCTAGAGATACCTTTTGGGTACAAGCTTTGTTTTGGGGTGACTAAAAATGTTCTTGAATCATGATGACTGCATGACTTTGTAAATATACTAAAAACCACTGAGTGGAGTACACCTTGAAAGGGTGAATTTTATGGCATGTGAATTATATCTTAAACATTTCCTAGAGACCCCTTTTCTTTCAGATCTATTTGAAAAAGTTTCCTCATTTGTTTGTTTGAACAGTGTTTTTCTTATAATAATATTATTATATTTGTTCCCCTGGTTTCAGACTAAATGTTTTCTAGTCCAAAATATTTCAGAGAGAAAAGTATTCATAAAACCTGGACAGTCATAGTACCTTATTTTTGGCATGCATTTTAGACTTCACAAAGAGTATATGAACATTATTTTATTTCATCCTCCATAATCACTGTCTATTCATGAGACAATTGGAAGATCAGAACACATAATAGTTCTATCTATTAATGCAATGGTGAGTTCACAGGGCATGACTAGAAACTTGTCACTTAGAGAGGTCTTCAAAATCTGATGTCAAGATAGGTCTCCAGCTTTGTGCAGATTTATGTGAATTTCTTAGAAAAAGCAGTTGAGAGTTCTCCCAGTTGGGTACAAGAATAGGTTAGCCAGGCTGCTGAAAATGACACAGCATGCTGTTGTTCTGGTTATTAATTGTTGCATAATAACCCTAAAACTTAGCATCTTAAAGTAACAACCATGTTATATTATCTCATTTTTTTTAGGTCAAACATTTGGGAAGGGCTTGGCTGGGCGATATCCTTTGCTTCACATGGTATGACAGAATGAACTTAGTGCTATTCAGCTGCCAGATGCACTGGTTTGGAAGGCCTTTGTCAGTTTCACTTAAATGCCTGGTCTCTTGGAGGGACTGCATTCAGCTGAGCTCTTCTCTCTTTCTGTGTGGACTTCTCCGTCGTCGTAGTCAGACATTTTACATGGTAGCTTTAAGTTCCAAAAGAATAAAACAAAAGCTGTTAGTCCTCTTCATGGCTGAGCCAAGGGTTTCCTGTGTTATTTTGTAGTCTCCTGATCAGAACAGTCCCAGCTAGCCTACCTTCCAGAGAAGAGGACAGCCATTATGTTGCAAAGCAGAGTGTCAGAGAATATGTGGTCATATGCGATTAGCCACAATGATTCACACATGGTTTTGTGACTTTGATTATGCTTACCTTGGGGATGGAATCTCAGTGCCTTCTTCTAGATCCTTAGGTAATCAGCAGCAGCCTCAGACTTAATAGCCTAGTACTTTTCTAGCATATCCTTGGTCAGTAAAAGGGCAAGACTACAGATACTGGCTAACAAATCCCCCTGCACAATTGTTAAAATAAACCTTTTGGATTCCCCACTGCCGCTTTTCATGGTTTCCCCCAGACAGTCCTTCTAGACATGCATGCGAACCCAGAAGTGAAAATTTAGAATAAATAGTTTAGGAAATTTTTGCTTATACTGGGTTAAAAATTAAGGATTTATCAAAGATTGGGATAAATATGTCTACTACGGCATGAAGGAACTACTCTCACTGCAGTGTGTGAGGGATTCATTTAGCACATGACCTCTTTGAAGTCCTAGATTAGATGAGTTAAAGGGTGAGTATATTTTATTTTTAAAAAATTTTTATTGTTTTCTAAGATTTGTTTAATTTTAAAGAGAGAGAGAGTGAGAGAGCACAGGCAGGAGGGGCAGAAGGAGGAGAATCTGAAGCAGACCCCATGCTGAGCACAGAGCCTGACGCAGAGCTCAATCTCATCCTGAAATCATGACCTGAGCTGAAACCAAGAGTCGATGTTTCACCAACTTTGCAACCCAGGATATCCCAGGACGAATATATTTTAAGTATATTTAAATATATTTAATATATTTAAAATATATTAAAGAATATATTTTAAAGTGAGGAAAGTGAAGTATAGATTTAGAATCCATGAAAATGAGAATTTTAGGTTAAAAAGAAAAATGAGCAGGAGTTAAGTTCTGTAGTGTCCAGGACAGAACCTTTTTCTAGCAAATTGTTCTGAAAGAATAGTATCATGAAGGAAAGGCAAATTTCATTTACTTTACACTTTTAACATGACCTTCTCTGGCTGTGGTCTGAGGTAAAATACTATGACTTAGGTTAAATATTTACATTCTCCAAACTTTCATGCTTAGTAAATGAGGATATGATCTTTAACTATGCCCTATTTTAGGAGTTTTAAAGGCCTCAGGATCAGTGAATACCATTGAATCATTGAAGTAACTGGTTTTTGACTATAAAATATACCGTGTATCATTTAAATATTTACCAGTATTGACTGTTTCTTTTTTTTCTTTTTAAAAGATTTATTGATCTGTGAGAGAGAGAGAGAGAGAACATGAGCACTGGGGAGGGGTGGGCGCAGAGAGAGAGGGAGAAGCAGACTCCCTACTGAACAGAGAGCCTGATGAAGGGCTCAATCCCAGGACCTTGAGATCATGAGCCCAAGGTAGACACTTAAGAATCTGTGAGCCACCCAGGTGCATACCCCCAACCCACTACTGACTTTTTATACAATTTTATTTAATATGTATGGAACCTTTATTATGTACAAAGCTGTATAAAATTAATTTGAAACTGGAAATTGACAGTGACTATAACTTAATCACATACAACGTTATCTTTCCTCCTTTAACTTTCTATTTTTTTTTTTTTTTGTAATTTTAGAATAGAATTGGGCTTTGAATATATCTTTGACCTTCTTCAAAATTTCTTCTCCATTAGAGAGACCTAGACTAATTGCTGATACCTGGGACTGTGAAATATGCACCAGCCTAAGGGGCCAGAAATATTATCATGTAGTGTCTGTTAGCATTTAAAAATAAACACTGTCATGTCTGAACAAGTGGAAAAAATAGCTCTCCCTGCTGTACTTCCAGCTCTCTTCTCTGTTTGCTGTTCAGAAGCTCTGCCTGAGGTTGAAATGCTGAATGGTTCTCAGATTTGTCTAAATGCATTCCTTGCTGTGAAGCAGGATGGAAACTGGTTGCTCCTCATGGTCTGAATTTCCTTGCAATGTTATTAACTTTTTCAACTTTTTCTCCCAAAGGCCATGATAGATAGTAAGCAAAGAAGTAAAGCACATTGTCTGGCATGCAGCATATTGTCGTCTTCAGTTTCTTCCTCTTGCACTATGGCTCCCTGTGAATCTATGACCATGCATTCTTTCTTGAAAAGTTTTCCTTGATGTTCCACCCAAGTTTTACTTCACTCAGGTTCTATTACAGTATTTTACTTAATGCTCCATGTGCCTCTCTTAATATTTTTATCTCCTCTCTGTTGTAACTTCTTGGAGGCCTATAACGGTTAATATTTCATATCTCTTTTTGGTAGTTGGTTAGCTAGAAAACAGAGATTTTTCCAAAGAACTTTACTATGCATTTGAAAAAAGAATGTTTCTGAGCTATAATAAGGATACTTAAAAAAAAAATTAGAAACCCATTCACTACAAGTATTCTGTATATACACACACTAAGATGAGATAAAAATAATGAGTCAAGGGGTGTCTGGTGGCTCAGTCTTTAAGCATCTGCCTTCAGCTGGGGTCATGATCTCAGGGTTCTGGGACTGAGACCTGCCTCAAGCTCTCTGCTCAGTGGGAAGCCTGTTTCTCCCTCTCCCACTCTCCCTGCTTATATTTCCTCTCTCACTGTCTCTCTCTCTGTCAAATAAATAAATAAAATCTTAAAAAAAATGAGTCAAATGTTAAAATTGTTCAGATCCCTAGGTATGTGCAAAATCTCACATTAGGTTACTAGAACGATGAATAATTGGTGCTATAAAAGATAAGGCTGAGGATATTAAATGTCTGAAGACTACAGAATGTCTAGTCTCATAGTCATGATTCCTGGTCCCCACACAGCAGTATGTTTGGAATTAACTGTCCATCTTGAGAGGGTAAATAGACATTGCCGTGTTGCTATATACAGTTGTAACTGCAATGTTGGAGACATATTTCTTATGGAGACATAAGAAATAGAGGGAAAAAAGCAAGTTTTAATAGGCAAAGTACTGAAGGTTAAAAGCAACACTGCTCTCTCTCCGCATCTACTGTCCCAGACTCCCAAGTTACCTGCAACTGTAACAGCCAAGTTCCAAGGAGTGTTTCAAACTCCAGGTCAATTTCAGGCATGTGTCAATATATAAGGAAGATCTAATTAAAGAATTAGTCAGGAGTGTGACCTTATGATTTCCGGAAAGTGGTGTGGCTCTTTGTCAATGCAGATAATGTTGCTTACTGAGGAAGCCAATTTGGTCCAAAAAGAGAGGGACTAGAAATGAGATACAGTCTCCTAGGAGATGGAATTGGGCCAAAGTAAGACTAGCCATCTATATTCCCAAAATACAGAGAGCTGAAAACTCATAGATATCCTACAAACACAAGGTTGACAATACCCAATATCAATTCATTGTTTTTTAAATTCTACATATTTTTATTTTCCCAGGGACTATGATACCTAAACATGAAGGATAAAGTAATAAAGAAGACAAAAATGTTCTCTCTCCCATTGAATGTTGTATTCTCATTGAAAATATGAAGAGATAAATTATAACTTTAATATACGATCTAAAACAAAAATATAGCAAAGTATCTGAAACCATGAAGGAGAGGGCTTATTTTTAAAAATTTTTTGTTTTGCAATTTGTTGTTGTTGCTTGTTTCTATTTGTTTGTTTTGTCTTTGTTTTTTTTTTTTTTTTGTTTGTTTGTTTGTTTTTTTCATTTAACTATGGAATTGGGTAAGGGAAGGTGAACCTGAGAATGTTACTAATGTTACAAAGTAGCATAGAACCATTGCTTTTCAAGTGACAAACCTACAGCCTAGAGTGGTTTATATCTGTTTCTAAACCCCTTTTCTGGAGCTCTTGTTTTGCCAAACTGGGCTTCCTGGGTGCTGGAGAATAGATTGTCTGATCTCTGCATATATCCTTTGCAGATTTAAGACTAAAAAGAAAATTACACCATTGGTTGACTACACACACACACACACACACACACCTCATTTTCTCACGGAAAACCTTTTCTCAGGATATAACATGTGATTGCACTAGAGTCAGTCTTTTGAAGTTTGCTGTTCTTTTTCCTAGCCCACTTCCTATATCCCCCTCCCTCCATGTCTTTTTATTTTGTCAGCAGTGCTCATTCCTAAATCTATCATGACCAATGATAAATGGTTTACTCATGATTCCTGGGCATTTAAAAACATTCAAATTTTGCTATTAAAAATACCACACAGAAATTGTGGCCTTCTGCCAAAATTTAATTTCTGAGAAACTTTAAGGTCAGCCTAGCTGCTAAACTGTTTAAATAACCATTGTAACCTGTTAAATTAATCTAAGGTGCTAGTTGGAATAACATGTTGTCTTTGTTAATGATCTCTGCCTCTGTTTAAATTGGTAAGGTAATAGGTTTGAGACATTCTGTGAGGTAACATATACAGGTTAAAATTTTGAAGATTATGATGTCAAAATATTTTCTCCCTTAATATTTAAATTTTCAATGTCTCCATTATTACAAACTATGTTTCCATCCTTCCCTTCAGTATGTGCTATTAACATTTCCAGCTGAAGTGGAAATAGGAAATTGTCATGGCTAAATTGCTTCTTATTAAGTCACCTTCCATTACAGAGTGTGTACAGTAGATTCTCCAAGTGCTCAATCATCTCTAGGAACAGAAGCACCTTATGTTTTCCATTCATTTCCCTTCAAAGTTTTGCTTTGATTCATCTTAAGGTGCCTGAATGCTGATTGCAAAGCTGTCTCAAGTATCTTATGTCACTGGGGTATAGAAATAAAACATACAGTTTCATGTATCTTACAACGCAACATACGGGTTTTTAAAGTCCTCCTTCTGTGATATATCTGCTGTTTATGTCAGATTCAGACTTCTCTAAAACCTGCAAATAAACATATCTATATTTCCTTTAAGGAAACATCTGAAATATGCCTTCAGGCTCTCATGCCTGAAATATAGTGGTTGTGTTTTAAAACTTTATTACTAAAATATATATCCTGAAAAATGCTCTTCTACTACTAGTCAAAATGATTCTGCTGTGATTAAATAATTATGTTTCCTGATTGATTCTTTATACATACACTCTCAGAACTGTGTGGCGCGTGCTTCCTTTTGCTCAACTTTATCAGCCTGGCTCTACATTTCTCACTTTACTCATTAGCTAGGCAACTTTAGGCAAGTTCATTAACCTCCCTGGACCTCAATTACTTCATTTATATGAGGAAGGATTTGGACTAGAAGTCATCTCTGTTCTAACCCAATACTGATGTTCTATGATGAATTGTGGCCTT
Source organism: Enhydra lutris kenyoni (assembly GCF_002288905.1). NCBI lineage: Eukaryota > Metazoa > Chordata > Mammalia > Carnivora > Mustelidae > Enhydra > Enhydra lutris. The sequence goes on along the minus strand of NW_019154086.1, from coordinate 27,393,359 downwards.
TTGGTTAATAGTGAACCTCTCTCAATGCTCTGATTCTAAACAATTACTTTCCTAAAGTTAATTTGAATGCGATGACCACAGCCTGACTGTATGTTGTCTTTGGCCATACTATATTTAAATACAGTTTCATAACATCACAGTAAGTTATAAATTAGGGATCTTAGCAAACTATGTTAGCTCATTAAGTAAGGTACTATTTCAATATAGTGATTATCTAAAATATATTTTTTTCCAATCTAAATAACTTGCATGCTCTCATAAAACTAATCTGCTCACGAGAAGTGTTGGGAGTTCTGGGAAAGCCCATTCATTCACCCTCCTCTACTCTAGAGACTGAGCAATTGAGCAATACATTAAGGAGCTAAGTGGGAATTAAAATACTCTGAACACTGCATTGCTCGTAAAACTATATTTAAGAACTTGGCTTGGGCCTGAAGCTCATGCTTTCTCCCCTTGAATGTGAACATTAGGACCTGCCAATAAAGAAAAAATTGGGTCTTGGAGCTTACCAGACACAGAGAGAATAATAACTTGTAATGACATTGTAGAAAAGTCCTGTTCCAATGAGGGCACAGTGAACCAAGAGGAGAGAGAGAGAGAGAGAGAGAGTGTATGTGTGTGTGTGTGTGTGTGTGTGTGAGAGAGAGAGAGAGAGAGAGAGAGAGAGAGAATTCTCGAAGGTCTAAAAGGACAAGTGACTCTAGCCATAAGATTAGGAAGGCACGAGAATGGTCTATTTGTGCTGAAGTTCTTGCCCTTCATTCTCACGCTCTGTGGCATTGTGTCGTCACTGGCCAGCATGACTCACAGGCACAAAACAGACACATATTGTTACATATGTCACAGCCACTAAGCAAGCCTCCACTTTACATGTAGATGCTTTCTAACCCTTCACAAAAAGAACAGCAACCTCAGTGTGAAGCACAACCTAGAGTCATTATGATTCAAGGACCTGTGGGTAACCCATGTAAAAACAGATAGAATCAAATACAGAGTGTTTCACCTTTTTTTTCTATTTTTCTATTTTCTAAAAAAATAGAAATTTTCTATCATTTTTTTATTTTCTATTACTTTTCTATTTTCTAAAAAATAGAAAAGAATGTATTTTGCAATACATTTTCATCTCAGATTTAGAACATCAATACTAGTTCTAACTCTAGGTTTTCTTCCATAAGCGTCGGTGGGGACTGGGTCGGCCCATCCTGAGCACATTGTAGCTCCATCAATGGCATCCTTGGATGTGCATCTGTCTTTGACATCACTTGTCCCCACCTCATGCCCCAACAAAAGGGTTAGCTGGGAAGCTTACAATCTCTGACCAAGTTTCTGGATTGATCAATATGACGTAGGCATAGGCTGACCCAGTGTCTCAGTGATTTAACTGTTTTATTTTGCAGTCTATTGAACAAGCCTAGTAATAAGTGCTGTCAGGTTCCTTTGAAGAGAACAGTAGTTGCCTCAAGCCATAAGCTCACTGATAGGAGAGGCCAACCTTATGCTTCACTAGGCTAACAGGCTCCCCTTAACCAATCTGAAGCTGGGGATGCACTCTGGGAGACCCATTCCAAGCTGAAGCTATGTTTTCATAAAATCCTTCTACTATGCAAAGAGTGACTTTATAGAATGGTCAGGATAAAATGCATTTAGATTGCCTTATATTTTTCAATGAACAAAGTTGCAGCAAACTTGCCTTGGAGCGATGTCTGAGCAAGTATTTATAAGTGAAGTGGTTTGTTTATTTAATAATAATTTCTAATATATTTATAGATTGAATTTATGTTTAATTCAGGTACTTTGTTATATTACATGTATTAAATATATTTAATAACATATTTTGAAATGCTGATTAAATTAAGCAATATGTTAATCTTCACAGTAGTTAGCCTGCATTGCTATATTAGCTTGCTGGAATTTGAGAAGAGTATTATTACCTCATAAAATGGGATTGTCCAGGGTGGCCACTAAGAGTGATAACAATAGATACAAAGAGGAAGAAGAGTAAAGAAAAATATCCATGTTTATATTACACAGAATAGTTGTCTGGTTTTAGTCTTTGCTCTTATTTTAGAAAGTATCTTAAATCATGCCATCTTAATAAAAATTAAAAATGCTTGAAATAAAGGAACTACAGTAAGATGAAGCTAATGTTCTGAGTGAATGACAGGAGGGCCTTAGGAAAAGTCTAGCTTTTAAGCATTAAGTTTGTATATTCAGGAATAGCTTGGAATAGCTTGAAAGAAAGAATTGAGACTCTACTTTGACTGGCAGGACCATTAATTCCTGTTTTCATTATCCATGCCTAGGTTATACTTTAATAATGTGAGCTAAGATACTGAAAGTATGGTATATCAAACTTTCCAGAAGTTTCACTTCTATGGGAAATAAAATTGGTAAGTGTGTTTATATATATATAAAATTTTTCCTTAACATATTTTTTTCTTTTTAATCAAGAATTGAAACAAGAAAACTAGAGTGTATAAAATAACTATTTTTGGTAAACATTAAAAAACAAGATGAAGGAACAGTTAATAAAAACAAATAATTTGATTATATGATATTTAAGACATTTTTATGATTTTCATTTTAGAGATAAAAAAGTTATCTTTTTGGAAGAGTGCTATTCTCAGGAAAAAAATATACTCAGATTCCAAAGCCCTATTATAGTTGAATTAAAGTAAGACATATGCAAATAGATACTTTACATAAATTATAGAATCACAAAATGAGATGAAATCTCAGATATCAGTCAGTGACTATTTTATCAAATACTCAAGTCTATTCTTTTTTTCAAGTTTGTATTTAAATTCAAGTTAGTTAATATACAGTGTAATATTAGTTTCTAGGTGTAGAATTTAGTGATTCATCATTTATATACGACACTGAATGAGAATCACAACAAATGCACTCCTTAACACATCACCCATTTAATCCATATAGTTAAGTCTATTTCCTGGCTTCTCTCTTTCTCTCTCTCTCTCTCTCTCTCTCTATGGTATCTTCATTTGTTTTGTTTCTTAAAATCCACATATATGTGTGAAATCATATGGTATTTGTCTTTCTCTGATTGACTTATTTCACTTAGCATAATAATCCTAAACTCCATCCATGTCATTGCAAATGACAAGAGTTCATTCTTTTTTATGCCTGAGCAATATTTTATGCCACATCTTCCTTATCTATTCATCAGTGAATGGACATTTGGGCTCTTTCATAATTTAGCTATTGTTGATAATGGTGCTATAAACATTAGGGTGCATGTATCCCTTCGGATCTGTATTTTTGTATCCTTTGGGTAAATACTTAATGGTGCAATTGCTAGATCCTAGTGTAGTTCTCTTTCTAATTTGTGAGGAACCTCCATACTGTTCTCCAGAGTGACTGCACCAGTTTGCACTCCCACCAATGGTGTAAGAGGGTCCCATTTCTCCACAGCCTTGCCAACACGTGTTGCTTATTGTATGTTGATTTTAGCCATTCTGACGGGTATGAGGTGATATCTCATTATAGTTTTGATTTGCATTTTCTTGATGAGTGATGTTGAACATCTTTTTATGTTCTGTTGGCCATCTGTATGTCTTCTTCAGACAAATTTCTATTCATGTCTTCTGCCCATTTTTTAACTGGATTTTGTTTTGGGGTTTTGAGTTTGATAAGTTCTTTACAGATTTTGGGTACTAATCCTTTACCAGATATATCTTTTGCAAATACCCATTGCAAAGTATTTTGCAAAAACCCATTCCATAGGTTACCTTTTAGTTTTGTTTGTTTTCTTCACTGTGCAAAAGCTTTTTATCTTGATGAAATCCAAGTAGTTTATTTTTGCTTTTGTTTCCTTTGCCTTTGGAGATGTGTCTTACAAGAAGTTGCTGTGGTCAAGGTCAAAGAGGTTGCTGCCTGTGTTATCCCCTAGGATTTTAATGGTTTCCTCCCTCACATTCTCACATTTAGGTCTTTTACTTATTTTGAATTGTTTGTTTGTATGTATGTATGTATGTATGTATGTATTCATTTATTTGAGAGGGAGAGAGAGTGAGTGAGCATGAATGGGGTGAGGGGTGGAGGGAGAAGGAGAAAGAGAATCCTCAAGCAGACTCCCTGCTGAGCATGGGGCCCAATGTGGGGCTGGATCCCAGGACTCCCAAGATCATGACTTAAGCTGAAACCAAGAGTTGGCTGCTCAAATGACTGAGGCACCTAGGTGCCCCCTTTTCTAAGTTTATTTTTATGTATTGGGTATGGTGTAAGAAAATGGTCTAGTTTCATTCTTTTACATGTGCCTGTCCCATTTTCTCAAGACCCTTTGTTGAGCAGACTCTCTTTTCCATTGGATACTTTTTCTTGCTTTGTCGAAGATTGATTGAACATATAGTTATGGGTTCATTTTTGGGTTTTCTATTCTATTCCATTGATCTATGTGTCTTTTGTGCCAGTACCTACTGTCTTCACCACTACAGCTTTGTAATGTAACTTACAGTCTGGAATGGTGATGCCTCCAGTTCTGCTTTTTTTTTTTTTTCTTTTTCGAAATTGCTTTGGCTGTTCGGGGTCCATTGTGATACCATACAAATGAAATATGTGATTCCATATAAATGAAAAATACTGATAGTATTTTGATAGGCATTTCATTAAATCTATAGATTGCTTTGAGTAGCATAGACATTTTAACAATATTTGCTCTTCTAATCCATGAGCATTCGATGTTTTTCCATTTCTTTGTGTGCTCTTCATTTTTTTATCAGTGTTTTATAGTTTTTAGAATACAGATCTTTTACCTCTTTTGTTGGGTTTATTCCTAGATATCTTATGGTTTTTCATATAATTATAAATGAGATCAATTCCTTGATTTCTCCTTCTTCTGCTTCATTATTGATGTATAAAAACACAACAGATTTCTATATGTCGATTTTGTATCCTGTGACTTTCCTGAATTCCTGTAATAGTTCTACAAATTTTTGGTGGAGTCTTTTGGGTTTTCTATATAGAATATGTGTATCTTTCTATATATCTATATATAGTCTATTCTTAAATATTCCTGAGAAAGAAGATTTGCTTTCAGATAATAATAAACAACTCTGTGTTTGAATACCAATTTTGAGGAGGTTCTTACTAGTTTTTTTGCTAAATATTTCTGCTAACAATGTAATGTTGAAAGAGTAAAATACCAATATATCTAGTATATTTGAATTCAGATAATATTTTTGAAATATGTAGTTACAATCTAAAGAAAGGAAGATTTTCTCACAAAGAGAGAACCAGAAATGTGAAAGCTGTATAAAGGGAGCTGTTTCATATTAATACCTATTGACATCAGCGGGAGAGAAAGAAAAGCAGAAGGCTGGCTCTCTCAAAGGTTCTAAGCTTGAAAACATAATATTGTTGACACTTCCTTGGAAGACAACAAACTAACATTAGGGTTACCTCCAAGGAAGGACTACTCAGGGTTAATTCAAGTTAGACAAAAGCCTCTTGCCATTCCTCATATTACAATGTAAAATTCTGATAATGAAAGTGTTGGCACAATGCTGTGTGAGGCTCAGAAAAGATGCCCTCAAAGAGGAAATGGGTAGAAATGTGGGTGTTGTAAGAGGAAGTATTGGATGAAGGTTTTGCTGTTGTTTTTTTGGTGTTGTTATTTAATAAATCCAGTCTAAGCATGTGTATTTTGAATTTTCTCAAGTCCTGCAAGGCCTTTTCACAGGCCTGGGAACCGCTCGGTATAAATAAATCAAGGGCAACACATTCATATTACTTTGCTTCTTCTACTGCAAACATGTGCAGTGAAAAGCCAACTTTTACTTCCTTAGCAGAGCTTTGTGGTTGTAGTGATTGTAACAGCTTACACCTGTAATCGACCCACTTTCCCTATTCCTTAGGGCAGGAGTGCCAGCCCATCCATAGCAGGGAAAATGGAGGGAGTATTAAAAATCTAGGTTAGGGGCCTGGGTGGCTCAGTCAGTTAAGTGTCTGTCTTTGGCGCAGGTTATGATCTCAGAGTTCTGGGATGAAGCCCAGTGTTGGGCTCCCTGCTCAGTAGAGAGCCTGCTCCCTATGTTTGTGCTTGCTCACGTGTGCTCTCTCTCTCTAATCAGTAAATAAAATCTTTGAAAAAATCCAGGTTAAATTAATTCCCCTTCATTAGTTTCATATGCTTTGTAGTCTAACATTTACCTTGAATATAAGGTCACATCTTAAGCTTGGATAAAATCTATGGTAATGCACCAAGTGACCCTAATTGTGGCTTGAACAATTAAAATAACTATGAATTTATTACCTCCAAAATAAGTGTACTACATTTTGGGGGTTCCGAATATTAGGAAGTTCTTTTTTTTTTTTTCAAGATTTTATTTATTTATTTATTTATTTGTCAGAGAGAGAGAGAGAGAGAGAGCACACAAGCAGGCAGAGAGGCAGAGAGAGAAGCAGTCTCCCTGCTGAGCAAGGAGCCCCATTCGAGACTCGATCCCAGGACTCTGGGATCGTGACCTGAGCCAAAGGCAGCGGCTTAACCCACTGAGCCACCCAGGCATCCCTAGGAAGTTCTTTTTAATATGAAGTACAAACCTATTTTATTGTAGCTTTTATCCTTAATTTCAATCCCTATAAGCAAGCACAAGTCCAATTTCTCTGAACACAGCTGTCTCATTACTCTATATTTATTCACCAGATTAAGGGCCTCTAATTCCTTTAAGCAATCATTTCTAATATGATAGGGTTTCTATTTTTCTCATCATCCTACCTGCTACAATCTAACAAGTGTCATTTGATCAATGTAGGGTATTTTGAGGAGCTAGCATCTCTGCTATTGTGTGTGTGTGTGTGTGTGTGTATTTATTTATATATTATATTTTTATTTATAATAAGTAAATATATATTTTGATCTCATTCATGGTTCCTGACTCACAGCACCCATAACTCTTGGAATTTCCAAGAAGTAAGAGCAATGAGAACAACTTTTGTCATGGTATTTTCCCTTGTCCTCAATTCCTGAAATGGTTTATCAAGTACAGTAGGCTTCTTGTTATTCATAACATGCACCTTTTCACCACCACTGGGTTTATGTCAATGAGGTGAATTTTGGAAGGCACCTAGGGTTGGGACCGGCTGCCAGGAGAATCAACCATGAATAGACAGTTGCACCTTCCAGTCCCAACCCCTGACTTCCAGGGAAGGCAAGACTGGAGGTTGAATCAATCACCAATGGCCAATGATTTAATCCATCATGCCTGTGTAATGGAGACCTAAATAAATAAATAAATAAATAAATAAATAAATAAAACAAAAAACAAACAAAAACAAACCCAAAAGGATGGAGTTCAGAAAGTTTCTAGGATAGTGAACACATCCACATGCTAGGTGAATGGGGAAATCCCAACTCCACAGCTCCTGTACTTGGGACCCTTCCAGACCTTGCTTATGTGTCTCTTCATCTTGCTGTTCATCTGTATCCTTTTAACAAAGTGGTGAACAAAAGTAACTGTTTCCCTGAGTTCTGTGAGCTGCTCTAGCAAATTAAAGCTGAGGAGGGGATCTTGGGAAACTGATTTATAAAAGAAGCAGAGAGGGACACTTGGGTGGCTCAGTGGTTGAGTAACCGACTCTTGGTTTCCGGTCAGGTCATGATCTCAGGTTCCTGGGATTGAGCCCACATTGGTTCCCTGCTCAGCAAAGGGTCTGCTTGAGATTCTCTCTCTCCCTCTGCCCTTCCCCCACTCTCACACACTCTCTCTGGAATAAATAAATCTAAAAATAAAAAAAAAAAAAGGAGAAGCACAGAAGCACAGATGAGAGCCCAGACTTGTGACTAGCAACTTGAGGTGGGATGGCGGCAGTTGGTGTGGGACTGAGCCCTCAGACTTTGGAATCAGATACTATCCCCAGGTAGAGAATATCAGAATTGAGTTAAATTATAGGACACTCAATGGTCACTGAGAATTGCTTGGTTCTGTGGGAATCCTACTTCCTGCCCACTCCCCCACCCCACACACATTAGAACTGGGAAGGGAAAGCTTATATATATAATTCTGATAAAGTCAATTTGCATATTGGGACTCACAAAATGGAGGCTGCCCCAGTGGCCCAGCCCATATCACAAATCTAAACCTAAAACAGCTTGCACTTTGGGAAACACCTGCAAGAAATTTTACACGGACCAATCACAATCCTCTAACTCAGCTTTAGTCAGCTTACATTACCTTAGAAAATAGGACCTCCTAGCTTTGTAGGGAAATCCCTAACCTCCTTGCCAATCATACTGTTTTCACAGTGCCTTTTCTGACAGGCAGTGAAAGTCACTTTTGCCCCCAAACATTTGGGAACAGTGTTCCACTACTTGAAGGACACTATACTCCCCCAAACCATCAGTTGTTTTCCTTTGGATATAGAACATAAAACTCAATACTAAATTGTTTTAAGTTTTGTCTTTTGACTATACATTATAATACTATGGCTATTTCTATTAATCTTATTTAAGTTCTTTTTGGTTTCATTTTTTTTTTTTTCTTATTTCTCTGTTTCATTTTGTGGGGGTTTTGGAGAAGATGATTCATTGAGCAGATTAGCCTTTCAACAACCACTGTAGTTGATACATATTTATTTCACCATACTGTCAGTTGATACATATTTAAAATATTTATGCTTCTTTTTCTTTCTAATTTTTCCTATCTCCTGTTGTTTTAAAAGGTGCATATGTTTTTCCACAATAATTTCACAAAATCACTTTGTCTCTTGAACTGGATTACCAATCTTTTTAGACAAAGACTCTATTATATTCCTTCATTTCTTGATCTATATTGTTTGAGTATTTAAGGCTCACTTCAGCACTAGATTTCTCTCTCTGAAATATGTAGCAGCTCCACAGTCTGTATCATATTAGGAAAATAGCAAATCAATAGGGCCTTGCTCCTTGAATGAACTTGATTCTGAGTTGATATGACTAATAATAATAAACACGAAAATAAGGGAAACTTTATCTCCCCCTTCTGAGATGGAAGGCATCCTTTCCTCATCATATTTTGGAGGAAAGAATTGTCCTCATTTGACCTAAACTCTCTTCCACTGCTAGTGTATACACTGGTCAAGGGAGAATATATAACAGAAAATAGAGTATCAGTAGTGCTAGGTATGCTAATCTCAAAGTTAGTTCTTATCTTCTTATTAATAAAAATCAACAGATAGAGTACTTTTAGATCAACAGTCCTAACAGTACAATAATCAACTAGTTGCTTTGATTATTTAAGGCAACAGTAGTAGAGATGAAACAGGCAAACCTATTCAAATGCAAAATGACATAATATTAGCACACAGAGAACACTGAGGGAGTATATAGGATTATTAATCAAAGTTAGCATTTTGTGCTCCTACCATGTACTTAGGATATGCTGAATGATTTTTAGGGCGCTATTATCCTATAATATACTATCTCAAAACTTAGTGACTTGAAACAATAAGCATGTGTTTGACCTATGAGCTTGCAGGTTGACTGGGTAGTTCTTCAGCACTGGGTCAGGCTCAGTTGATCTTGGCTGGACTTGCTCCTGCATCTGCAATCAGTTGGCCTGGCTGAGGCCATCAGGGTGGGGGGTCATGGGTCTGTCATTATCCAGCAGAATAGCCTGGGCCTCCTCACAGGGTGGTGGCAGAGTTCTAAGAAGAAATGTGTTTATTCTCAAGGCTCTGAAGCCTATGCATAGAACTTGTTCACGGTTACTTCCACTACATTCTATCAACCAAAATGCGTCACAAGTAGTAAAATTCTAAAATGAATCTTCAGCTTCCATTATAATGCTTCATAGGAATTCATAACATGCCCGTTTAGATATGAGTTCTTTGAGGCTTAGAACTTTTTTTTTTTTTTTTGAGGCTTAGAACTTTTTAAAAACATTTTATTTATTTATTTGTCAGAGAGAGTGAGCACAAGCAGGGGTAGCAGCAGACAGAGGAAGAAGCAGGCTTCCTGCTGAGCAAGGAGCTTGATGCAGGACTTGATTCCAGGACTCTGGATTCATGACTTGAGCCAAAGGCAGCCACTCAACTGACTGAGCCACCAGGCATCCCTAGGCTTAGAATTTTTAAATCACTAATGAATACTCTGTATCTCAAGCTAATATTTTTCTCAGTGAATATGGTGTGGTTGTAGAATTCCATAAATAAGATGTAAAAAAATGTAGAAATAAAATATTCAAAACAGTTAAATAGCTACATTATTAAAACAGTCGATTTATCAAATTAGCATTTAAAATACTAATCCAAAATTCAAATTCCTTTTACATTATTCACAAAAATTTCTCCACATGAATATTTTCTCTTAGAATAAAAATAACCATTGTAATTAATAATAATTTTATTGACATCCATCTGACATCTTTGACTTCAATAACAAAGCCAGATGTCCAAACACTCAGCTTTTGTTCTATATTAATAGTAACAAATCGTTTAGGGGCACGTGGGTGGCTCAGTTGGTTAGGCATCCAACTTTTGATTTTGGTTCATATCATGATATCGGGGTTGTGAGATCCAGCCCCACATCAGGGTCCATTCTAGGCTTGGAGCCTGCTTGAGATTCTCTCCCTCTCCCTCTGCACTCCCGCCTCTGCCCCCTGACTCATGCACACTCTCTCTCAAAATAATAATAATAATAACAATAATGATGATGATGACAGATCTTTTGATAGATATTTTAGTTTCAGCTTTTTTTTTTTAGTATTTTCTACATACAACTTGAAAAACACTTAAATGTAACATAGCACTTATAAATAAAATAATTTAAAAAACCAAGTATACAGTAAAATGTATAAATTAAGACATAAAAATAGAAGTTTTAGCTATTAACAAGTCAAATTTTGTAGAAGAACAATTTTAAAGTTTTATCAGTTGGGTTCTAAACTTTTTCTCTCTAGTGCCTTATGTTTAGATCTGAAGATGTAGGAAGAACAATTTTGAGAGTATTAATTTCCATTGGAAAACCAGTGTATGAATGTTGCACACATTATTATTCTAAATAACCACCTGATATGAGTTTTTACGGCAAGCATTTCTGTCCTCACCCTTTGTATCCTTTAAGCTTCCCTGAAACATTCAATAAGTTTCCTTTCTGAATATGACTGAATATAAGAATCTATTGTCAAAATGAGGAGAAATTGAATACCATGTTTTTAAAGAAAAGCAAAAACATATTACAGTTTCTGGTGTTATGGAAGAATATCAATCAGTTCTCCACTGCAAACAACTAATATCCTGGATAAGTTTTTTTTTTTTTTTTTTTTTTTTTTTAATGGAAATGCTTGGATGTGCAAGCAACAAAGTAAGGAGTTTTCATTTCTAAAATCTAAGTAGTCAGAGAAGTAGAGCTCTGAAGTTGGCTTTGGAAATTGAGGGCATTTGTAAAACTGAACTTAAATCACACATTTCATTGGCTCATAGGAATTAGAACACAGAAGGGGAAAAAAAAAAAAAGATTCCATGTAATGCAGGGAGTCTGGTAGGAGAGTCTTCCTTCAACATACTTTGTATGCAAAAGTCTATTATCTTCAGCTGAAGGGTAAATAAGGACATCCAGCCAGGGAACTTAGAGGAATCCAAACATATTGATCGGTGGGGACACAATGACCACACAGAATTACCACTGCTGAATGGAAAGCACAGATGGTCCCTCTTTTGGGTTTATAGCCTGAAATCATCTAATCTGACTGGTTCCAAAACTAATAAATATTAGAATTTAGTTTAGAACTATGGCAGACACTACTGGTTTGTACCATTTAGTTGTACAAATTTCTTTCAGATGATAGAAAGTGCAGTGTTTAGTTGCTTAGGAGGATTCTCAAGTGAGTTTGCCTGGATTTGAAACCTGGTTGTATTATTTTCCTACTACTTATGTGATTTAATTTAAGTTATTTAATCCCCTTTTTTGCTTTGTCTTCCTTATTTGTAAAATTAAAACCAAGTGAATTATTACTCAAAAAGTGCCTAAAACATCTCTCGACACATATTACATACTACTTAAATGCTATTTCAAAATTTAAGTACATTTATATTACAAATAACACATGTCATCATGGAATGAATAGTATAATAATCAGAAAACAATATTTAATGAGAGAAACTTAAGTTCTGGACCAAATGACTTGGCAAATTAGATTTTTTTAATTGAGCACAAAAATTTATATGACTAACATAACATCTTTTGTCGAATCAACTATTCGAGATGTCTATCTGATAATATTTCAAAGTCTTAAACTTCACTATTGAGTAAGGTAGTTATAATCATTTGTATTAACACCAGAAATAATCCACTTAAATAGTTTTCTGAAAGATAAAAAATTGAACCCACAGAAATTATTAAAAAGCAATTAGAATGTTATACCAATGAAGAAAAAAATAATTTAAAATGTTGTTCTGTCAAAATCTTTATTGAATCAGCAATGAAACAAAAGTATATACATGCACAATGATAATGTAATTATAAATTTAAATATTGAATTTACTACTACCAGGAATTAATTAATGAGTTTAGCCCAGAAGCAATAATAGAAGACTTTATAAAGTTGTGGAAATAGAAAATCCGAACGATTTAGATTCTCTTGGAAGACCATATATTTGCATTTTAATGTCTCTTGAAAATTATACAAGAATGATTGTTGCATCTATATATAGGAAATGAGGATCTGAAGAACAGTATGAATTAATTAGAATACATTGTTACACAATTAAACTTAAAGAAACTTATTTCAAAGTCAGATTTAAGAATAATCCTTGAAGAGTACTTAGTTAATATCATTAACTAAATATGTTATAATGATCAGCTCTTAAGAGTAGTTGAGAGACAACATTATGTAGATAGGCCCTGGCACTTCCATTTAAAAAGAGAAACACTTAAAGAGTGCTGCTTTTTGAAATCCTACAATTCACAAGGTTACTATTTACAAATTAGTTAGACATGTGGTGATATATGAGAAGCTAAATTTATATCATACTGGTTAAATAAATAAGCCTCTCAGTTCTAATGAAGATTAATTTCATTCTAAAATAAAAGAATGTAGAAAGAGGAACAATTTCCTATGTGGTTATAACTATAACAAAAATACCATAAAGTTGCTCATAATGTACCTGAGTTCCCTTTATGTCTTCTTTCAAATGCAGTTTACAATATGAAACTGCTAATGCTTTTAGAAAATGTAAATCATATATTGATGTAAATTCTTGATTCTAAATAAATGAACTTTAGATGTTATTGAAACTGTTTTGATATCATTGACAATTCTGATCACTTTCTGTTTTAATAGCAAAATAGAAACTAATTGAAAATGCAAAATGTTATTTGCAATTAAATTAAATTTTGAAAAGAATACATTTATTATATTTCATGATAGATAATTCACAGGAATTTTAATATCCTCATAAATACTGACATAAGTGGCATGTCTTTGTTTGCTGACAGCTTAGCCTTCAGATAGAAAAAAAGAAGCTATTCTATTGTAAGAAGTCAGGCAAACTTCATCCTAGCCCTATAAGCCATCTTTGTTTTGTTTCCTCCTTTATCTAATAATAGTAGTGATACTGTTGGAGGACATGGAATGTATGCATACACACATGACTGTGCCCCCAAATCAGAACAAGTGCTGTTTTCCTAACTTCAACGCTCAGAATATCAAAGTTTGTTTTGTTTTGTTTTCAAATTCCATTACAAATAGGATAAAGTTACTGTGTTCAGTAGTGTTTTTTATAAAGATTTTTGGGTGAAGTGTGACAGGATCCTAGCAGTAATATTATTTTTCTTTCTAAAAATTTATGTTGGGGTGGGGGGGGGTGACGCCTGGGTGGCTCAGTCATTAAGCATCTGCCTTTGGCTCAGGTCATGATCCCAGGGTCCTGGGATCCAGCCCTGCATAAGGGCTCCCTGCTTGGCAGGAAGCCTGCTTCTCCCTCTCCCACTCCCCTGGCTTGTGTTCCCTGTCTTGCTATGTCTCTCTCTGTCAAATAAATAAAATCTTTAAAAAATGATAAATAAAATAGAATAAAATTGTTGTGGGAAAATTAAATGTAAACTGGTTAATAAAATCCAAATAGATCAAAAAGAAAGAAGTACATTTATTTTAGCTGGAACCTCCTTCTCTCCCTTCCATCATGACACGGTATTTGATCAGGTGTGAAGGTATATGTATGTATACACATACATATATTTTTAACATCGTTATACACACATATTTCATAATCAAATAGGCAAAAATGCTTAGAGATAACAGGGAAGATTTGACCTTTTAAAAGCATGGACAAATTGAATACTAATGACAGTACCAGTTTGGAAAACTACAAAGACTACCGAACAAGGAAATTTTTCATTTTTTTACGCTGAAAATCAGATGCTCTCCAAGGAAAAGAAAATGGAGAGAGGCAGGGATAATAGTAGAAGAGAAGAATGAAGTGGAAGGGTTCTATGTCAGTATCTTGGTCAGCCCCAGAAACTGACCTTGATTGCAAAGTGTAATGGGAACCTTGGGATTATTCTAGCCTAGCTAAGGGCAGGAAGAGACTTAATCTACATGTCCTTGACAGAGGAAAGGGGCAGAAAAACAGACGCTCAGAGTATTGGGAAAGTTTCTTGGGTTAATAATAGAACCAAAATAAATCTCAGTTTAATAGAGCTGGATAAAGTAGTGAAAAGTACTAGGTTGTGGCATCATATCGTTAAGCTAAAGAGCTGTTAGGAGGCCATAGATGGCCATGGGCATTGTTTTTAGTAATCTTGAAGTTTTATCCAAGTAAACCAGTAGAGATTTACACACATGCTCACGCGCGCACACACACACACACACACACACACGCACACACACACTTTAGTAATGTATTTCAGTAGGTGAAATATGACAAAGGTTTAAATATTGTTGCATGTATAGAAAACTCTGTCTTAACCTCTAGCTAATAATCTGGAGGGGAAAACAATTGCTGCAGGGATGGAAGTGGTGGCTGCGTAAAGTTCATGTGGAGTGCCTGAGCGGAAATGATCTGTGTCTAGGACAGCAATTTTGCAACTTCAGCTTTCAAAAATGATGCATTCAGAACAGAAAGGCATAGCTCTGTTTTTTAAAAGCCAAACAGAAAAAAACAGAAAAGTTACAGCCTTGCCTTATGTTTGCATAGGTGAAGTATTTCATGAACATTGCAGCATTTCTCAGGTATAGGTGGAACCAAGTTGAACCCTCAACTTTTTCATTTGGTAGCTATGTAAACTTGCATGTATTACTTAAACATTCTGAGTCTCTACTGCATCTCTTGTAAATAGGGAAAATTGATTCTCAGAATTTCTGTAGGATTTGAAAATGCCCAATAAATATTCTTTTAAAAAAAGAAACCAAAGGGATTTAAGGAATATATACTAAGGTATTTTTAAAGTGTGAAATGTGAATTATAAATTAATGCAGCTTTACAAGTGAGTCAAGTATAAATATTTTCTTTCTTGGAAATACTCAGGTATATACATGTATATATATATATGTATATATATATATGAAATTTTATACATACATATAATTTCACTAATACTTGTCTTTAGGCCATGTTTTACACCATCAAATTCATTTTATTGCAATTTACTCTTAGGATGGCCCTTAGGGGCCTTTAGGGAGGGATGTGTGGGTTAAGCCTCTGCCTTTGTCTCAGGTCATGAACTCAGGGTCCTGGGATCGAGTCCCACATCAGGGCTCTCTGCTTAGCAGGGAGCCTGCTTCCCTCTCTCTCTCTGCCTCCCTCTCTGCCTAATTGTGATCTCTCTCTCTCTCTCTCTCTCTCAAAAAAAAAAAAAAAAAAATCTTAAAAAAAAAAAGAAATAGGATACTGATAACGCCAAGGTCTTTGAAAACCTCTGTGTACCCATTCATAATCAGATCCCATGCTTTTGAATCCAAGGACAGTCACTAATTTGAACGCCATATTATCCCCTTGCTTTACTTTATAGTTTATTACATGTCTATTTTACTAGTAAAAGATATGTTGATTTTGCCACCATTGGAACTTTATGTAAATAGTATACTACATATTGTATCTCTCTGTAACTTATTTTATCACTCTATGTCATATTTTTCAGATACAACTATAATAATGTAGAAGTTGTAGTCCATTCATTTGTACTGTTGCACTGTTTTCTATTTATGGATACACCACTATTCATTCTTCCTTCTTTCCAGATACATTTCAGTTGTTTCTAGTTTCTTGCGATCTACTATTATGATCGCTCATATACATTTCTTTGGTTAACAAGGCCAAGGGTTTCTCTAGGTTATACACTTGATGTGGATTTGCTGCATCAGGTTAAGTTTTACTGGATTATATGACATTGTTTTCTAAAGTGACTGTATCAAAGCTCTCTCCCACCTATAACAAATGAAAGTTTCTGATCCACTGTATCCTAAACTAATCTTGTCATTGTTTAACATCTTAATTTTGTCAACCTGTTGTGTTTGTAGTCATTTCCTACTTTTGTTTTAAGTAGCATTGCTCTAAATGCTAATGGTACAGGTCATTTTATATTTACTGGCTGTTCATATTTTCTCTTTTGTGGAATATCTATTAATTTTTACCTATTACACTGCTTAACTTCTTATAGATTTGTATGCTATGTATTTTCCATACAAATTATTTGTTTGGTTACTTATGGGGTAAATATAACCTTGTTTTTGCCCTGTTCATCAACATTTATAAGGAAAATCACTTTTTTAAAATAGCCATTCCATATGAATGAAGCTCTTAATAGGTAGTTTAAAAAGAAATTATATACATTTGAAAAGCAGGGTAATTTAAAAAAGAAATATACTTTCTTTGCAGGAAAGCCTATATTGATATCTTAGGGCCAGCTTGAAACTGTTAACACTTAATTTTCCATTTTGTTAAGATTTAAAAAGTTTTACTTTGAATATGCTCAACGCCATAAATATCTGACATTTCTAAATAATGAAAAGTTCCTGAAAAATATGTGCAAGATGTTAGTAGGCAAATCTACTTTATGAAAACAATAGTATATATCCACTTGCTCCTTTGTGCCTCCTTTACAGGAGGTCTTCGGCTGTGTCCTGTTTAACTTCTCTGATGAAGTGAGTGTGATAGAAGAACGAAGTAGTATCTGGTAATCGGCAAATGTTGAGATGGAAGATTTCCAGGTTTGCAGCCATTTCTTGCTGGGTGAACTTAATGTTTACCTATTTTCATTGTTTCACAGGATCTCAATCCCTGCTCCACATCACCTCCCCACCCATAACACATGTCCACATCCTGAGCTTTTTTTTCTGTTATTAAAATATGGAAATTTTATTACTTGTGAACACTTTTTTTCCTCTCTTTCTACTTGTCTGCTTTTGAGAAGAGAGGACCTGAGCATCACTGTATCTTTTATTTTGTAACTGAAACCTTTCTGCAGAGATGAAAATGTTGATTCCTATTGTTTTATGATTTAAAAAAAATGCACACAGCTGTCAGAGAGTAGTGATCTTCAGTCTGTGTTCGGCTAGCAAGATTCAAACTTGTGACCCGAAGGTGATAAACTTGAGTTTCCTTCACCCAGCAGCAATCCCATGAGTTTATTTCCTTATCATTTGATTGTCTTAAACTGAGTTCATAACAGTCAATCATTTTTCTGTCAAATCTTATCTTTCCTTGTAAGTGAAACCTTCAAATGAAGTAAAAGTATTTTTAATTGTATCCTTTTGTAAATAAAACTTTGTATCAATTGGATTTTAGCTTATTTAGGGAACAGTATTTGTCATCATTGCTCTACATTATACGTTTGGGAAAAATATTTTCTTTGTGAAAACATGGGAAAATAATTAGTATAAAAATCTACTTCTGTGAATTAGGTGTACATTATACAAAGTTTTGATTATAACACTGTTTCTTAAATAAGCTAAGCCTATGTATAAATATTGGCTCCCTACAAATCACCTTGATGATGTTTAGAAGTTGATTTCTCTGAGACTTACTTCCTTATCACTAAAATGGGCTTCATATGGAACAGCATCATACAGTGTTTTTGACCATTAAACAGATACTGCTTATGAACTGGAAGCTCAGACAGCAAGGAGACTTCCACATTTGGTATCAACAGAGGGCTATAGTCAACAGTTTGCCAGCGAAAAATTAAGAGCAACTTAAATGTCCATCAGGAAGAGAATACATTTCTAAAATATCAAAGATCATGCTATGGACTATTATCTGGGTTAAAATGGAAATCATTATTCTATATTAACACAAGAAATAGAAAAATATATATAATGTTAAATAGGATGGCAAGTCAACGAGAATAAATATAGAAACATACACACCAAAACTATATATTGTTTTTGTATATATTTAAGTTTGGCAAATAATAATCAGAAGCTGGAAGGATATATGTTAAATGCATTATGGTAGTTTTTTAGGGATTTTAATGAAGAAATGGAACTGGGAATCAGTGCAAGTGAGACTTTAATTTTTATGTGTAACCTTTATTTATTTATTTTTTTAACTTAAAAAGTTGGAAGCAAAAATATATATACATGTACATATAAATACTAAGATATATAAATATACATGTATATATACTAAGTGTGTGTGTGTGTGTGTGTGAATATGTATATGTATTACAAAGTAAAAACCATAGGACAAAAGAGGCTTTGGGGTTAAAATCTAAAAATGATAATCCTAAAGAATAAGAATCATGTTTCTTTCCACCTTTCTCCTCCCCACTTCCCCTCTTCTCTCCCCTTACTACTTTGAATCTTTTATTTCATAATTTATTTTCAAAGAGATGGTATATGTCATTCTAGATGCACTCTTTTGAATCCAATCATTTTAATTTTGAATAATGTATCCTCACTCGAGTTCTCCACAGTTTACCTATACTTTCCCTTAATAATAAAAATTCCCTCCTGTCTGCAGTGGTTCACCTGCTAAGCTTGATTGTATCTCCTAGGAGGCAGGTTGAAGTGGAGGTGCCAGGACATTTAATATATGCTGTTAGAAGCGTCTGCAATGTGATTACACCTATTTGTTCCCCACCAATGGATTTGAGAACTCCTGTTTTCCTCACATCCTCACCAACCCTAGGTATTAGCAGTGTTTTCATTTGACTGCATTTATGTTGAGAAATTACATTTATCTCCTTGTTTTTATTTGTACTTCCTTAATTAACAGGGAATCTGATATATGTTTCTTAAGTTTATTCACCATTTAGTTTCCTTCCGTAATTTGCTTTTTGATATCCTTTTTCTCATTTTCATTTTGAGTTAATTGTATTTTCCAAATTGGCTTTGAGGTCTATTTAAAATGCATTTTAGAAACTCATACTTTGTCTATTACATCTTGCAAATACTTTCCATCTGCCTATCTCTCTTTTTAAAAACTTTAAGTGGTTTTTCTTATTTTATGTCACAGCAATATTTTAAGTGAATAAAAGTGTGAATATTTTCCTTTAAGATATGTAACTTATTTGCCTTTTTCAGAAAAATATAACTTTATGTCTCTAGAACATAAAGTCATGTTTTATACTTAATTAAACACTTACTTGGGGCACCTGCATGGCAGAATGTTTGGATGACCAACTCTTGGTTTCAGTTCAGGTCATGATCTCAGGGTCCTCGGATCCAGCTTTGAATCAGGCTCTGCACTCAGCAGGGAGTCTGCTCCTTTTCTTCTTCTCCTCTGCTCCTCCCCCACTTACTTGTTTTCTCTTTCTCCCCCTCTCTCTGTCTCAAATAAATAAATAAATCTTTTAAAAATGTTACAAAATTCTGTTTTTTACATTTGACTTATACCTATAGTTTTTTGTGAATTTGTTAATACAGATCTAATTTTTTTTTTTTTTTTTTTTAAATTTTTATTTATTTATTTGTCAGAAAGATAGAGAGAGCACAGGCAGAGTGGCAGGCAGAGGCAGAGGGAGAAGCAGGCTCCCCACAGAACAAGGAGCCCGATGTGGGACTCGATCCCAGAACGCTGGGATCATGACCTGAGCCGAAGGCAGCTGCTTAACCAACTGAGCCACCCAGGCGTCCCAGATCTAATATATTTTTATTGAAAAGTTTTTTGTACTAATGGTAATCTGTCTTCCACACTATTGATAATCTGTCTTCCACACTATTATGAATACATTTTTACCTTTAAATGTATAATAGGGTCTACTTGGGAATCTTTACTGGAGTCTATAGATCTATTTGTCTATGTTATGGGTATCATACTTTCTTAATTATCATGTTTTTTATTTAAATCCTTGTGTGTCAGAGCCAGATCTATTTATTACTCTTCCATTTCAAAGTTGACTATTCATAGAAAATTACATGAATTGAGAGTCAGTTTCTTAGTTCCAAGAAAATTCTTTTAAACTTACATAGTAACATCAATGAATTTATAGATTATATTAGGGAAAATCAGCATGTGTATATTATTTAATAATACTTTGGTTCCTTCAATTGTTCATAATCTATTATCATAAATAATGTATTTTACTTCACAAACTTCTTGTGCTTCTTTTATTTTTTTCAGTGTTCCAAAATTCATTGTTTATGCACCACACCCACCATGCAGTACATTCCCTCCATAATACCCACCACCAGACTCACCCAATAGCCTACCCACTCCCCGCTAAAACTCTCAGTTTCTTTTTCAGAATCCACAGTCTCTCGTGGTTCGTCTCCACCTCCAGTTCCCCCCCAATTCACTTCTCTCCATTTCCCAATGTCCTCTGTCTTATTACTTATGCTCCACAAGTGAAACCATTTGATAACTGACTCTCTCTTCTTGATTTATTTCACTCACCATAATCTCCGCCAGTCCCATCCATGCTGATACAAAAGCTGGGCATTCATCCTTTCTGATGGAGGCATAATACTCCATGGAATATATATGGACCAAATCTTCTTTATCCATTTGTCTGTTGAAGGGCATCTTGGCTCTTTCCACACTTTTTGGCAATCGTGGCCATTGCTGCTGTGAACATTAGGGTATGTATGGCCCTTCTTTTCACTGCATCTGTATCTTTACTGTATTACTGGGTAAATACCCAGTAGTGTAATTGAAGGATCATATGGGAGCTCTATTTCTAATTTCTTGAGGAATCTCCACACTGTTTTCCAAAGTGGCTGCACCAACTTGCATTCCCACTAACAGTGTAAGAGGGTTCCCCTTTGCCACATCCTCTCCAACACTTGTTACTGTCTTATTAATTATGGCCATTCTAACTGGTGTAAGGTGGTATCTCAATGTGGGTTTGATTTGAATCTCCCTGGTGGCTAATGATGATGAACATTTTTCATGTGTCTGTTAGCCATTTGTATGTCTAATTTGAAGAAGTGTCTGTTCATGTCTTCTGCCCATTTTTTGACATGATTATCTGTTTTGTGTGTGTTGAGTTTGAGGAGTTCTTTATATAGATTGTGGATATCATCCCTTGTCTGTAGTGTCTGTAGTGTCATTTGAGAATATCTTCTCCCATTCCGTGGTCTGCCTCTTTCTTTTGTTGACTGGTTCCTTTGCTGTGGAGAAGATTTTGATCTTGATGAAATCCTAACAGTTCATTTTTGGTTTTGTTTCCTTTGCCTTTGGAGACATATCTTGAAAGAAATGGCTATGGTCGATGTCGAAAAGATTACTGCCTATGTTCTTCTCTAGAATTTTAATAGATTCCTGCCTAGCCTTGAGGTCTTTTATCCATTTTGAGTTTATCTTTGTGTATGGTGTAAGAGAATGGTCAAGTTTCATTCTTCTACACATAGTTGTTTGATTTTCCCAGCACCATTTATTGAAGAGACTGTCTTTTTTCTACTGGATATTTTTTCCTGCTTTGTCAAAGGTTCTTGGACCATAGAGTTGAGGGTCCATATCTAGCCTACCTACTCTGTTCCACTGGTCTATGTGTCTGTTTTTGTGCCAGTACCATGCTGTCTTGGTGATCACAGCTTTGTAGTAAAGCTTGAAATCAGGCAAGGTGATGGCTCAGGTTTCTTTTTCTTTTTCAACATTTCCTTAGCAATTCGGGGCCTCTTCTGGTTTCATACAAATTTTAGAATTGTTTGTTCCAGCTCTTTGAAGAATGCTGGTGGAATTTTCATCAGGCTGACACTGAAAGTATAGAAGGCTCTAAGCAATATAGGCATTTTAACAATGTTTATTCTTCTGATCCATGAGCATAGAATGGTCTTCCGTCTTTTTGCGTCTTCTTCAATTTCTCTCATGAGTGTTCTGTAGATCCTTAAGTACAGATCGTTTACCTCTTTGGTTAGATTTATTCTCAGGTATCCTATGGTTCTTGGAACTATAGTAAATGGAATCAATTCTCTCATTTCCTTTTCTATATTTCTATATTTTCTATATTTTCATTGTTAGTATATAAGAAAGCAACTGATTTATGTACATTGATTTTGTAGCCTGCCACATTACTGAACTGCTGTATGAGTTCTAGTAGTTTAGAGGTGGAATCTTTTGGGTTTTCCATATAAAGTATCATATCATCTGTGAAGAGAGAGAGTTTGACTTCTTCTTTGCCAATTTGAATACCTTTTATTTCTCTTTGTTGTCTGATTGCTGTTGTTAGCACTTCTATGTTGAGCAAGAGTGGTGAGAGTGGGCATCCTTGTCATGTTCCTGATCTCAAAGGGAAGGCTGTCAGCTTTTTCCCATTGAGGATGATATTTGCTGCGGGTTTTTCATAGACAGATTTTATGAAGTTGAGGAATGCTCCCTCTATCCCTATACTTTGATGCGTTTTAATCAGGAACAAATGCTGGATTTTGTCAAATGCTTTTCCTGCATCAATTGAGAGGACCATGTGGTTCTTCTCTCTTCTCTTATCATTTGTTCTCTCACATTGATTGATTTCGGAATGTTGAACCACCCTTGTAACCCCGGGACGAATCCCACCTGGTCATCATGGATAATCTTTTTAATTAACCATTGGATCCTATTAGTTAGGATTGTTGAGAATCTTAGCATCCATATTCACCAGGGATATTGGTCTGAAATTCTCCTTTATGGTGGGGTCTTTGCCTGGTTTGGGGATCAGGGTAATGCTGTCTTCATGAAAAGAGTCTGGAAGTTTTCCTTATGTTTCTATTTTTTTGAAACAGCTTCAGGAGCATAGGTATTATTTCTTCTTTGAATGTTTTGTAGAATTGCCCAGGGAATCTGTCAGGTCCTGGGCTCTTGTTTTTTGGGAGTTTTTTTTTTTTTTAATTTTTTTTTTTTTTTTTTTTATTAAATTTTATTTTTTATAAACATATAATATATTTTTATCCCCAGGGGTACAGGTCTGTGAATCGCCAGGTTTACACACTTCACAGCACTCACCATAGCACATACCCTCCCCAATGTCCATAGCCCGACCCCCCCTCAAAACCCCCTCCCCCCATCAACCCTCAGTTTGTTTTGTGAGATTAAGAGTCACTTATGGTTTGTCTCCCTCCCAATCCCATCTTGTTTCATTTACTCTTCTCCTACCACCTTAACCCACCATGTTGCATCTCCTCTCCCTCATATCAGGGAGATCATATGATAGTTGTCTTTCTCCGATTGACTTATTTCGCTAAGCATGATACCCTCTAGTTCCATCCACGTCGTCGCAAATGGCAAGATTTCATTTCTTTTGATGGCTGCATAGTATTCCATTGTGTATATATACCACATCTTCTTTATCCATTCGTCTGTTGATGGACATCTAGGTTCTTTCCATAGTTTGGCTATTGTGGACATTGCTGCTATAAACATTTGGGTGCACGTGCCCCTTCGGATCACTACGTTTGTATCCTTAGGGTAAATACCCAGCAGTGCAATTGCTGGGTCATAGGGTAGTTCTATTTTCAACATTTTGAGGAACCTCCATGCTGTTTTCCAGAGTGGTTGCACCAGCTTGCATTCCCACCAACAGTGTAGGAGGGTTCCCCTTTCTCCGCATCCTCGCCAGCATCTGTCATTTCCTGACTGGTTAATTTTAGCCATTCTGACTGGTGTGAGGTGGTATCTCATTGTGGTTTTGATTTGTATTTCCCTGATGCTGAGTGATATGGAGCACTTTTTCATGTGTCTGTTGGCCATCTGGATGTCTTCTTTGCAGAAATGTCTGTCCATGTCCTCTGCCCATTTCTTGATTGGATTATTTGTTCTTTGGGTGTTGAGTTTGCTAAGTTCTTTATAGATTTTGGACACTAGCCCTTTATCTGATATGTCATTTGCAAATGTGTTCTCCCATTCTGTCAGTTGTCTTTTGGTTTTGTTAACCGTTTCCTTTGCTGTGCAAAAGCTTTTGATCTTGATAAAATTTTGGGAGGTTTTTGATCGCTGCTTCAATCTCATTACTAGATTTTGTCTATTCAGGTGATCAATTTCTTCCTGATTCAGTTTTGGAAGTTTATAGTTTTCCAGGAATGCACCATAAAAAAGTGTATTACAGGGTACTTGTAAGTTGTTAAAATTATGTTGCATGTTTTTTCATTACACTTTCTAATTATTTTTACTAATATATAGGTATACCATTGATTATACAGATCTTCTGTACTGCAACCTTGCTCAACTTTATGGTCAGTCCTAATTATTTGTACATGTTTTCTTTTTATCTTCAGGTCTTTATTTTTCTTGGTGAAAAAAATCTAGAAGGTATTAAACAGAATTGTCAATTATAGACACTACTGTCTTCACTTGGAACAGAATTCTTCTAATTTTATATCAATTTTGCTGTTGATATTATAGGAAAAAATCTTTTACCAAGTTAGCAATGTTTCTCTCCATTCCTCGTTTAATAAACATTGCTTTTTAATCAGAAATGGTATAGAATTTTAACATTTAGCATAATTATCATAGTTTTTCCCTTAAGGTTCTAATTTGGATAATTACCATATTGATAAAATTTTTGCTGACCAAATTTTGTGTATGAATGAGATACAATGTAATTATTTATTTATGGCATGATGTAATTTGTTATCATTTTATTTAGGATTTCCATAGCTTCATGAACAATAGTAGCCTATAATTTGTTTTGAATGTCTTTGGTGTGAAGGTAACTCTCTTATTGAAAATGAGTTAATACCTTGCTCTTTTTTCCTACATTCTGTTTTCTAAAACCATTAGTTTATAAAAGGGATTTTCACACTTTGGATAGGTTTGTGTTAGGAAAATTATAAAGCCCCTTTTTCCTAGTGTTTTTGCATGGAGAATTTAGAGCACAGGATTTAATTGCTTTAATAGAAATTGTCTATTAATATTTTTTGTCAATATTAAACATTTATCATTTTTGATAAAAAACGTTCTTCCTTTTCAGTTTTAAAATGCAATAGAAATTTTACTCAGTATATTTGCATACGATTTTTTAATTGTATTGATTTTTGGCCATATCCCTTATATTCCTACTAATGCTTTGTGTGTATCTTCTTTCTTTAAAGCAAGGTATTATCTATGTTAATAGGAGTCTTAAAAGACCTTATTCTCTACATTTTTGGTAATACTTTTTATGCTTTTATTTATATTTTATTAATTTTTTATTATGTTAATTTTTTGAATTTTTTTTTATTAACATATGTATTATTAGCCCCAGGGGTACAGGTCTATGAATCGCCAAGTTTACACACTTCACAACACTCACCATAGCACATACCCTCCCCAATGTCCATAACCCCACCACCCTCTCCCTACCACCCTGCCTGCGGCAACCCTCAGTTTGTTTTGTGACATTAAGAGTCTCTTATGTTTGTCTCCCTCTTGATCCCATCTTGTTTCATTTATTCTTTTCCTACCCACCAAACCCCCCATGTTGCTTCTTAACTTCTTCATATCAGGGAGATCATGTGATAGTTGTCTTTCTCTGATTGACTTATTTCGCTAAGCATACTACCCTCTAGTTCCATCCATGTCGTTGCAAATGGCAAGATTTCATTTCTTTTGATGGCTGCATAGTATTCCATTGTATGTATATACCACCTTTTCTTTATCCATTCATCTGTTGATGCACATCTAGGTTCTTTCCATAGTTTGGCTATTGTGGACATTGCTGCTATAAACATTTGGGTGCACAGGCCCCTTTGGATAACTACATTTGTATCTTTAGGGTAAAAACCCAGTAGTGCAATTGCTGGGTCGTAGGGTAGCTCTATTTTCAACTTTGTGAGGAAGCTCCATGCTGTTTTCCAGAGTGGTTGCACCAGCTTGCATTCCCACCAACAGTGTAAGAGGGTTCCCCTTTCTCCAAATCCTCGCCAGCATCTGTCGTTTCCTGACTTGTTAATTTTAGCTATGCTGACTGGTGTGAGGTGATATCTCATTGTGGTTTTGATTTGTATTTCCCTGATGACGAGTGATGTGGAGCACTTTTTCATGTGTCTTTGGCCATCTGGATGTCTTCTTTGCAGAAATGTCTGTTCATGTCATCTGCCCATTTCTTGATTGGATTATTTGTTCTTTGGGTGTTGAGTTTGATAAGCTCTTTATAGATTTTGGATACTAGCCCTTTATCTGATATGTCATTTGCAAATATCTTCTCCCATTCTGTCAGTTGTCTTTTGGTTTTGTTAACTGTTTCCTTTGATGTGCAAAAGCTTTTGATCTTGATGAAATCCCAATAGTTCATTTTTGCCCTTGCTTCCCTTGCCTTTGGCGATGTTCCTAGGAAGAAGTTGCTGCAGCTGGGGTCAAAGAGATTGCTGCCTGTGTTCACCTCAAGGATTTTGATGGATCCCTTTCTCACATTGAGGTCCTTCATCCATTTTGAGTCTATTTTCGTGTGTGGTTAAGGAAATGATCCTCTTTAATTTTTCTGCATGTGGCTGTCCAATTTTCCCAGCACCATTTGTTGAAGAGGCTGTCTTTATTCCATTGGACATTCTTTCCTGCTTTGTTGAAGATTAGTTGACCATAGGGCTGAGGGTCTATTTCTGGGCTCTCTATTCTGTTCCATTGATCTATGTGTCTGTTTTTGTGCCAGCACCATGCTGTCTTGATGATGACAGCTTTGTAATAGAGCTTGAAGTCCGGAATTGTGATGCCACCAACTTTGGCTTTCTTTTTCAATATTCCTTTGGCTATTGGAGGTCTTTTCTGGTTCCATATAAATTTTAGGATTATTTGTTCCATTTCTTTGAAAAAAAATGGATGGGATTTTGATAGGGATTGCATTCAATGTGTAGATTGCTTTAGGTAGAATAGACATTTTCACAATATTTGTTCTTCCAATCCATGAGCATGGAACATTTTTCCATTTCTTTGTGTCTTCCTCAATTTCTTTTATGAATACTTTATAGTTTTCTGAGTACAGATTCTTTGCCTCTTTGGTTAGGTTTATTCCTAGGTATCTTATGGTTTTGGGTGCAATTGTAAATGAGGTTGACTCCTTAATTTCTCTTTCTTCTGTCTTGTTGTTGGTGTATAGAGTTGCAACTGATTTCTATGCATTGATTTTATATCCTGACACTTTACTGAATTCCTGTATGAGTTCTACAAGACTTGGAGTGGAGTCTTTTGGGTTATCCACATATAGTATCATATCATCTGCGAAGAGTGATAGTTTGACTTCTTCTTTGCTGAAGTGGATGCTTTCAATTTCTTTTTGTTGTCTGATTGCTGAGGGTAGGACTTCTAGTACTATGGTGAATAGCAGTGGTTATAGTGGACATCCCTGCCGTGTTCCTGACCTTAGCAGAAAAGCTTTCAGTTTTTCTCCATTGAGGATGATATTTGCAGTGGGTTTTTCATAGATTGCTTTGATGATATTGAGGTATGTACCCTCTATCCCTACACTTTGAAGAGTTTTGATCAGGAAGGGATGCTGTACTTTGTCAAATGCTTTTTCAGCATCTATTGAGAATATCATATGGTTCTTGTTCTGTCTTTTATTAATGTACTGTATCACACTGATTGATTTGTGGATGTTGAACCAACCTTGCAGCCCTGGAATAAATCCCACTTGGTCATGGTGAATAATCCTTTTAATGTACTGTTGAATCCTATTGGGTAATATTTTGGTGAGAGTTTTCGCATCTGTGTTCATCAAGGATATTGGTCTGTAGTTCTCTTTTTTGATGGGATCCTTGTCTGATTTTGGGATCAAGGTGATGCTGGCCTCATAAAATGAGTTTGGAAGTTTTCCTTCCATTTCTGTTTTTTGGAACAGTTTCAGGAGAAGAGGAATTAATTCTTCTTTAAATGTTTGGTAGAATTCCCCTGGGAAGCTGTCTGGCCCTGGGTTCTTGTTTGTTGGGTGATTTTTGATGACTGCTTCAATTTCCTTACTGGTTATGGGTCTGTTCAGGGTTTCTGTTTCTTCCTGGTTCAGTTGTGGTAGTTTATTTGTCTCTAGAAATATATCAATTTCTTCCAGATTGTCGAATTTTTTGGTGTAGAGTTGCTCATAGTATGTTCTTATAATTGTTCGTATTTCTTTGGTGTTGGTTGTGATCTCTCTTCTTTCATTCATGATTTTATTTATTTGGGTCTTTTCTCTTTTCTTTTTGATAAGTCTGGCCAGGGGTTTGTCAATCTTATTAATTCTTTCAAAGAACCAGCTCCTAGTTTCGTTGATTTGTTCTATTGTTTTTTTTTGGTTTCTATTTCATTGATTTCTGCTCTGATCTTTATGATTTCTCTTCTCCTACTGGGTTTAGGCTTTCTTTGTTTTTCTTTCTCCAGCTCCTTTAGGTATAAGGTTAGGTTGTGTATTTGAGACCTTTCTTGTTTGTTGAGAAAGGCTTGTACCGCTATATATTATCCTCTCAGGACTGCCTTTGCTGTGTCCCACAGATTTTGAACCATTGTGTTTTCATTATCATATGTTTCCATGAATTTTTTCAATTCTTCTTTAATTTCCTGGTTGACCCATTCATTCTTTATAAGCATGCTGTTTAGTGTCCATGTATTTGGGTTCTTTCCAAATTTCCTCTTGTGATTGAGTTCTAGCTTCAGAACATTGTGGTCTGAAAATATGCAGGGAATGATCCCAATCTTTTGATACTGGTTGAGACCTGATTTATGACCCAGGATGTGGTCTATTCTGGAGAATGTTCCATGTGCACTAGAGAAGATATTCTGTTGCTTTGGGATGGAATGTTCTGAATATATCTGTGGTGTCCATCTGGTCCAGTGTGTCATTTAAGGCCTTTATTTCCTTGTTGATCTTTTGCTTAGATGATCTGTCCATTTCAGTGAGGGGAGTGTTAAAGTCCCCTCCTATTATTGTATTATTGTCGATGTATTTCTTTGATTTTGTTATTAATTGGTTTATATAGTTGGCTGCTCCCATGTTAGGGGCATAGACATTTAAAATTGTTAGGTCTCCTTGTTGGACAGACCCTTTGAGTATGATATAGTGTCCTTCCTCATCTCTTATTATAGTCTTTGGCTTGAAATCTAACTGATCTGATATAAGGATTGCCACCCCAGCTTTCTTATGATGTTCATTAGCATGGTAAATTCTTTTCCACCCCCTCACTTTAAATCTTGAGGTGTCTTTGGGTCTAAAATCAGTTTCTTGTAGACAGCATATTGATGTTTTTTTTTGTTTTTGTTTTTGTTTTTGTTTTTTTCCCATTCTGATACCCTGTGTCTTTTGATTGGGGCATTTAGCCCATTTACATTCAGGGTAACTACTGAGAGATATGAATTTAGTGCCATTGTATTGCCTATAAGGTGACTGTTACTGTATATTTTCTCTGTTCCTTTCTGATCTACTACTTTTAGGCTGTCCCTTTTTTGCTTAGAGGACCCCTTTCAATATTTCCTATGGAGCTGGTTTGGTGTTTACAAATTCTTTTAGTATTTGTTTTTCCTAGATTTTTTTTTTTTTAATCTCTTCTTCTATATTCATTGATAGTCTAGCTGGATATCATATTCTTGGCTGCTTGTTTTTCTCATTTATTGCTCTGAATATATCATGACAGTTCTTTATGGCCTTCCACGTCTCTGTGGATAAGTCTGCTGCCAATCTAATATTTTTACCGTTGTATGTTCCAGACTGCTTGTTCCAGGCTGCTTTCAGGATTTTTTCTTTGTTGCAAAGATTTGTAAATTTTAGTATTACATGACGGGATGTGGACCTATTCTTATTGATTTTGAGGGGATTCTCCACACCTGATGGATTTTGATGGTTATTCCCTTTGCCATATTAGGGAAATTCTCTACAATAAATCTCTCAAATATACCTTCTGCTCCCCTCTCTCTTTCTTCTTTTCTGGAATCCCAATTATTCTAATGTTGTTTCATCTTATGGTATCACTCATCTCTCAAATTCTCCCTTCATGGCCCAGTAGTTGTTTGTCTCTCTTTTTCTCTCTTTTGCTCAGTTTCTTTATTCTCTGTCATTTGGTGTTCTATATCACTAACTCTCTCTACTGCCTCATTTATCCTAGCAGTTAGAGCCTCCATTTTTTTAATTAATTTATTTTTTTTAAAGATTTTATTTATTTATTTGACAGACAGAGATCACAAGTAGGCAAGAGAGGCAGGCAGGGAGAGAGAGGAGGAAGCAGGCTCTCCGCGGAGCCGAGAGCCCGATGCAGGGCTGAATCCCAGGACCCTGGGACCACGACCCGAGCCGAAGGCAGAGGCTTCAACCCACTGAGCCACCCAGGCGCCCTTAGAGCCTCCATTTTTGATTGCACCTCATTAATAGCTTTTTTTATTTCAACTTGGTTAGATTTTAGTTATTTTATTTCTCCAGGAATGGCTTTTATCTCTCCAAAGAGGGTTTCTCTAATATCTTCCATGTCTTTTTCGAGCCTGGCTAGCACCTTGAGAATTGTCATTCTGAACTCTAAATCTGACATAATTCCAATGTCCATATTGATTAGGTCCCTGGCCTTCAGTACTGCCTCTTGTTGTTTTTTTTTTTTTTTTTTTGAGGTGAGTTTTTTCCACCTTGTCATTTTGTCCAGATAAGAATATATGAAGGAATGAATAAAATACTACAAGTGTGGCAAAGACCCCAGGAAAATGTGCTTTAACTAAATCAGAAGAGACTCCAAGTTGTGAGGGTAAGAAAGAGGGTTAAAAGAAGTTCAGGAAAAAAAAAATTAAAAAGAGAAAAAAAATAAAGAAAAAATATAAAAAAGAAAACATATATATATATATATATATATATTAGACTGGTGAATAGAACAGGTTCACCCACTTAATTTTGGGAGTATTTTGGTCTCTTAGAGGAAAATACCTCCCCAAATTTTAAAGAGTGAAAAACATATATAAAGGTAAACACGATGAAGGGATGGAATATGAGTATAAAGATGAAAAAAAATTTTTTAATTTCTAAAAAAAGAATTGATAAGATAAGTTGGTTGGGAGAATAAAGAAAAAGAAAGTGGAGAGAATTTGCTCAGGCTGGAGACTAGAACAAAGCCCTGTGCTAGATTTAGGGTATATTTTGATCTATTAGAAGAAGTTGTATCCCAAATTTTTTAGAAGAAAAAAGCGCTATGTATATATAAAAGATAAAGTTAGATACAATGAAGGATAAGTGACTATAATAATGAAGGTTCAAAAAAGTTTTGTTTTTTTTTTTGAAAGGTATTGTTAAGATAAACTAGTTAAAACACATTAAAAGAGGGAAAGGGTAAAACTTAAAAAAAATTAGCAGAAGAAAAAAATAAAATAAAATAAATTAACTTTGCAAGACTTAAGAATCATGGGGAGAAAGCCATGAATTCCATGCTTTGCTTTCTCCTCCTCTGGAATTCCGCTATTCTCTTTGGTAAGTGAACTTGGTTGTGGATGGATTTCTTGGGGAGGGGCCTGTTGTAATGATTCTCAAGTGTTTTTTGCTCAACGTGGAATTGCACTGCCCTTACCAGGGGCCAGGGTAAGTAATCCTCTCAGGTTTGCTTTCCAGAGCTTTTGTTCCCTGAACGCTTTCCATAGAGTTCTGGAGGACAGGAATGAAAATGGCGGCCTCCCAATCCCAGGCCTGGAGGAGCCGAGAGCTCGGAGCCTGACTCCTCATTGCGCCTTTGGAGAAAAGCACTCAATCACTCCCATATCCCTGGCCTCAGGCTGCGCTCCGAGCTCACCCAGCCTGTCATCAAGCATCTCTGTCTCTGGCACACAGCCCTACCTGGAGTCTCCAAACCCAGCAGATCCCAGAGTTCTTCCAGGGGAGTCTCCCCAAGTCTTGTGGGGCTCCCGCTCACAGAGCAGTGACCTGTGCCACAGATCATGATAAGGTAACCCCAAGTTGAGAGCTCACCCCTTGGCTCCATCTCTGTAGCCAGCTTCCCTGCTCTAATACCTGTGAGCTCTGTGACACTCAGGCACCCCCGATCCATCTGTGACCCCGCGGGACCTGAGACCACACCGTCCCTGTGTGGGCTTCACCTCTGTTTAGCCTCTAGAGCGATGTCCCTCAGTGGAGCAGACTTTTAAAGTTTCTGATTTTGTGCTCCCTTGCTTCACCACTTGCCAGGAGCTGGCTCCTTCCTCTGCGGTCTATCTTCCTGTCACTTTGGATTCACTTCTCCGCTGGTCCTGCCTTTCAGAAAGTGGTCAAGTTTTTGTTTCTAGAATTGCTGCTCTTCTTCTCTTCAATCTCCTGTTGGATTTGTAGGTGTTTGGAATGGTTTGATAAGTTATCTAGCTGATCTCCTGCTACCCGATGTCATCTTCAGCCTGCTACTTCTCTGCCATCTTGACTCCTCCCCCATTATGTTAATTTTTCTGTAACATTTCACCATAAGACTTATTTATTTCCATTTATTTATTTTGTTTTAATTTATCTTATGATGTATGCAAATAAGTTTTCAAATCTCTTCCCTGGCTATCATTGTAAGTACATTACACAGATGTTGAGACATACCGCATTAAGATTTTCATCCAAACTGATACTGCTAGTAGTCAATTAATTAAATTATTTTACCACTCAGTAACACAAAATAATTCAATTATATTTAAAACACTTTACAGTTATTTAATAGACATGAAATTTTCTTAATATAAAATAAAATGCTTCCATCAGTCTTCTGAGAAAATTCTAATTCTTTTTAAATTTTTTTTATTTTTTAATTCAAATATAACAATTGTGTAGAATTATACTAGTTTCAGTTGCATAATATAGTGATTCACAAATTCAATACATTACTCGGTGCTTTTAATCCCCTTCACCTATTTCACCCATCTCCCCACCCACTTGAACCTCTGGTTACCCCCAGTTTGTTCTCCATATTTAAGAGTCTGTTTTTTGGTTTGTCATTTGTTTTATTTCTTAAATTCCACATATGAGTGAAATGATATGGTATTTGTCTTCCTCTGACTTACTTATCTCAATTAACATTATACCCTGTAGGGCTATCCATGTTGTTGCAAATGGCAGAATTTAATTCCTTTTTATGGCTGAGTAATATTCCATTGTATGGTAATTCCACTTTTTCTTCATCCATTCATCTATCAATGGGCACTTGGGTTGCTTCCATAATTTGACTATTGTAAATAATGCTGCAATAAACATAGGGGTATGTGTATCTTTTTTAATAATGTTGGCATATTTTGGGCATAAATACCCAATAGTGGAATCACTACATCATATGGTAATTCTATTTTTAATTTCTGAGGAACCTCCATACTATTTTCCACAGAGGCTGGACTGGTTTGCATTCTCACCAACAGTGCACAAAGATTTCTTTTCTCCACATCCTTGCCAACACTTGCTTCTTGTGTTGTTCATTTTAACCATTCTGACAGGTTTGAAATAATATCTCACTGTGGTTTTGATTTGCATTTTCCTGATGACAAGTGATGTTTAATGTCTTTTCAGGTGTCTTTTGGCCATTTGTATGTCTTCTTTGAAGAATGTCTATGTCTTCTGCCCACTTTTAAATATATTTGTGTGTGTATGTATTGACTTTACAAATTCTTTATATATTTTTGATACTAATCCTCTTATCAGTAACTTTTTCATTTACACATATCTTCTATTTAGTAGGTTTTCTTTTAATTTTGTTGATTGTTTTCTTTGCTGTGCAGAAGCTTTTTTTTTTTTTTTTTAAAGATTTTATTTATTTACTTGACAGAGAGAGATCACAAGTAGACGGAGAGGCAGGCAGAGAGAGAGAGAGAGGGAAGCAGGCTCCCTGCCGAGCAGAGAGCCCGATGCGGGACTCGATCCCAGGGACCTGAGATCATGACCTGAGCTGAAGGCAGCGGCTTAACCCACTGAGCCACCCAGGCGCCCCCAGAAGCTTTTTTTTTTTAATGCAATCTCAATACTTTATTTTTGGTATTGTTTCCCTTGTCTCAAGAGAGACAAGAAAAACAATTTGCTATTGTTTCCCTTGTCTCAAGAGAGATATCTAGAAAAATGTTTCTATAACCAACATCAGCGAAATTATGATCTGTGTTCTCTTCTATGATTTTTATGGTTCCAGGTCTCATGTTTAGGACTGTAATCCATTTTGAGTTTATTTTTATGTATGATATAAGAAAGCAGTCAAGTTTCATTCTTTTGCATATAGCTGTCCAGTTTTCCCAACACCATTTCTTGAAAAGACTTTCTTTTTCCCATTGCATATTCTTGTCACCTTTGTCATAGATTATTGACCATATAATTGTGAATTTGTTTCTGGGCTATTACATTCCATTGATCTATGTGTCTGTTTTTGTGCTAGTATCATACTGTTTCAATAACTACAGCTTTGTAGTAGATCTTGAAGTCTGGGATTGTGATACCTCCAGTCTTCTTTTTCAAGGTTACTTTAGCTATTCAGGGTCTTTTATAGTTCCATAAATCTTATGAATATTCTTTCTAGTTCTGTGAAAAATCCTGTTGATATTTTGATAGGGATGAACTGAATGCATAGATTGCTTTGGGTACTATGGACATTTTAAGAATAGTAATTCTTTCAATCCATGAACATGGAATGTCTGTGTCATCTTCAATATCTTGCATCAGTGTTTTATAGATTTCAGAGGACATGTCTTTCACCTCCTTGGTTAAGTTTATTCTTAGGCATATTATTTTTGGTGCAATTGTAAATGGAATTGTTTTCTTAATTTCTCTTTCTTCTACTGCACTATTAGTGTATAAAAATTCAGTGAATTTCTGTATATTGATTCTGTGTCCTGCAACCTTACTGAATTCACTTATCAATTCTAGTAACTTTTTGGTGAAGTCCTTAGGGGGTTTCTATATATGTCTTGTATCATGTCATCTGGAAATAGTGAAAGTTTTACTTTTTTCTTACCAACTTGGATGCATTTTATTTATTTTTCTTTTCTTTTATTTATTGTGGCTAGGACTTCCAGTACTATGTTGAATAAAATTGGTGAGAGTGGGTCTTCTTGTCTCATTTCTGGTCATAGAGGAAAAGCTCTCATTTTTTCACTATTGAGTATGGGCTTAGGTATGGGTTTTTCATCTATGGGTTTTATTATGTGACCTATATTCCATCCAGATACACTTTGTTAAGGGTTTTATGATGAATGGATGTTGTACTTTGTCAAATGCTTTTTCTGTATCTATTCAGAAGCTCATATGATTTTTTACTCTTTCTCTTATTACTGTGAATTATTACTGTGATTGATTTGCAAATATTTAACTACCCTAAGATCACTAGAATCAATTCCAGTATATTATGGTGAATGATTTTTGAAATGTATTGTTGGATTTGGTTTGCTAATATTTTGTTGAGGATTTTTGCATCTGCATTCATGAGAGAAATATTGGCCTGTAGTTTTCTTTTCTTTTCTTTTCTTTCTCTTTCTTTCTTTCTTTCTTTCTTTCTTTCTTTCTTTCTTTCTTTCTTTCTTTCATGCCTTTATCTTGGTTTGGTATCAAAGTAATGCTCTCTTCACAGAATGAATTTGGAAGCTTTCTTTTCTCTTAATTTTTGAATAATTTGAGAAGAATATATATTAAGTCCTCTTTAAAAGTTTGGTAGAATTTACCTGTGAAGTCCTTTGGTCCTGGACTTTTGTTTGTTGGGAGCTTTTTTGATTACTGATTCAATTTTATTTCTAGTAATTGGTCTGTTCAAATTTTTCTATTTCTTCCTGATTCAGTTTTGGGAGGTTATATGTTCCTAGAAATGTATCCATTTCTTCTAGGTTGTATAATTTGTGGGCATATAATTTTTCATAATATTCTCTTATAACCCTTTTTTATTTCAGTGATGTTGTTATTTGTCTTCTTTCATTTCCGATTTTATTTACTTGAATAATTTTTTACTTTTCATCAGTCTAGTTAAAGAGTTAATGATTTTGTTGTCTTTTTTTTTTTTCAAAGAATCAACTCCTGGTGTCACCGATATCATCTATTGGTTTTTTAGTCTCTATTTCATTTATTTCTGCTCTCATCTTTATTGTTTTCTTCCTTCTACCAGCTTTGGGTTTTTTGTTCATTCATTCATTCAGTCATTCATATTTTAAAGTAGGCTGCAGGGAGCCAAATGCAGGTCTTGAACTCAAAACCCTGCGATCAAAAACATGAGCTGAGATCAAGAGTTCGATGCTTAACTGACTGAGTCACCCAGGCACCCACATTCCTTTTGTAGCTCATTTAGGCATAAGGTTAATTTATTTATTTGTGATTTTTCTTGCTTCTTGAGGAAGGCCCATATTGCAATTAATATTCTCTCTTAAAGCAGCTATTGTTGTATCTTTAAGATTTTGCACCATCATGTTTTCATTTTCATCTATCTCCATGTATTTCTTTTTTATTTCTTCTTTGATTTCTTGGTGTCTGTTCATTGTACAGTAGCATGTTATTTAAACTTCATCTATTTGTGTTCTTTCTAGGATTTTCCTGTGGTTGATTTCTAGTTTTATACTGTTGTAGTCAGAAAAAAAATATGTGATATGATTTCAATCTTTTTGAGTTTGTTGAAACTTGTTTTGTGGCTGAACATGTGATTTACTCTAGAAAATGTTTAATTGCACATGAAAAGAATGTATATTCTGCTCTTTTTTTTTTTTTTAAAGATTTTATTTATTTATTTGTCAGAGAGAGAGAGAGAGGGAGAGAGAGCAAGCACAGGCAGACAGAGCAAGAATGGCAGGCAGAGGCAGAGGGAGAAGCAGGCTCCCTGCTGAGCAAGGATCCCGATGTGGGACTCGATCCCAGGACACTGGGATCATGACCTGAGCCGAAGGCAGCTGCTTAACCAACTGAGCCACCCAGGCGTCCCATATTCTGCTCTTTTTGATGCAATGTTTTGAGTATATGTGTTAGATCCATCTGGTCCAATGTGTCATTCAAAGCCACTCTTTCCTTGTTGATTTTCTATTTGGATGACCTATTCTTTGGGGTAAGTGTGGTGTTCAAGTTTCCTACTCTTATTGTATTGTTACTGATTTATTCCTTTAAGTCAGTTTTAGTTGCTTTATATATTTGGGTGCTCCCATGTTAGATGTATAAATATTAACAATTGTTATATATTTTTGTTGGATTGTTCCTTTAATGATCATGTAGTGTTCTTTTTCTCTTATTACAGTCTTTGTTTTAAAGTCTATGTTGTCCAATATAAATATTACTACTCTAGGTTTTTTTTGTGTTTTCAATTGCATGATGAATGTTTTCCATCCTTTCATTTTCAGTCTCTAGGTCTGAAATGTGTCTCTTGTGGGCAACACATAGATGAGTCTTGGCTTTTTTACCCGTTCAATTATCCTGTGTCTTTTGGTTGGAGCATTTAGTCTATTTACATTCAAAGTAATTATTGATAGGTATGTAGTTATTGCTATTTTGTTACTTGTTTTAAAATTGTTTTTGTAGTTCTCTAATCCTTTCTTCTCTTGGTCTCTTCCCTTATGGTTTGCAGGTCTACTTCAGTGATATGCTTGGGTTTATTTCTCTTTATTTTCTGCATATCTATTAAAGGTCTTTGATTTATGATTACCATTAGGTTTATATATATAACATCTATCTATAACATCAATATTAAGTTTATGTTCTCTTAAGTTGGAGCTTATTCTAAAATAACTAAATTCTTACTTCTCTCCCCCTCATGTTTAATGTATTTTAGGCTATACTTTCCATCCTTTCATTTTGTGAATCCTTTGACTGATTTTTCTTTAAAGACTTATTTTTTGAGGTAGAGAGAGAGAGAGAGTTAGCAAGTAGGGGATGGAACAGGGAAAGAGAGAGAGAGGGAAAGAGAGACTCTCAGACTCCCTGTTGAGCACAAAGTTGATGCAGTGCAAAATTTCATAACCCCAAGATCATAACCTTAGCCAGAATCAAGAGTCAGGTGCTCAACTGATTGAGCCACCCAAGCGTCCCTTCCTTGGCTGATTTTTATAGGTATACTTAATCTTACTGCTTGTGTGTTTCCTACTTTTCCTCCTCCTGCTAATGGTCTTTTCTTTCCACGTATAGACTCTTATAATCACCTTATAATCTCTCTTAAAATCTCCTTAAAATATGCCATTTCTGTTATTTTTATATCTTGATGGTACAAATAAATTGGTTTAGTGGTAAACTTAATTAAAAGAAAGGAAAATGTTGGGGTGCCTAGGTAGGTCATTAATTAAGCCTCCAATTCTTGATTTTAGCTCAGGTCATGATCTTGGGATCCTGGGATCAAGGCCCATGTTGGGCTCCATACTCAGTGGGAAATCTGCATGTCTATCCCTCTCTCCCTTTCCCTTTGCCCCTTCCCTCCACTTGGGCGCTCTCTCTTTCTAAAATAAGTAAACAAATCTTAGAAAAAAGGAAAATGTCATAACCCTGTCCATCTCTAGTAAGTACTATACCTAACTAGTGATTAAGTATTAATGCTTTTCAATAACTATGTAATTTTTCTGAAATAAAAATTTTGTGTTAGTATTCCATCTGTTTTTGTTATATGTATTAAGACTAATTTCTATGATCATATCCTGACCTTTGTTTTAAACCCACCTTTAAGAATTGGTACCTATTTTGGTTTCTGAATCACAAGTCTTCTCTCTGTGGTTTAATAGTTAAGCTATACCATAT
Organism: Enhydra lutris kenyoni; assembly: GCF_002288905.1. NCBI lineage: Eukaryota > Metazoa > Chordata > Mammalia > Carnivora > Mustelidae > Enhydra > Enhydra lutris. The sequence goes on along the minus strand of NW_019154086.1, from coordinate 27,354,481 downwards.
GTTCATTATTTGGAATTCCTAGATAACTAGATATTCACAGAAGTAGTTTTGAAGTTCTGTTATAATATTTCAAAATGTCAAATGGAAACAATAGAGTTAGTAATAAACCATCTATACTAGCTAACTGATTAACTAATTTGACAAATATTACTTTTGGATCTTTTATTAATTCAATATGGTATCATTTGATTAAATTTATTTGCCTGAAAGTTAATTTAACAAGCATATTTCCTTTAATTAAAATAATGGGGACATATTTTTTACTTTTCATAGATTAGTTCTGTTATGCTTCCATTTAGGAAAAAATTTCTGTATAAAAGTTCCATATATGTATAAAATATAAGTAGGTTAGTGTTTCAGATTTTGTTTTTTATTTTCTGCTGCTTCTTCACTGTGACTTCTGGAGTTTGAAAGAGTACATTTCATGATCTGCTTTTTAGAGACTCCTTCCCAAGTAACTCAAGTTTAACCAGGGGACTGTTGTTAACACTATCTTAAATAAAGTTCTATATTGTATACAGAGACCATTAATATAGCATTGTATCATAAAAGTTATGTGAAAAACATGTTTCAAAAAAATGTCTATGGTATGATCCAAAGTTCTTTAATTCCGAGTTTTACGTTAGTTTACTCCTTAAGGGATAAATGTTTTTGTTTTTGTTTTATAGATTTTAAGCATGAAAACAACATAACTTTTAAGGGAACATAAATAATTTTAATAGCAATGACATTACTTTATATAATATCAAAACAAATTCAGGAAATTCATCATTTATGTCCTCTGTTTTTCTTATTTCTCATCATTAGCTAGGCATAAGGCCTGAAATGAAATACATTCTCATCAGTCTTTCACTGACAGGCCACTTTTATCAATTGCATGCTGTGCTTATATGCAATAGATCAGTATGTGTGAACTTGACACTTTCATCATGAGATGACTCATGTTGAAATGTTGTCTATATGATTCACAGAAGCTATATAGTAAAATAACATCCAGAGCTCTGATTCTGAGAGTTCACCACAGAGATAATTGAATGAAGATTTGGTCACCTTCAAAAAGGAAATTCTTTAACATTTGGAATGGAGGGCAATAAACAATAGCAAGAAACTCAGTTTACTTGGAATTCTGATAAGGACAATAAATGTTCTTTCAAAGAAATTGGGAGAATTAAAATTGAAGTGACAAGATAAGAGTCCTGTAATTACCAGCTCTTTTTCTAGTCAGATTAAGTATTTTTAATATTGAGTTCTATCAAGCTGTATTTTATTAATCATCTACTATATACCAGGGACTCTGAAAGATTCTGGAATACAAATAAGACCTGCCCCTAGCTTCAGAGAACTCATGGTCAGTTATGATAGATATTTAACCAGATATTAAAAGTTAATTGTAATAGAAGTTCTTGATTATTTACTGAGAATTGAACACACTATGTATTCTGGTGAGCACATAGAAGAGAATGTTCCAGGGCTTTAAGAAGTGATGGTGGAAGGCTTTGTGAGGGATATGAAGATTAAGCAAACACCTGAAGGAGTTTCTGTAAATACTCACAAGTATGAAGCTTCACATTTCTGAAGTATTCAAATTGATCTGTATTTGTGACATCATTTTCCTCTTCCCCTCCTGCCTCCCTGGATTCAAGGAATTGGTTATTCAGTCCTTGAGCTCTTCCACACTGAGCACCTTCCACATGACTCCACCTCTGGATGTCACCTGCTTTTGGAAAGGGCTGTTGAATACATTCATGGAATTTCAGGACTGAGGGGGAATGTGATGTGGGGCCATTTGTGATAGAACTGTTCTTTTAATCTTGGGAGAGCTGATTCCTAAATATTTAAGAATTTAACAAGCCAGTTTGGGGAGCTTGAAATTTGCCATGATTGTTGTATTTATACCCTGGAATTTGGTACAAGCTAGAAATCAATCTCCCTATCCTTTCCCACAATGGATTTACCAGTATACCACCAGGTATGTCAAATGAAGTAAAATTGATGGCCTAGGAAGGATAATATTGTGGAATCCATTCAAACCAATATTCTTAAATTTTTTTTTCAAGATTAATTTAGTGGAGCCATTAAGTGGTAGGAGGAGAGTAGTGGAAAATAATACATGTTATTGACAAGTTTGAGCTCTTCTATACACTAAACAATTTGGTACTTTTCCAGACTTTCTTATTTCACTAAAAAAAAGAAAAAGAAAGAAAGAAATAGAAGGAAAGAAAGAAAGAAAGAAAGGAAGAAAGAAAGAAAGGAAGAAAATATTGCTTACCATATTGATCCTCTTTAGAAGACAGTTTAACAAAATCCATGGGATCTAAAGCAGCATCTCTAACTATTTCTTCTAATTATATGATTTCCCCTCTAACCAGAGTTCTGGCACATGGATTTATCTACATATTATTAAATTTCTACTCCTATACTTACAGTCTGATGTTATTTTGCCCCTTTATAGAACTGACCACCAGAACCTGCCAAGATGGTCCCCAGCTTAATTACTCTCTGTTCAAAGATGACCTATTTTAATTAATAAAAATTTAAAGATAATTTATAATGGTAATTGAAATTTCTCTTTTATTTCACCTTTTCTATGTCTCTAACTCAGTGTTGCCTGATAAAATACCATACACCATTTTTTACTGTTTATCTGAAATTAAAATTTAACTGGGCACACTGTATTTTTATTTTCTAAACATGGCACACCTGCTCCTCTCTAAGTTTCAGTTTGACACTTAGACACCAAGATAATTTGGGGAAGTGTATAAGCTTCTCAGATTTATAATGGAAGGAAGTGGAAGTGATGGGGAGATGATCTTTTTAATCTGCTGGTTCTTGGGAAAGTTGCAGAGGCTTACAGGCTCACCTCAAAAAATCTTATTTAAGAGTGTGTTTCTGGTATCCTTTAAGCTTGGGAAAAGAGAACATCAAGTTTAAATTGGAAAACATAAACATCTTTCTCAGAGAAAATATATCATAATCCCTTCAAAAACAAATAAAATAAGAATGACAAAGTAAATAATCTAAACATAAAAATACTTTATTTGCAAAGGAAACTTCTAGATCATAATGTGTGATTTAAAGGAAAGCTTTCATATGCTTTAACTTCATGTAATTATTAGAAACTCCAATATATGATCTTTGGAACTTATTAAAAATAACTTTTAGGGGTGCCTGGGTGGCTCAGTGTGTTAAAGCCTCTGCCTTCCGCTCAGGTCATGATCCCAGCGTCCTGGGATCCAGCCCCACATCGCATCGGGCTCTCTGCTCAGCAAGGTGCCTGCTTCCCTTCCTCTCTCTCTGCCTGCCTCTCAGCCTACCTGTGATCTGTCTGTCCAATAAATAAATAAAATCTTAAAAAAAATAACTTTTATATCAGTGTCTGTAAGAGTTGTTCCATGGAGGTGGTACTTTGCAGCAGTAAATTGCAGGCCTTAGGCTCTGACTCAGTGTGCATTTTATTTTCATTTCCTATCAATTTGTGTACCTTTGCACAAATTACTTAATTTTCAGGTCAAGTTTTGTCATCTCTAAAATAGGGTAACAAATGCACCTTGTTCTCTAGGATGCTTATGGAAAGTTAGTGCATATAAAGTACTTAGAATAATGCCACATGGCCCTATCCCTCTTCCCCCACCCTAATTCCATTTGCTACAAATTGAAAAGGTTTGATGAAGATTTTACTTCTAGTAATTTTTTCCCCCTCATATTCTATGCTAAAAAAGTAGAACTGGGTTAAACTGGTTTCTTAGAGTGAAAATGCTTTTTACTGTCTGGTTGTATGTAAGATTATTTTAACTATCATTATTTTTAAAAATGTTATCAGGATATTAATATTGAAATATTTTTAAGGTTAATTTTTTATTTGTTTATGCTATATCTAGAGGAATATGTATCCTACAGACTGTGCCCATACATTTGCTAAAGGTATGATTAGTTAGATAAAAGAATGTGTTTGTGTTTTGTTTTTAATCCATAACAATTTTTCCCAATTAAATCTTTACAGTTCTTTTTTGTTTTTGTTAGTTTTATTTTTTAAATAAGGATAATTTATTTTGGGGAAGATGATATTTGCATTCTCTTTCCTCAAAGTGAATAATCTTTTTCAGTTTTCATATATATGTTCTTTTCCTTCATATTACAATAGAGATTTTTTTATCCTCTAATATCATTTTTATATTTCTTAAGATTTTATAAAACATTGAAACATATAGAGTAAGAAAACATATTATAGAATGAGAGAGAAGTATTATAATGAACATCCCTGCTGGTAAGCATTCACCAGCTTCAGCAATTAACATCATGACAAATTTTGTTTTATTTAGACCATCAACCATTTTTCCTATCCTAATAATGGATTATTTTGAAGCAAAGCACAAACCTCATCTCATCTATACATATTCTTCTAGAACTGTGAGAGGATGAATGTATGTTGTTTAAAGCCACTCAGTTTATTGTAGTTTGTTATGGCAGCCCTAAGAAACTAATTCAAAGTCATTCTTTTGAGTGTAGCCTTTCACTTCTTGTTAGTACAAAATTATTGTAAGCAGTAACAATCAGTTTCACTTTGATATTATTTCTACATTTGATAAAGAGAGTATATGTTATATATTACATGTAGTGATGATATTTTTTTGTGTGCCCACTATTTGTTAAGATCTATACTAAGTGCAGTATTTAGATTACTTAATATTCTATTAAGTATATACTTAATATACTATATTATATACTTAATATACTATTCACATCAGCTTTATGAAGCATTAACTTTTACAATCTTCGTTTCTTATAAATGAAGTGATCAAAAGAGGGAGATTTAGTTTTCCCTGTTATAGCTGGTTGAATCATAGAGCCCATGATCGAATCTTAGTGCTGGCTATCCTTAAGAGTTTTTAAACACATTATGATAACTGCCTTTCCTTAGTAGGGACTCAAAGATCATTACAAAATGAAGGGGCATTGCTGTTAATCATGCTTATAGGTTTAAAGAACAATATTTTATTCAAATAAATATTTCCCTAGAACTCCAATATATAAAAGAGGGGCAGAAATTTCTGGAACTGTGTCTGCTTGTACTAATCATTGTCACTCCCAGCCTGACCGAGTACTGCTTTATGAAAACTCAAGTCTTTGCAAAACATAGAATTGAAACTGACATCTCTGTTTTAATAATATGGAAAAGGAGACTTAGGGAGACAAAATGATTTGGTCACAATCATTGTATCAGATCCACACAGAACAAAGATCAATAGAAGTACTACAGAGAAAGAGAAAACTAGCCAATACTTTGTAGCATAATTGATATGGGCCATCTGGGTTTCATTTTTTCTTCTCATAGATAAAACAGGCAGTCCAGGCAGTACTAAGCAAATTATCCCACAGCTGCAGGCAGTACCATGAGCAGCTGTGAGCAATGTGCATTTTATAAAATAATACAGATGTTCTACATTATAAATATTGCTGAGACATTAAATACCATCTCAAATAGAGATTAATTACAAAGGTAATAATTGACAGTGATGGAGAATGCGTGTCTTAGCTATGTGTAAAACACACCGTCTGCCATGTATTATTTATTAGACTTTTGTAAAATATAGTTTTTGTAACCTGAGGAGGAACTAATGAATTTGAGGTAACTGCTGAAAATTTTTTCTTTTTCCCTTGCATCTAATCATTGGGAAAGTGCATTCATCTTAGGTGAGCATAAACAAATATCTCAAGTTTTTGTCAAAACTTCTAAGTACATAGAGCTTTTCTGGGTGGATTGTATGGCAACCTGATTTCCCTAGGTATCAAGACTTTCAACTACCAGTTTGTTATAAATTTTGCAGCTTTCACATGATGGAAGTATGTTACCTGGAATGAGCGGTCCCTAACATACACCCTCAAATGTCAGAATATCTGCTGTGGTCATATTTCCTGGAAATCTGTTTGGGATAATAACTGGCCAGAAAAAGCTTAAAGCTTGACCTTGAAGATTTTGGAAAAAAAGCAACATAATCAGGGTAGAGTGAGGTATGTCTAAATATGTATTACTAATAATGGTAATAGTATATCAAACAATCTGTAACAAAATCAGTGATTGACTTAATATCTAACTTACTGCCATATACAATAAGCATTTGCAAATTTGTCTATACTTCCATGAATTCCTCTACATAAAAGATTCAAATAACTCTCTTGAGATGTAACAGGAGAGGAAGTCTATTATACCTATGTGCATTCAGAAGTCTATTATACCTGTGTGCATTCATAGCTTGTGCAACTCAGACTACAGATAAGTCTGAAATAGCCAAATGTCAGTTTATGGAAATCAGTGCTTTTGTAATAACTAGTGAGTTATTTTGATACATTGTGAATTAAACTATTACTCTCATACATCTTCTTGGATCGTAATTAGACAGTAAGCATACAGAAAGTGGCTTCTTTCTTTTCCTCAAAATCTCAGTCCAGAGCTCAAATCAATATTTGAAAAGTCCTGCTTTGAGTAAGCATGGCTCTGTCTTGGTTCTGAACTGAGAGCTTTGCTGGTCTGATGGGGATTAGTAACTTCTGTTCAAGTCAGTGGGATTTAGACAGAACCATTTTCCCAGTGCCCTGGGTTAATTTATGTGCTGTTTAGATACTCCTGGAATACAATAAAAATTTTAGAAGAAAACTTAACAGAACATCTTTGTTACTTTGAAGTAGGCAAGATTAATTAAAATGGACACGAAAAGTACTAACCATAAATGAAAAAAGATAAGCTAGACTATAGTAAGATTAACTTTAATAATCAAAAAGACACACCAATGAATTTGTGTGTCAACACACAGAGGAGAAAATACTTAAAAAGCATATCTCTGAAAATGGACTTACTTGGAATATATAAGCTTCAAATAAATAAGGAAAAAGGCTAAAAATATAATAGCAAAAATGGGCGGAAAATTTGAAGACACAATAGTGAAAAAATTAAAATAGCCAATAAAGATATAAGAAGATGTCCAACTTCATTAGTCATTAAAAAATGCAAATCAAAATGTCCAATGTATACCACCAGAATGGCTAAAATGATGCAGAAAAAGTCAATTATGATGAAGATGTATATCCAACAAAAATTTCCTACATTCCCGTGGGTTTAAAAATTATTACAACAATTTGGAAAAACTAACTAGCATTTACTAATGCTGAGTTGTGTACCTCGTGATGAAGCAATTCAATATCCATGTATATACCCAAAAGGAATAGGTACATATGTTTAATGAAAGATGTGAGGTAGAAGGTTTATAGCAGCATGATTTCTAATTGCCTCATGCTGGAATGCTGGAAATTACCCAGGTGCCCACTAAGAATAATGGATAAATTGTGGTATATGGAATACAGCACAATGGGATATTTTTCATCAATGAGAATCAGTCTTAGAAGTCAGGATAATGGGAACTTCTGGAAGATGGTAATGACTGGAAGGAATTATTGAACAAGCAACCAGATTCCTGATAATAGTTTGTTTCTTCTTTTGAGTTCAAGTTACATAGGTGTGTTTAATTTGTGAAGTTATCAAGCTGACATAAGGTTTGCATTTTGATTTTATATTACAATTCAATCAAATGTTAAGAATATATATGTGTCAGTTAACTATAGGAAGACTTCTTTTTTGCTCCTAACCCCACCTCTTATTTTTCTGGCCTAACTTCTCCGTCCTGGGATTCTGCTTCATGTTTAGCACTTGAACAAGGGTTTGTTTCAGAAAGTCAAGCATGTTGCTTAGAGCTCTCCCTATCCCTTGAGTTTCTTCTTTTTTTTCTTCCCCCTAGACTGAATCATGCTTCGAATAAATCTTGTACATCACTCCGATAGCCTTCTCTCAAGAGATAAATAGCTACCACACTGACGTAAAGCTCCTCCAATCTTGACAATTTCTATTGGTTCTTTGTGGATACATGGACACCGAAGTCTTATTAGGGCATGAGTTTTCCATGTCCCTTCAAGAATTAATGATTTGGGCTATAAATTTCTCCCAGAAAAAAATTAGTTTCTATTTCTTGGTGAGTTTATTCTAGTCCTATCTAAGCCACTTCTAGGACCTTGACCCTCCCACCTTCCTCCACATGCACTTAAATACACTTTTTACACTTCACACTCTCTAAGAAGACCCCCACTAGCTGCACTGCGTTTTTGAAAACTTGTCTAGTTAACTAAGGCTTGGAATTTATATTGCAAGGTAGTCTTACCTGGTTCCTGTATTGTTATTTTAAAGAAGTGAGGGTTTATAATTTGTATGATGCAGGAACATTTTAAATTTAATAAGTTTTATATAAAGCATTTCAAGGAAATATCAAATAAGAATAGCAGTTCCTTCCCTCTGACAGTACGAAAAATTAATCTGTATTAGAAGAGAGCTTCGGAATCATTGGTGAATTGCTCTGATAAGTTATCTTTCACATTTCAGCACATTTCCGTTTAACATGTTCTGAGTAGGCTGAAGTGGGTAGTTATGATCAGGGAATTACTGTATTTTTTCTGACTACTTATTTGAAACATCAGTTGTGAATTTCCTACTCTGTAATTGACACCTGGGGTAGACCTCATTAATATTCTGTTTACTTTCAGTCATTAAAACAACTTTATTTTGAGGAGTTAAAATTTAAGGCAAGTCTAAATCAAAGCTTTGTTCTCAGATCTATTTTCAGTTTTCTCCTTGAGCCCTCATCTCAAGCCTGATCTACCTTTTTAGGACAAGCACTAGGAAAGAGTTTTATGGTCTGTTTTGGACCCTCTTTGCTCCATTTAATTTTTTTCCTCATCCCCTCATCCCAGCTTCTGGCTCAAGTAGAGTTGGGCTAAAGCAGCATGATAAGAATGATGGCATATATTTCTCTATTTAGCCGATACCTGTGGTTCAGTATTAGACAGTGAAGGCTTTTTTTCAAAGCGAGTGTTCTAATGTTTGCTTTTTTGTGTGGGATTATTAGTCCATTATTTCAAAGACTGTGTAAAGTCCCTGAATCTCACTAACCCCTGATATGGCAGGATGCTCCCTGGCTGACTTTTTGGTCATCAACTCATAACTGTTATCCTGTTATGGAACCCATTACAGATTATTTCTTCTGGGAATCCATTTGCCCCAATAGACATTTATTTTGGATAGTATCCTTTAAAAATATGTCAATTATAGTGACCATTGTGGGATTTCTACCTGGCCTTAGGGAGCTGAGGCAAGCTTGCCCGCCAAGCACATCCAGCTTGCTCTGTTTGCTTTCTCTTTTTGCAGGCTCCTCAAGGAAGCCACCTGTCTTCAGATTATTCCAAACAAAAGCTGTTACAGGTAGCTGTGCCACCACCTCTAACCTATATATGTGAAGCTTTCCCAAGAGGGCTCTTGACTTCTGTCCTTGTAGTTGCCCTGGAAAAACTGAAGAGGTTAAGCAGCTCAGAAAGAGTCTTCTCGGGTGGTAAGATACAAGTTTCTCCTCTAGCAAGCACCCACAGCCTCTGAGAGTGTTCTCTTGGTGCCTCCTTTACTTACCTTAAGTGGGGTGTGGTGGGGGAGTCCCTATCCTCTCTACTATGTGATAAAGATGAAATGATGCAGCATTCTATACTCCTACCAATTTTTTTTATAACAGCTCCCCTGTCCAATCAATGTGTGTACCTTGGAGACTGGTGTTAGCTACTAAACCTGTTTGTCTCATTCTTTTTTTTTTTTTTAAAGATTTTTATTTATTTATTTGACAGACAGAAATCACAAGTAGGCAGAGAGAGAGATTGGAGGAAGCAGGCTCTCCGCCGAGCCGAGAGCCCAATGCGGGGCTCAATCCCAGGACCCTGGGATCATGACCTGAGCCGAAGGCAGAGGCTTTAACCCACTGAGCCACCCAGGCACCCCTGTTTGCCTCATTCTTAGTTGGTCCTACATTTATATGTTTAGCTTTCCTATTTAGAATTTTGTGTATTTGTATGTCTTTCATGTCAGCTTTGAGGCCTAGATGGAACTCAAAAAGTACCAATTGACATATTTTTGTATACCTAACATTCTAATACATATTCTAAATATATTGTCGCATAAGTCTATAGTCTTTGATTCTATAAACTAGTGCATTCCCATAAGAACATAATGCAAGCCACAGTAATAATTCTAAATTTTCTAGAGCAACTATTAAAAAATTAAAGAGTTAAGTTAAATTAAAATATAGAATATTTAATGCTTCATATTCAAAATATAATCACTTCGACATGTGATCAGCATAAAAATAATGATAGGGGTGCCTGGGTGCCTCAGTCAGTTAAGCACCTGCCTTTGGCTCAGGTCATGATCCCAAGGTCCTGGGATCAAGCCCCATATGGAGTTCCTTGCTTGCCTGATTCTCCCTCTGTCTGCCTCTCCTGCTTGTGTTCTCTCTCTGACAAATAAATAGAATCTTTTAAAATATTAAAATAAAAAAACAATATAGCCACTTGATGGAATCTATCTAAAAATTACGTATAAAAACAATGATCAAGTTGGCATTAATATTGAAACAAAGATTAGGGAAGGACAAATATATTTCTCTTTATTTATTTATTTATTTATTTATAGAGAGAGAGGATACTCATGAGCAGTGGGGAGAGGCAGTGTCAGGGGGACAGAGAGAATCTTAAGCAGGCTCCATCCCAGTGGCAGAACCCTACATGGGGCTCAAACTCACAACCCTGAGATCATGACCTGAGCGGAAATCAAGAGTCTGATGCTTAATGGACTGAGCCACGCAGGCATCCTGTCTCCTTTTAAATTAATAGTATAAACTACTGTGAGTCTAGATTTGAGCACAATATGATTCTAAATATATGGATTCAAGAGTGAGGGGAGTATTTTTAGGATGTGATTTCATTATCAGAGGTTAGATTGCATTGTTAGACGGTTATTTGTAATATTTCAGCTCAATTCCATCTGCTTTTTAAAGTTATTTGATTTAAAGATATAGGACATAGGGTTTCAGTTATATTTTTCTAAGGCAGTCAAATAAATCATTTAATCAAGTGTATTATATAAAATAATGTAGGGGCGCCTGGGTGGCTCAGTGGGTTAAAGCCTCTGTTTTCGGCTCAGGTCATGATCCCAGGGTCCTGGGATCGAGCCCCACATTGAGTTCTCTGCTCAGCAGGGAGCCTGCTTCCTCTCTCTCTCTGCCTGCCTTTCTGCCTGCTTGTCATCTCTGTCTGTCAAATAAATAAATAAAATCTTTAAAATAATGTATGTAATTGTTTCCTAAATATTTAACAATCAGCGTTTTTTGTTTGTTTGTTTTTATTTTTTCTTTAAGAAGGCTCCACACTCAATTTGGAGCTTTAACTCACAAACCTGAGATTAAGAGTCACATGCTCTACCAACTGAACCAGCCAGATGCCCCTTCTTTCTCCTCAATATGTAGATAGCATTTTAATATACCATTATAAAACCATAAGGTTTTAGAAGTGCATTTTAGTTGATCAGTTTTATAAATAAAGGACTGACATCCTATTTAGAAAGAAATGAGACTAAAGATGTATTCTTTAAAATCCTAGCCTACTGGGGTGCCTGGGTGGCTCAGTCATTAAGTGTCTGCCTTCAGCTCAGGTCATGGTCCCAGGGTCCTGAGATCAAGTCCCACATTGGGCTCCCTGCTCAGCAGAAAGCCTGCTTCTCCCTCTCCCACTTCCCCTGCTTATATTCCCTCTCTTGATGTCTTTCTCTGTCAAATAAATTAAATCTTAAAAAATAAAAATAAAAATAAATTCCTAGCTTACTTCACTGTTTTATCAAATAATATATTTTTATACAGGGTGAAGAAAATAGAATGTTTGGAATTAAAATATTAAACTCGGCAGAAAGTACGTGATGGTGGAAAATTGTTCTTATTTCTATGGAAAATTGCCTATGATCTCACTTATCTCCTACAGTCCCTCCCCCATAAAGCAGTCATTTAACAGATACCTTTTAGAGTTCTGTAAAAAATTTTAGATAAATTGCTCTGACCAGAGAATATTGTTGGAGGAAACAATGCTAAAGCCCTAGGCTAGAGCAGGATTAAGGTTCTTTTCGAATGAAATAGCTGTGTAATATTTTTGGTGCTTGTGAATTTTCCAGGTATTACGTTGGTGTTAGGTAAAATAATGAAGTGATTTTCTTTTTAAAACTTCAGTACTTCATATATACACTGAAAACAAAAAACAAAAAAACAAAAAACTTCAAACAGCAAATGAAATTTACATAGTAAAGAATGCTGCTTATTTAGTTTTCCAGCCATGGGTTAAAGCACCTGTGTCTTAAGACACTGACACTGGGGGCACCTGGGTGGCTCAGTGGATTAAACCTCTGCCTTTGGCTCAGGTCATGATCCCAGCATCCTGGGATCGAGCCCCACATTGGGCTCTCTCCTAAGCAGGGAGCCTGCTTTTCCCCACCCCCCACCTGCCTTTCTGCCTACATGTGATCTCTATCAAGTAAATAAAGAAAAGAAAAAGAAAAGAAATATATGTTAGCCTTATAAAGACACTGACACTGGTTATTTTCTCACTAAAATGTAAAAAGACAACTTCTGAAGGGCTGTGTTATTTTCATTTCTTTGTCCAAAGTTGCATGATTTATTATAATAGTTGAGATGTCTTTTTAGGTGCCTTGATATGAAGGAAAGGAGGGGGGGGGCCCGCAAATCATAGCTCTCAGGTGTTTTCAGTCTACACTGAGTATGACCTTAGTACTTCCCATATGCTTCAGTAGTCTTCACATAGTATTTTTGTCAGGAAGTTGCTAGAACGAAAAAAGGAAAACAAAAACCAAAACTAAAAACCTCATCATTTCTTCACTGCAAGCCTCATTACCTGTTTCATTTCAGCTAAAGAAAGAAACTGCAATTTTTCTTGTGTTTCAAACGTCTCTTTATGTCTCTTTACCTAAAATCTTCTATCTGAGCATGACTGGCATATGGATTCTCTTGAAGAGCATATCTTACTCTGTTGCTCTATGCAGAACCTTTCAGTAATTTCTCTTTATTTAACTGACGGCATTTAAACTCTTCAGCTCTGCATTTCCAGTTGTCTGCGACAACTTCAATTATTTAAGTGCCTAGGTTCACAGACTGGATTAACTATAATCTTTGATTCACAACATCTTCTCATTAATTAGTTAGCTACTTTTAATAATGTAGTGCATACCTGTGAACACAATCTATGAACCAAAATTATGTTGGCCACTTTCTTCTTTTCCTTTTAATACAATTTGTTGCATTTATGGATATTGTCTTCTTTGTATTTCAATTTTATTATATTTGTATTTCAATTTTTGTCATAATTCAATTTTTGAACTTCTATGAAGGATGTCATGCTATGCGACAACTTCACATTCATCCTTACCTGCGTTCTCCTCAAGTATGTTCTGAGCTTTCCACTGAATCTGTTTCTTTCTGTGTTACATATTACTTCTATTCTTCCTTTCCTTTAAATATGCCTTTGTATCATAATTACTTGGGCTTTAATAAGTACTTTAATAGATACTTGGGCTATAAAGTGCAAGAAAAAATTACAAATATATCAAAAATCACGCCATCAAAAATAACATTGTTAACACCAGCTGAACATTTTTCTCAAACGTTTTTCTAAGCATAATTAGAATGTGTTCGATGGTCAAACAGGCAAGCAGAGAAGCAATGTGCCTTTATATCTAGGGAATCAACCCAACTCTCTACAAATTCTCCATTTTATTTGATGCTATAGTTAGTGGAGCAATGTCTAGATGATTTTTAAAAATAACTTTTACTTAATGAAAATTTTATTTAGTTACATGGTTTTTCAGGCTTAATGAAGATATTCAGCCGTTCTTACCCATGAAAGATCTCAAGAATATGATCCCTCCTGAACCTAACTTTGAAGAATACCTACAGTGAAATCAACTGTAAAATGTAATAATTTTCTTTGCTTTCACTGGAAATTTTAAAAGTATCTCTTCTAAGGGGGACATTAATCTGAAGTTCATAAATTCCTGAAATTTTATATTTTTCCTGTTAAACTCTTCTCCATGGTCACATACTTACATGTAACATAGCCATAATTCTTAAAATAAGAGAAGATAAAAAAATGAATTGGAAAAACCTATGAAATGAGAATCTCTTAATTGTTGGAAAGCTAGAAAGATTATTTATACAAGAAAAATAATGCATTTTGTTTATTGAAATTTAAGAGCTTCTTCCTTCACTTATTACTTGTTTGGATTTCACCAAGTCGTTTGTTTGTTTGTTCATGTTTCTGTTTGTTTTGCTTTATTTTGTTTCATATTACATCAGAAGAATTCACCAGGATTGTATTACCTGAATTCATCAGTGAGAAAATTTATTGTTTGTTTTTGCTAGTTAGTAACAGCATGGGCGGGTGTCATAGTCTAAGGTCAAGTTTTCATTGCTTGAGAACTTTGGGAAATTTTACAAATGTCTAAAGATTTTTATTTTTCTGATGAAGTGTAAGCTACTAGAATTTCCTTCACCCCTTCCGAATCCCCCCCGATTACTGCTTATAGTCAGTTATTGATTTCTTTTGAAAAACTGATATTCTCTTTCAAGTTGAATATTTATATTTTCTTTCCTTTTTCTATTTTTATCTCCTAATATTTTTTGTTTTGTTTTTTACTTTCTACTTCATGGAAGCTGGTTATTTTTGTAAATTTCCATCTTTCTTTCCTCTAATTGTTTTACTGTCTTTTACTGTTGAAGTATCAAGTCTTTTCTAAGTCAATAGTTAAATTTTCAACCACAGCTATTCTCCCACTTGTGGTTTCCAATTTTTTTTTTTTTTTAATAGAAAAACAGACTACTAGTTTATGGTCTGGCTTGTTAGGAACTTGGAAGCTGCAACTCTGTTTTAACAGGCTAAAAGCCTGAACAAATTGAAAATTTAACAACTCCTCTTAGATCTGTCAGAAAAGTGAGGTCATAAGGGTAACTGTTGCTCCCAAAATTTGAGAGGCAAACAGGGTGGGAACAAAGAATCAAAACTTATGGAGCAGAAACCTCTGAACAGAAACTGCTATGGAAAGCAGTATCAGGATAGGAAAACCTATAACAGACAGATTTCCGGATATCCAATATGGACACCTCTTATACTTAAGAACTCCAAGGGAACCTAGTCATAATAGGGCCCTCATAGTTTTGTGAGTTTTATCTTTAGGAGCTATACCATATAAATTTTGTGGATATCAACAAACTAATTCTAAGATTTAAATGAAAAGGCAGGAGACCCAGAATAAGCAATTTGAAGAAGAGCAAAGTTGGAGGATTGATAACACTCAATTTAAAGGTGGTTTTTTTTTTTATAAAGTTACAGTAATCAAGATAGTGTTATATTTGTAAAAGAATAAACAGATAGATGAATAGAACAGAATAAAGAGCTCGGAAATAGACCCACATAAGTAGTCAACTAGTCTTTGACATGGGGGGAAAGACAATATAATGGAGCAAAGGCATTTTTTTCAACAAAGGTGCTGAAACAGCTGGATATCCACATGAGAAAAAACAAGGAATCTAGGCATAGACATAACATACTTCAAACAAGTTATCTCAAATGAGTCAGAGACCTAAATGTAAAATGCAAAACTACAAAACTCATAGCAGGCAACAGAAAATCTTGGTGACCTTGGATATGATATGACTTCTTTAATAGAACATCAAAGTTACAACCCATGAAAGAACAAATTGATAAGTTGGATTTTATTAAAATTAGAAAATTCTAATTTTAATATAATTAAAATGCTGTGAGAGACAATATTTAATAGAATTAAAATGGTGAAAATGGGAGGACAACGTGGCAGTTTCTTACAAAATTAAACATACTCTTACCATATGATCCAGCAATCATATTTCTTGGCATTTGCCCACATAAACTGATGACTTGTCCACATCAAAAACTTCATGTAGATGTTTACAGCAGCTTTATTAATTATTGCCAAAACATGGAAACAATCAAGATGTCCTTCAGTAGGTGAGCAGATAAACAAACTGTGATGTATCACACAATGGAATATTAGAACTAAAAAGAAATAAGCTATTAAGCCCTGAAAGGACACAGAGTATCCTTAAGTAGATATTATTAAGTGAAAGAAATCAATCTGAAAAGCTTCATACTGTGTCATTACAATTATGTGGCATTCTGGAAAAGGCAAAACTATGGAGGCAATAAAAAGATTAGCAATTGCCAGGGTTGGGTGGTGGGAGGGAGCATAGGTGGAGTACAGCATTTTTAGGTCAGTGAAAACTATTCCGTTAGATACTTTAATGGTCAATCCATATCACTATACATTTGTCAAAACCCATAGAATAAACAACGCCAAGAGTGAACATTAATATAGACTATGAACCTCGATTGAAAATGACATATCAGTGTGGGTTCACCAATTTAACAAATTTGCCACTGCCCCATGGGATGTCAATAGTGAGGGAGTGTATACATGTTTGAAGACAAAGCATGCATGAGAACACTCTATACTTTCTGCTCAATTTTGCTGGGAACCTAAAATGCTCTAAAAAAATAAAGTTTGTTAACTAAAATGAAGAATCTTAAAAGAAAAAAAGAATGAGAGAAAAGCAGTTCCTGAACCTGGAAGGGGCCTCACATTATTTTGAGGGCCTGATATTTTTAGGAGATGGACTTGTATCACAACTTGGCATTGGAGTTATCCTATTAAACCCAAACAATTTCACAGAATACTGACATCAGATAAGTCATGATGTGACCATGATGGATCAACACAAAATCAAACCTACTTTGTAACATGTATGCAGACAGAACATGGACTTCATCCATACAATAAAAAAGATTAAATGTTTTACCATCCTGCCTAATATAAAAGACTGTTGCTTCCTTCCAATTACATGTTTAGTCTCACTTCATTATTTCTTTCTTTCTGATAAAAATTAAGATAATCATAGAATTAACCTGCTTTCTGACAGCATCTAATCCATAATAAAGTCTTGCTTCTTTGAGTTCTTTTCCAGAACACCTAACACAAGCTGAAGTCCTTTAATAAATTCTTTCTAACCTCCTCTTACTGAAACATCCCATCATTTCCCATGGTGTTAGAACTCCATTATTAAAAGGCATCAGTAAATTCATTGTTCAACAGTTGTTTCCTTGGTGGCCTTTGAGTGAAGGTCATTGACATTTGTCCTTTAACAGTGCAGGTCTGATTTCCTTAGCTTTCCCATCTCTCCTTTCTGTCCTCTCTCTTTTATCATATAATTTCTGGGTTTTCTGTTTATTGAAATCATTTTCATTTTAATCATTTCAGAGCAAAACATTTTGAGAAAGCTGCATTGCTTTTCCTCAATCTATATTTTATTCCAGACCAGCAGGTTTTTCTCTTTTCTGACTAGTATTTTTTTTTACTTATTTAACTGTAGTCCATTTGCAAAATTTCCCTTATAATTAGCAGCACTATCCAAACATTTAGTTTATTCTTAGTTAGCATGGGTAAATTATTGTTACTATTCATATTACCTCATCTGAGAAATGCTTTTCTCCCACTCTTAACTAGTTTGTGTAATGAGTACTGCTGTATTCATTTTGTGGTTGGAGATATAGTGTTTTAGTACAATACAACTTTGGTGGGTTTTGATGCCATGTAAGAGGTGTCTCATATAGGTAAGTAAGAATTCACTTCACCTGGTTGAATTTTATTCTCTCATTATGGTGAATATCTCTGGGTTTTGGATAGATGTCTTATTTTAATAGTGAGCCTTTGTATATAGCAATCCTTTGCAATTTTTTCGTCTTCTGCTGAGATTTCGACCATCCACAGTGGTTGTCACAGTTTTTCTGGAAATTAGATGATATTGAATGAGAGATATCAGGATTTTATGTTAGCATTTTATTGACACACTCTCTTTTTCCATCTGGGATAGAGGGAGAAGAATAGAGCCAGCAGACATTGAATCGTGTCTGAATCTTTAATTTGTTTTTCTTTTGTTGTGGTTCTCATTACCATATTTCTCATTGTGTGTAGTTTGAGGTTGTCTTCTACAGTTTCCTCTGAGTATTACTCTTTTTAAAATTATTATGTTCTTTATATTTCCTCAGTACTGAAGGAGAACATATTCTGATTTGTGTGTGTCTGTGTGTATCTTTTTACCATTTCTATCTAGAAGTTCAAATGAAGCTTCCTCTATATTTAATTTGCCAAAAAATATTTTTCTTGTCATGTTGTTTAAAATTTTTTTATCCATGAAAATGTCCTAATTTTAGCTGAAATAAATTTTCCCTCCTCTGAAATCCCTAACATGATATTTAAGCAATTTCCCAAATATATGACCTCTTTAGGAAGAAAAGATAATATAATATGTCTATATTATGGAAAACCTAGAAAGATATATAGTATACAGGTTGTTTTAGAAGGAGTATTTGCTAAAGAATTTAAAAGTATGAGCAAAATTTGAAGGGTCTCAATACAACTACTGAAATGACAAAAAAAATGTATTTCTTTAAAAAAAATAATAGTTTCCTTTTTATCCCCTCCATTCTCTACTTTCTATCTTCGTAACATAATATTAATGCCCCGATCAATAGCTTCTACTATCTTTTTCATGCTCACATGCTATGAAATCATAAATATATAGACACTTATTCATACCATGTTTTCTCATTAATTATTTTTATTAAAAAGGATTATTCATCATACTTTTTTTTCACAAGCTGACTTTTTTTTCTCATTAAAGCATTGTGGACCTCCTTTCATCTATCTATACATTAATCCACTGTATTCAATTCATTTTTTTAATTAAATGATTTTGAAGTATGTTATTTATTGAATAACAGGTAAATTGAAGACTACTGGTATTCTTTTTTTTTCTTTCACTATTAGAAATAATGCTGTGATATACATATTTTATATACTATTTATGTATTCATTCTTTATTTCTATAGTGTATTTTCTTAAAAGTGGATTTAGATCAAAGGGCATGCATATTTATAATTCTAAAATATATTGCTAAAATAAAACCCAAACAGCAGTAGAAGTTCTCAAATGCATGATTAATGTATCATTAATGTACAGGCATACTTTGTTTTATGGTGCTTCACTTTCTCATGCTTTATAGATATTACATTCTTTACAAATTGAAGGTTTGTGCCAACCTTGAGTCAAGCAAGTCTATTGGTGTCATTTTTCCCAGAGCATTTGCTCACTTGTGTCTCTGTGTCACATTTTAGTAATTGTCACAGTATTTCAAACTTTTTCATTATTATTATATTTGTCATGGTGATCTGGGACCAGTGATCTTTGATGTTACTATTGCAGTTGTTTTGGGGTGCTGTGAACTGTGCCCATATAAGATGGCAAGTAAATTGATAAATGTGTGTGTCCTGACTGTTCCACTACTGGCCGTTCCCCATTTTTCTCCACCTCAGGACTCCCTATTCCCTGAGACACAGCAATTTGAAATTAGGCCAATTAAGAACCCTAAATGTCCTCTAAATGTTCAGTTGAACAGAAGAGTCACATGCCTCTCACTTTAAATCAAAACCTAGAAATGATTAGTCTTACTGAGGAAGACATGCTGAAAGCCAAGATGGGCCCAAAATTTGGACTCTTGTGCTAAACCATTAAGGAAGTTGTGAATGCAAAGGAAAAGTTCTTGAAGAAAATTAAAAGTGCTACCCCACTGAACATGTGAATGATAAACAGGCAAAACAGCCTTATTGCTGATACAGAGAAAGTTTGAGTGGTCTGCATGGATCAAACTGGCCATGACATTCCCTTAAACCAAAGCCTAGTCCAGAGCAGGGCCCTAATTCTTCAATTTTATGAAAGCTGAGAGAGGTGTGGAGTTACAGAAGAAAAGGGGGAACCTAGCAGAAGGTGGTTTATAAGGATTGAAAAAGAAGCTGTTTTCATTACATAAAAGTACAAGTTGATGCCACAGATGCTGATATAAAAACTACAGCAATGTATGCAGAAGATCTAACTCAGATATTTAGTGAAAGTGACTACACTAAAACAACAGATCTTCAGTTGACGAAACAGACTTCTACTGGAAGAAGATGCCATCTAGGACTTTCATTCCTAGAGAGAAGTCGATGCCTGACTTCAAATCTTTAAATAACAAGCTGACTTTCTTGTTAGGGGCTAAAGCAGCTGGTGACTTTAAGTCGAAGCCAATGCTCATTGACTATTCTGAAAATCCTAGGACCCTTACAAATTATACTAAATCTACTCTGCCTGTGCTCCATAAATGGAATAACTCAGCCTGGATGACAGCACATCTGTTTACAGTATGGTTTACTGCATATTTGAAGCCCACCATTGAAAATGATACGGGAAAAACAGGATTTCTTTAAAAATAGTACATCTCCCTTACAAGACACCCGGTCACCCAACAACTCTGATGGAGAGGTAGGATGGGATTAATATTGTTTTCATGCCTGCAAACACAATATCCATTCTGCCATGGATCAATGAGTAATTTTGACTTTCAAGTCTTATTGTTAAAGAAATACATTTCACAAGGCTATAGCTGGCATAGACAGTGATTCCTTTGATGCACTTGGGCAAAGTCAGTTGAAAACGTGGAAAGGATTCGCCATTCTAGATGCCATTAATAACACTTGTGATTCATGAAAAGAGGTCAATATATGAAAATGGACAGGAGTTTGGAAGAAGTTGATTCCAACCCTCATGGATGACTTTGAGGGGTTCAAGACTTCGGTGGAGGAAATAACTGTGGCTATGACAGAAATAGTAAGAGAAATAGAATGAGAAATGGAGCCCGGATATATGACTGAATTGCTATAATCTCATGATAATACTTCAACAGATAGAGAGTTGCTTTTTGTGGATGAGCAAAGAAACTGGTTTCCTGGGATGGAAATTAGTCCTAGTTAAGGAGCTACAAAAATTATTAAAATGGCAATAAAGCGTTTAAAATACTAAATAAACTTAGTGGACAAAAGTGTGGTAGGATTTGGAAGGATTGATTCCGGTTTTGAAAACAGTTCCACTCTGGGTAAAATGCTATCAGATAATATAACATGCTACAGAGAAATTGTTCATGGATAGAGGAGTCAGTTGATTTAACATATTTCATTTTCATAAGAAATTGCCATAGCCATCTCAACTTTCAGTAGCTGTCATCCTCACCAGTCAGCACCATTAACACCAAGGTAAGACCCTTCCTCAACAAAAAGATTATGACTTGGTAAACGTTCAGATCATGGTTAGCATTTTTTAGCAATAAAATATTTTTAGTTAAATGATGCATTGTTTTTTAGACATAACCCTAATGCACACTTAATAAGCTACGTACAGTAGACTATAAATGTAATTTTATATGCTTTGGGAAACCAAAAAAATTCATTTGACTTGTTTTCTTGTGATATTCACTTTATTGTGAAGTCTGGAACTGAACCTGCAGTAGCGCTGAGGTAAGCTTGTGCAGTTTTTCTTTTTCTGTTCTTTTGTCTCTTTTGCTACACAAGAATGGATAACCCTACTAAGTTATAAACATGAGCATCTACCAAATACATAGGGAAATAATTTGTATAAAGTTAATTAAAAATATATATTATAATGAAGACAAATGTACTCACTTAGGCAACATTTTTAATCATCTATTATTTGTCCTATTTTAGGTTTTTGATAAATAAGTGCTGATTTTGATAAATAAGTCCTCCTTAAAGGACTTAGTCCCAAAAGGATGACAGACAAATACAAATACACACTACAGTAAGCGTTGAGTGGAGTATACTACTTCATGGATTATTATTTCTCAGTCTCTTTTGTTGACTCCTCAACCTCTGATTTATATTTTATTTTATTATTTTATTTTAATTCCAGTATAGTTAACATGCAGTGTTACCTTAGTTTCAAGTGTACAACACAGTGATTCAATAATTATATACATCACCCAGAGCTCCTCACAAGTGAGCTCTTTAATCCCCACCCCCTATTTCACCCATCCCTTTGTATGGTATTAATTTTTTGAATCTCATGGGTGAAAAATTGATATATCACTGTACTGTTACTTTATATTTCCCTAGATGCTGAGTATTTTACCTTGTTTTCAGATATTGCTGATTCTTTGCAGATTTTTACATTGGATTATTTCCATTTCTATTTAAAAATCAGCTAGTATAAACTTTCTGCATAATAATGCTAACTCTGTATTTCTTGTGTATGATGTCCATGTTTCCCCATGCCATTATTAATCTTTTAGCTTTTTAAAAATCTTAGTTGAATCTACCTTGCTTCTTTAATATTTCCTGGGTTTCTTGATTGGATGTAGTCATAAGGTCCATTATAACATCATTTATTTTTATTATGTTTAAAATTTTAAATTATGTAGTCTAAAATACCCGTCTGTGATATTAGGAAGGATTCTATTCACTGTTAACTTTCAGATGTATGATCTCTAGTACTAGCAGTGTTTGTTAAGAACACTATTCTTCTCCAAATGTGTTGGATCATATTTATTTGTTTACCCAGTGCCTCCTACATACTAACATTTCTTTGTGGTATATTCTTCTATTATACTGATTTATTATTTTTTTTATTACAGTGCTGAGTCCATTCCATTTTTCACTTCACCAATTCTATAAGTTTTTATGTCTCTTAAGGTACTATTCTACAAATTTTTAACCATTCTCAGATATTTAAGTACATTAAAGATTATTTGACATACTTGTTTAGAAGTTAGTAAAGTGAGGACCAGTACCATGAGTTCAATTATTGATGGCTTTTTCATGGAAGGAACTCCTAATTATAGCCTCAGTAGGGCACACTTTCATCTGAAAAGGAAGAAGATGTTTGAATAAGAGAAAAAAGAAAAAAGAAAGTGTGTCAGGTATACAGTTAATGCTCTCCTTACATTTTATTTGATAACTTCACTTTAGGAGAAGGCATTCTTTGAACTTTGTAGATGAAAAGTGGAGTTTGTGACAGTTTAGTAGAAGACAAGACAACATGGATACTTTTACGCTGTTGAGCTATGTCTTTGTCAGTAGGCTTATATATACAAGTGAAGGAGGCCTAGATGGTATTGCTCTGGAGAATTGTTGACCTTTGTTAAATAATTAAATCCCTGCTGCTACTTGCCCTGGAATATGCTACCTTGAGCTGCATTTGTGAGAAACAGATGGATTGCAAAACAATCATAGTTGTTCTGTGTATCTACCTTTTGGGACATTGGGTGTGAATTGCTTTGTAATTACACCTCTCCTCAATGTATACTTCATGGCCTTATGCACATCTTAAGTCCTCTGTTTCCTGAAAATAGCTGGTGGGGGGGGAAACATCCAATTTTATTTTCAGGTATAGTTAAAGAAAATAGGAAAAAGAAAGGTATCTTTTAGCTAGTCTTAGATGTTATTATGATATCATTACACTGAAGGTCTGAACATAGTCTCTGACAGTTGCTAGATATACTTTCACTAAAATAATAATAATAAATTAATATTTACCATTGATGGCATTCTGGAGCAGTTCACTATCCTGATTTTATAACATTTCTTTGTGTTTTTTTGAATCTCATGGGTGAAAAATTGATATATCACTGTACTGTTTGAGAAAAAAAAGTTTGAGAAAGGGTAATTAAAAATAACATCATATAACAACATGTAGTTCCATCTATGAACTACAGATAGAATATATCATAGTAATTAATATTTTAAAATTATTGTTTGGGATTTAAACTCTTATGTTATTCTGCCTTGAGGTACATGCCATTCATTCCCACTGAGCCTGTTCCTGAACTGTATGGATAAATGCTATAATATTATTTTTCACAAATGTAGAAGCTTTTTTTAATTTTTATTTTTTATCAATTATTTTTATTAACATATAATGTATTATTTGCCCCAGGGGTACAGGTTTGTGAATCATCAGGCTTACACGCTTCACAGCACTCACCATAGCACATACCCTCCCCAATGTCCATAACCCAACCACCCTTTCCATACTCCCCTCCCCCTGCAACCCTCAGTTTGTTTTGAGAGATTAAGAGTTTCTTACAGTTTGTCTCCCTCCCAGTCCCAACTTGTTTCATTTCAAAGCCTGTATAATTTACTCCTTATGAGTACCAGCTTTGGCATTAACCATAACCTCTGTTTGAATGTTGGGTTTACTAATTTGAGAATTCACGTTTCTAGAGATTAAGTAAGTGACTCTTCCTTTCCATCAGCAAAATGTAATAATATTCCTTACCTATGTAATTAGAAGGCTAATGTGAGGTTATGTTTTCTCAGAGTAGCATATGCTTATTTTTTATAAAAGTTGTAATTTTATATTTGTTCATGATTAGTGCATTTCACTATAAACTGAGAGTGGCATAAGGGTAGAGATCTTGTATCTGTTCTTATCATTGTATTCTATTGCCTTAAATAGACATGACATGTAGTAGACTCTCAAAATTTATATGAAATCAACAAGAAATATATGAAAATGGCTTAGCGCAGCATCTGGCACATGACCTATATTACTTACTAAAGATATGTATTCATTATAAAATACCTCATAGCCCACAATATATTAAAATTTGGCATTTGAGAATATACAATAGTACTTATAGTATAAAGGAAAATATCTTTTGAGTTTTAAAATTTCAACTGATTAAAAATGAATGTTGTGAAACAAAAGGAAACCAGAGAGGGAGACAAACCTTAAGAGACTCTTGGGCTCAGGAAACAAACTGAAGGTTGTTGGAGGGGAGGGAAGAGGGAGGGATAGGTGGCTGGATAATGGACATTGGGGAGGGTATGTGCTATGGTGAATGCTGTGAATTGTGTAAGACTGATGATTCACAGACCTGTACCCCTGAAACAAATAATACATTATATTAATTAGAAAAATGATGAAAAAAATTGTGGTTCACCTAGAAGAAACTGTTTAGTAGGTTTTAGCCTGAGCTCCCAGATTTATTTCCAATCTTGTTGAATTAAAGTTATAAAAAATGTTGTTGCTAACAAGATTCTGAGAGGTCATTAACTATAGAGATGCTAAAAGTCTACCCAATAATAAATGAGCTCAGTTGAATGTCATAAGTGTTCTTCATTGATATGGCTGTTTTAAATTATTGCAAACATACCGATAATTAATTACATTTCCTGGGACTATAAACTCATTTTCTATACTGAGAGCTGAAAACAAATCTGATATTTTATAGCAAAATGCCAAGTGGCATTTGTTGTTTTGTAAGTGTTCCCTGGAATAAGGCACTTGAACAGGATGAAGATAAAAGGGCAATGCCAAAAACATGATTTATTTCCCAATTGTTTATTCCTTTCCAGTAAGCAAACAACATTACCCACTGAGAGAATTCACTATATTTGACACAGAAAAGAAACCTGTACTTCATCATGATATGTTTTATTTTTTAATAGCAACTTTCTTTTCATTTAAGAATTCAAGCAAATTTTGACATTTTTAAACGTCTGGGCCATTCTGCACCTCTCTGGAGCTTAGCATTATGCTTGATACATAGTATATTAGTAATAACTATACGTGGACATGCTGATTTCACTTTACAAATACATGTAGAGAAATGAGTAGTCTCACATCATTAATATACAAATCTTGCTGAATAAACTCCTAGTGCATGAAAGTACTGCACGCCAACCAGTGCTCTTGTTTGATCAAAATGAGTACTGTGGAGTGCTCCCACAGCAGTGATGTGAAACCAAGATCAACTGAAACTAGTCTATAATTTGGATATGACACAGCTCTTATTTGGCAAGAGAAAGAAATTCCAGATTCTGGTCCTTCCGGACCATTCTCCTTGCTTTGTACAAAAATCAAAACCTTCATCATCTTACTCATATCACCCAGATATTTGATGGCAGAGCCCACCTTAATATCCAGGTTTTTCTACTTCTAATCTAATGCTCTTTCAATACACAGAAGGGGTGCTATTAATCAGAAGCTCAACCGGGAGCTCCTTTGTCAAGACAAATCATTTACTTTGAGTCAGATGTTCTCCTTTTAATAAATCCATGTTTACTGACAAGCGATAGAAACATGTATTAACATTTTTTAAGTTTTAAAATCAAATGTTAATATGTTCTCCTGGCAAAAAATATCCCTATTTATATGAACTTACTGAAATCATCAGATGATTAGTTCCACAATATGATCAGATATTTAACCTCAATTCATGGGTAACCCTCAGGCATATATAATCTATTAGTCTAATAGTAATATCAAATAAACATGTGAAGTACATATTTGGGTTTTTTAAAAAAATAACATATACCATTTATCAAAACTGTAATTAATTCTGTATTTTTTACTCAATTATTAATGTTGATCTTTATGTTTCTTCATATTCTGACAGATGAATTCAAAACATGCATAGGACAAGTTATAACAAAATGCCATATCAAAGCTATAATTTAATTTCCCTTAAAACATTTTTATCATATGGGATTATAACACTTTGTTTCTTGTGCTAATTTTCTCTTTACACTAGAACACGGAACGTAAAAATCATTACCTTATTAATTTTCCTTAAGCTTAAAGCTTAGGTGAATGTTGTAGGCATATGATGCTTCCCTTATCATATATTTATTTTGTTCAGAATGTGTACATTTTGAACTAAAAAGCTGGGCAAGTTATAATGAAGTGTTTGGAGAATAATAAATTGAAAATACAACCAGAGGCATCTTTCTGTTCTCATTGTCTCACTGCTGCCATTATTTTGCCCAATAGTACTGAGTTTGTGGAAACCATGAGATACAGCCAATATATTTTACTTATAAGCCTGAGGCACCTAATGATTTACAGTGATAAGTATCTGCCCACAATATTGCCATCTCTATTTTTAAGAAATGGTGCCAAATCAGGCAGAAGTTTGTTCCCACAGCCCTCTTAGCTATCCTTTTATTTTTGCCTACCTGCAGATAATTTCACAATATCATGGTAATAATCTCCTTTTCTTTACCCCAGACAAGTGCTGAAGATAGGAACAACAACTACCAGAGACTATCAAGATATGTGTAAGTCCATGAAAAGAAGACTAACTTATTTTCTTATAAAATGTATTTAACTCTTTAGGTTTATTCTCCAGAATTTGAAGACGATTTGTGCTTTTCAGGTTTTCAATTTGCCGAATTTGTCAGGTGTGCTATTTATTTTGTAGCCTATGAAAACATCTTCTTCTATGAATAATACAAAAGGGCAGTCTGGCTTGTATCATTTAAAAATTAACCTAGTAAATATGATGATGAAGCTCAAAAAATAAAAATTGATTCAGTACACAGCCAAGAAGTATAATCCCGAGGGTTGAACTCTTTGTTTCCTTTCAGTTCCTTCCTTAGTTAGTTGTGATCCCTTTGCCCCAACTCTGGTATTTTGCCCCATGGTGATTCAGGTTGGAATTACCCATCCCCACATTAGTAGGTGGATGAAGTCAGTCCTCACAGTGTAAGCACTGTCATATATAACCTCAAAGGCCAATTTTTAATATATTGTAGGCTATAAAACATGTTATAATTTATTTTTCTCTGTCTTTCCAACCCAAACCTGTATTGTCTACCTTCTTTTTTTTTTATTGTCTACCTTCTTGACTATTGTATTAATCTGCATCATTACCTTGAAGACATGTGTACATTTTACCCAGAGTTGGATTAATATAAAATATGGCTTATTCTTCCTAACTACAGAAGATGATTTTAATACTGCTTTATAGTTATACTGCTTCTTTTGCTACAACATATTTGAGTGAAATTTTACTTACTGTAGAATCTCTTTCATTATCTCTTTGGTGTTAATGTTTCTCATTCAATATAGTTTTTCTGGCATTTGGCCCTTTCAAGAGAGGCCCCAAATGTTCCAGGAACACTGAAGTAACTTTATAACTCTTGGCTACATGGTTTCAAGGTCAAAACCTACTGAGGACTTAAAAAGTGTGTGTGGGGGGCACCTGAGTGGCTCAGTGGGTTAAAGCCTCTGCCTTTGGGCTGAGTTCATGATCCCAGGGTCCTGGGATCAAATCCTGTGCCAGGCTCTCTGCTCAGCAGAGAGCCTGCTTCCCTTCCTCTCTCTCTGCCTGCCTCTCTTCCTAATGTGATCTCTGTCTGTCAAATAAATAAATAAAATCTTAAAAAAAAAAAAAAAAGTGTGTGTATGTCGTGAGGAGTAGCAGTTAGAGTTGTCCTGAAAGTTCTTGGCCCACAGCCACACTGTAGCCTACCTTTGTACTTTCCATGCATTGTTATCACCATCTGCAGTTTTTCCTCATTTTCACTTACTTCTTTCAATCAAATCCATGGTTTTGCAAATGTACACTTACACCTGCTAAGATGGTCTGAAAAACACTCTTAACTTTTCTGATCACTGAGTAATTATTTAGATTTCTATCATCCCTGCCACCAAATACATTCTACACACACACACACACACACACACACACACACACACACACACTCAGTTTCTCTCATATAGCTGCTTTGCTAGAAAAAGTAACTTGTTCGAGGTCTCAGAATCAGTAAGAGTTAGAGCTCACATTTGAACTCACATCTTTCTGTCACTGAGGCCTGTGGTGACTTTGCAGGAGCACTAAAGACACAGTGCTCTAGAAGAGGGCAGTAGGTTGCTGGACACTTGATTCCCTAGATGTGAAACTTCAGCAATGTTTTACAGCTCATAACACATTGTCATTGATCTAGTCCTGTCTGAACTTCTCAGCCAAAACATGGGCTGTGAATTATCTCTCTAGTTTAATCAAGAGAGAAAAGGGATCACACGGCTGTGGGCTGAGAGAAAGAAACCCTAGGTTCCATTAGAGGATTTGGAAGTGATATCCTAAATGGCCTTGCATTATATGTAGAGACCATAACAGCTGAGGGATTCACTTTTGAGAAACTTCTGTTATTGTAGAGTGCATTAATGAGCAAATGACAGGATGGGAGGCTCTGGGTTTCATCAGTAAGGTTATTGTCTTCTTTGCATTGGATTTATTTTGTGCCTTCAACCCATGGTGGGAAGGCTCCAGTGTAAACAACCAATGGAAAATCTAGAGGATGAATTTTCTTTGTTCTCCTCATTCATCAGTCTTGTTTTTCAGGGCTTTCTTCATTAGTCCTGCTATACTGTGCATGTGCCCAAGCCCTTCTTGCTTCCACTAAGCTAGTAGCATGCTCAATTCAGTCTGCCTTATGTTAGCTCTCTTGTTCTGTCCCAAACCCACTCTACATTTTTCGTGTAATCAGTTTAGCCATTGTAACAAGTGCTTATTGGGTGGCCATCCCATAACAGAACTGAATACTAGAAAGGTATTTCTTAAAAAAAAAAAAAAAAAAAAAAAAAAAAAAAAGCCTTATTAAAATAGCAATATGATAAGAGTTATCATAACTAACATTTTTTAGGCTTTTATTAGATTAGGCACTATACTAAGCACTTTAACATTATCTTCTTTTAATCCTTTTTATTTTTTATTTTTTTTCTTTTAATCCTTTTTAAAAGCTTCATGAGGTAGGTATGATTTCCATCTGTTTTCCTTTTTTCTGTACATGAGTTTTCTGATGATTAAAGAGATTATGGTTGCCTAAAGCCACATAGGAAGTGGTGGAGAGATTAATCAGAGTGATTTGCTGGGTATCAAAGTCTATATTTGAACCATTTCACTTTACTGGGGTGGCAGGCACTATATAATGAGATTGTATCTTCATTCATCCCTTATGTGGGGGATTCAACGCTAATTTATGGTAATTCTTCAGAGCTCTAATGCAGGTTTCCATTCTTTTTCTTTAAACTGCAATTGTTATTTATGTCGACCAACTAACTTTGTGTCAGGCACATGCATTTAATGTGTGCAGATGGCATAGAAATGGTAACATTATGAAGTGTCAGCACATTAGTGCTGGACTGGAGGAAGGCACAGTATCAAAAGTAGTGGTGTGTCACCAGTGGAAATTCTAAATAACTTTGCATCTCAAAGGGAGGAAATAATCATACAATAAAAGAAATCTGGTTTGTCCCTTGAGCTTCATCCACAATAAATGTATTCTGTGTACTTAAGTGCTTGTCTTTAAAAGCACTCCAACCTGCATAGTCATGTAATGCACCTAAAATACAAAAACTAGATTAAGTTGCCACAGAGAATCCACATGAGGCTTGAACTCCTGGTTCTGAGGGCACTGATAAGATCTGTCTTGCCAGGCTGCTGCTTGCAGAGTTAAACAGCAAATGAAGAAATCTAGCTGCCTGACCTGCCCCGTCTGAGATGTTATGTAAGCATAGCCCTTTGAAAGCTCTGTGTCTCGGTTCATGATGAGGTGTCTCCTCCATTTCTCTCCACCATTCCCTGACAAGACATTCAGAATCAATAGCCTCTCCTGCAGAGACCTTTTCCTATCTGAGATCCTTGGAAACTAGCTGCTGTATGACAGCAAATAGGAGATGCCCTTCCCTCAACTCTTGTTGGCAGTGTCTTTCTGAAATACTCTGACTCTCTGGCCCCTCCCTGTCCTAAGTTGTTCCAGACATCAGCCAAGTGGCAGTAGTAGTCAGTTTTGGATGCACTGTTTTGAGTCTTGGAAAAGCATCCTGGTTTCAGGCCATCATTGCGACGGCATTATCTGAACCACGGGCCATAGGGTTAGTCACTGCTTTATCAACTTTGTTGTTGTTCTTTTGCTGTACCCATCAGCCTGTCAGACCTTGTTTTCCTGGTTCTGACAATCACTGAGCCATGGCCAGAAGACAAATATGTGCTGGCATTCTGTTTTTCAGGAGGAAAAAAAAAAAAAGAAGCAGTCCTAATAGACTACTGTTTCTCACACTCGAGGTCTAGCTATGCCACATACCAAATGGTTTCTGTCGAAGCAGCCTTTCTTCCGGTTTAGGCAAGTACTTTCTGCGGCACCACAGCTCACAAAGGTTTCCAGGAGCAGCACCCTCTTCTTAAATTTATTGATATAGCCTGGAATAAAATGAAAAGCTAAGCTCAGCTTCTGTGACCCTTGGACAAACCTGTATTGCAAATAGCCATGGAAGCTCAGACCAGGATTTGGCTTGACGACCTGCTGACACTTCTCAGATGCAGATTGTCTGTCAGACTTCTCTGCTGGGCCTGAGTAAACAGTGCCAAATAAGGGAGGCTTGTCACTTGACTCTTGGGGCATTTATCTCTAACTCTTCTGTATATTTGTAAGATTATTATTCTGGTCGTGCTAACTGATTTCTTGTCTAATATTTCAGGCTGAAAGAATTCAAGTTAAACAATAGAGTGGCCAGATACAGCTTTATAGCAGAAAAAAAGAAAAATTGACTATAAGATTTCTAATTTTGACTGTAACATGAACTAAAAATAATAAGTTGCCCAAAGTTTGGAAACAAGATGGAAAAATCAAATTGCATGTTTTGGGCAGCTCTATTTCACATTTCAGAGATATGCTTTGAAACGCATTTTGTGATTTAAATGTAACTATTTGTTATTGCAGTTTCATTTTTTGGGGAGCAGCAGAGGGGCAAAGGGGGAGGGAGAGAGAATCTTAAGCAGCACAGAGCCCAATATAGGGCTCGATCACATAACCTTGAGATCATGACCTGACCCGAAATCAATTGAGCCACCCAGGTTCCTCTGTTCTGGTTTGCTTTTCTAAAGAAGAGGGATGTCAGGAATAACATCCATAGCAACTTTGTAAATTTCTTTGGTTCTTGAGTAGTGCAATGTACTCTCATCTCTATAGATTGCTATTCAAAAAAAAAAAAAATAGATTGCTATTCATCCAATCAATATATGACCATATTTATGATAGAAGAGTCCTTCCTATGGTTTCATGTGCATCAGGTAGTCTTTAGTCACAATTCTTCTAAATGTTGGAAGAAAATTTTCTATTAAAAAGTTAAAAGTCCAAACCTTTAATAAAGCAAAAATGGAGAATATGTGTTTTATCCTCACTGAAGTTAGGGTCTATTAAAAATAACAAAATGAGGCATGCTTGTTTTAAGATGTCTACATGTGAATGTGTGTGTATTCCTACAATCCCTCATATGTTTTCGTACTTCTTGTTTTATTTTTTCAATATATATTTTTTATTTATCCTTAATATTTATTTTTTATTTTATTTTTTTATTTATTTTCAGTGTTCCAGAATTCATTGTCACCACACCCAGTGCTCCACGCCATACATGTCCTCCATAATACCCACCACTAGGCTCACCAAACCCCACACCTCCCTCCCCTCCAAAACCCTCAGTTTGTTTCTCAGAGTTCACAGTCTCTCATGGTTTGTCTCGCCCTCCAATTTCCCCCAAATCACTTCTCTTCATCTCCCAATGTCCTCTGTGTTATTCCTTATGCTCCACAAGTAAATGAAACCATATGATAATTGACTCTCTCTTCTTGACTTATTTCACTCATCATAATTTCTTCTAGTCCCATCCATATTGACACAAAAGTTGGGTATTCATCCTTTCTGATGGAGGCATAATGCTCCAATGGATATATAGACCAGATCTTCTTTATCCATTCGTCCATTGAAGGGCATCTTGGTTCTTTCCACAGTTTGGTGACTGTGGTCATTGCTGCTATGAACACTGGGGTACAAATGGACCTTCTTTTCACTACATCTGCATCTTTGGGGTAAATACGCAGTAGTGCAATTGAAGGGTCTATTTTTAATTTTTTGAGGAATCTCCACACCAACACCAACTTGCATTCCCACCAACAGTGTAAGAGGGTTCCCCTTTCTCCACATCCTCTCCGACACTTGTTTATTGTCTTACTGATTTTGGCCATTCTAACTGGTGTAAGGTGGTATCTCAATGTGGTTTTGATTTGAATCTCCCTGATGGCTAATGATGATGAACATTTTTTTCATGTGTCTGTTAGCCATTTGTATGTCTAATTTGGAGAAGTGTCTGTTCATGTCTTCTGCCCATTTTTTGACATGATTATCTGTTTTGTGTGTGTTGAGTTTGAAGAATTCTTTATATAGATCATGGATATTAGCCCTTGTCTGTAGTGTCATTTGAGAATATCTTCACCGTTCCATGGTTTGCCTCTTTGTTTTATTGACTGTTTCCTTTGCTGAGCAGAAGCTTTCAATCTTGATGAAGTTCCAAAAATTCATTTTTGTTTTTGTTTCCTTTGCCTTTAGAGACATATCTTGAAAGAAGTTGCTGTTCTGATGTCAAAGAGGTTACTGCCTATGTTCTCCTCTAGGATTTTGATAGAATCCTGCCTCACATGAGGTCTTTTATCCATTTTGAATTCATCTTTGTTTATGGTATAAGAGAATGGTCGAGTTTCATTCTTCCACACACAGCTGTCCAATTTTCCCAGCACCATTTATTGAAGAAACTGTCATTTTTTCACAGGATATTTTTTCCTGCTTTGTCAAAGATTATTTGACCATACAGTTGAGTGTCCATATCTGGGCTCCCTACTCTGTTCCACTGGTCTATGTGTCTGTTTTTATGCCAGTACCATGCTGTCTTGGTGATCACAGCTTTGTAGTAAAGCTTGAAATCAGGCAATGTGATGACCCCAGTTTTGTTTTTCCTTTTACATTTCCTTAGCAATTCAGGGTGTCTTCTGGTTCCATACAAATTTTAGGAGTGTTTGTTCCAGCTCTTTGAAAAATGCCAGTAGAATTTTGATCAGGATGGCATTGAAAGTACAGAAGGCTCTAGGCAGTATAGACTTTTTTAACAATGTTTATTCTTCCGATCCATGAGCAAGGAATGGTCTTCCATCTTTTTGTCTTCTTCAGTTTCTTTCATGAGTGTTCTGTAGTTCCTCAAGTACAGATCTTTTACCTCTTTGGTTAGGTTTATTCCCAGGTATCTTATGGTTCTTGGTACTATAGTAAATGGAATCAATTCTCTCATTTCCCTTTCTATATTTTCACTGATAGTGTATAAGAAAGCAACTGATTTATGTACATTGATTTTGTATCCTGCCACATTACTGAATTGCTGTATGAGTTCTAGTAGTTTGGAGGTGGAGTCTTTTGGGTTTTCCATATAAAGTATCATGTCATCTGTGAAGAGAGAGAGTTTGACTTCTTCTTTGCCAATCTGAATACCTTTTATTTCCTTTTGTTGTCTGATTGCTGTTGCTAGGACTTCTAGAACTATGTTGAACAAGAGTGGTGAGAGTGGACATCCTTGTTGTGTTCTGATCTCAAAGGGAAGGCTGTCAGCTTTTCCCCATTGAGAATGGTATTTGCTGTTGGTTCTTCATAGATAGATTTTATGAAGTTGAAGAATGCTCCCTCTTACCCTATACTTTGAATCATTTTAATCAGGAATAGATGCTGTATTTTGTCAAATGTTTTTTCTGCATCAATTGAGAGGACCATGTGGTCCTTCTCTCTTCTCTTATTGATTTGTTCTATCATGTTGATTGATTTGCCAATGTTGAACCACCCTTGCATCCCAAGGGTAAATCCCAATGGGTCATGGTGGATAATCTTTTTAATGTACTGCTGGATCCTATTAGCTAGGATCTTGTTGAGAATCTTGGCATCCATATTCATTAGGGATATTGGTTTGAAATTCTCCTTTTTGGTGGAGACTTTGCCTGGTTTGGCGATCAGGGTAATGCTGGCTTCATAAAGAGAGTCTGGAGGTTTCCTTCTGTTTCTATTTTTTGGAAACAGCTTCATGAGAATAGGTATTTCTTCTGTGAATGTTCTGTAGAGTTGCCCAGGGAATCCATCAGGTCCTGGGCTCTTGTTTTTTTGGGAGGTTTTTGATCACTGCTTCAATCTCATTATTAGATCTTGGTGTATTCAATTTCTTCCTGATTCATTTTCTGAAGTTTGTAGGTTTCCAGGAATGCATCCATTTCATTTAGGTTGCTTAACTTCTTGGCATATAACTGTTGATAATAATTTCTGATGATTGTTTCTGTTTCCTTGGTGTTAGTCATGATATCTCCCTTTTCATTCATGATTTTATTAATTTGGGTCCTCTTTTCTTTTGGATTAGTTTGGCCAGTGGTTTATCAATCTAATTGGTTCTTTCAAGAAACCAGCTTATACTTTCATTGATGTCTTCTGCTGTATCTCTAGTTTCTATCTCATTGATCTCTACTCTAATCTTGATTATCTCCCTTTTGTGTGTTGGGTTGGCTTAATTTGTTGTTGATTTTCCAGTTCTTTAAGGTGTAAAGAGAGTTGGTGTATTCTGGATTTTTCAGTTGTTTTGAGTGAGGCTTGGATGGCTATGTATTCCCCCCTCCCCCCTTTGGGCCACCTTTGCTCTATCCCATAGGTTTTGGACTGAAGTGTCTTCATTCTCATTGGTTTCCATGAATTATTTAAGTTCTTCTTTGATTTCCAGGTTGATCCAAAGATTCTTAAGCAGGTAGTCTTTAGGTTTCAAGTGTTTGAGTTCCTTCCAAACTTTTTCTTGTGGTTGA
Source organism: Enhydra lutris kenyoni (assembly GCF_002288905.1). Taxonomy (NCBI): domain Eukaryota; kingdom Metazoa; phylum Chordata; class Mammalia; order Carnivora; family Mustelidae; genus Enhydra; species Enhydra lutris. The sequence goes on along the minus strand of NW_019154086.1, from coordinate 27,319,154 downwards.
GTTTCAGTTTCAAAGAATAGTGGCCTGAGAATATGCAGGGAATAATCTCAATCTCTTGGTATTGGTTGAGCCCTGTTTTGTGATCCAGTATGTGGTCTATTCTGGAGAAAGTTCCATGTGCACTCAGGAAGAATGAGTATTTTATTGTTTTAGGTGGAATGTTCTGTATATATCTATGAGGTCGATCTGGTCCAATGTGTTATTCAATGCTCTTGTTTCTTTACTGATTTTCTGCTTGGATGATCTGTCTATTACTGAGAGTAGCATGTTAGATCCCCTACTGTTAATGTATTCATATCAATATGATATTTATCTTCATTAACAGTTATCTTATGTAGCAGGCTGCTCATGTATTGGGGGCATAAATATTTACAGTTGTTAGATCTTCTTGGTGGATAAACCCTTTAAGAATGAGGTAGTGTCTTTCTTTATCTCTGACTATAGTCTATAGTTTAAAATATAACTTAACTGATATGAGAATCACTATCCCAGCTTTCTTTTGAGGCCCTTTGGCATGAAAGATGCCTCTCCATCCCTTCACTTTCAGTCTGGATGTATCCTTAGGTTCAAAATGGGTCTCGTTTAGACAACATTTGGACAGATCCTGTTGTTTTATTCAGTCTGCTACCCTGTGCCATTTTATGGGAGCATTTAGGCCGTTCACATTGAGAGTGATTATTGAAAGATACATTATTATTGATATCATGTTGCCTGTGAAGTCCTTGTTTCTAAATTGTCTCTGTAAATTTCTGTTCTATGACACTCTTGGGTTCTTTCTTCTTTTATAGAACCCCCCTTAATATTTCTTGTAGTGCTGGCTTGGTGGTCACATACTCTTTTAAACCTGCTGGTCTTGGAAGTTCTTTATCTCTCCATCCATTTTGAATGTCAGCCTTGCCAGATAAAGTATTCTTGTTTGCATGTTCTTCTTATTTAGTGCCCCGAATATGTCTTGCCAGCCCTTTCTGCTTGCCAGGTTTCTGTGGACAGGTCTGGCATTATTCTAATGAACCTTCCTGTCTATGTAAGGAATCTCTTCCCCCCTAGCTGCTTTCAAGACCTCTTGTCTAAAATTATGATTCATCAGTCTCACAATCAAGTGTCTAGAGGTCTTTCTAGATTCGTTGATCATGTGGGGTTATCTTTCTGCCTCTATGTCATGAACACTGGTTCCATTACCCAGATTGGGAAAATTTTCATGGAGAATTTGTTCAACTATTCTTCTAGTCTTCTTTCTTTCTCCTCCCCCTCAGGGATCCCAATAATTCTGACATTGGAATGTTTCATTGTATCATTTATTCCCCTAATTCTGTTTTCATGGCTTCTAAGCTCTTTGTTCCATGCCTCCTTCTGATCTTTTTTCTCTCTCAGTTTGTTTCTCTATCAATTTGTCCTCTAGATCACTAATTGTCTCTTCTGCCTCAATTACCCTAACTGTTAGAGAATTTAGATTAGATTGGATCTCATTGATAGTGTTTTTAACTTCTTCCCCGGTGTCTTTCATTTCTGCCCTAATCTGTTACATGTTGTCATTAATGATTTTCTCCAACCTAGCCATTGCCTGGATAATTGTTACCCTGAATTCCCTTTCTGACATACTGTTTATGTCCATACCAAATAGCTCTGATGGAGAGGCCACAGTCTCTGAATTTTTCCTCTGTTGGGCATTCCTCCTCCTATTCATTTTGATGATAGGTGGTTGAGGGGAAATGTAGCTGAATATATCAACTGTGATCCCTGCAAGGTGCACCCTGGAATGCTTCTGAGCAATCGGACATCACCACCAAAAAGAAAGAAAAAAGAAAAAAAAAAAAAAGAGAGAGAGAGAGAGAGAAATTGAGAGACAGAATAAAAGGAGAAGACCCAGCCAGAATGGGCCCCAAAGGTAAGATTTATAAGGCATACAAACAAAAATGGATAAACAAAAAGACTGGCAAAAATAAATGACAAGAAAAAAAAGAACCCAGCCAAAATGAACCCCAAGTATAAGATTTATATAATATCAGAACAAAAACAAATACACAGAAACACTAACAGGAAAAAAAAATGGGAGGGTGGTTATAAATCCTCAGTGCGAGTGATCAAGGTTATTTTGATTTTTCCTGGGTGTATCTTGGTATCTTTGTTAAAGGACTCAAATTTCCAGAGATAAAGAGCAATTAAAACTCGTTTATATATAGGGGTAGTATTCATTAGGGAAAGAGAATTACCTTGAAGCTTCTATCTATATGTATATTAAAAAAATAGAAAAGCAAATGAAAAACACAGGTATATGTATGAAAAAAGTTCAAATTAAAAGGTTATTATGGAATATGTTGTATTGAACCTCTCATTGTAAAGGTAAATAGGTTAAAAAATTAAAAAGAATAAGAATAGTGAGAACGAATTAAAAATAAAAGTTGTATCTATGAAATATACACGTTTTAGGGCAATACCGGGAGCTTGATATATTTGTTTTCACCTGATGTTGGGGTTTTACAGTTTTATGGGGACCATGTGATGGTTGTCCTCTCCTCCTTTTGTCTGGCTTTCTGGGGGAGGGGCCTGCTGCATTGTTTTTCAGTCAGTCTTGCTTGGGTTGAGTCCCCCTGCTCCCTATCAAGGGGCTGGACTCTGTGGAAACTGGTTTTTCAGGCTTTTGTTCTCTGCAGAAAACTGGTGGCTTTTTGTGGCTTTTCAGAATTTTAGTGGAAAGCAAACTGCACCCAGACCTCTGTCTCAGAGAGAAGCCTCAGCCTGCTCCCCTCTAGGTGGTTCAGAACACACAGAATCCTTTTCTGCAATCTCCACTGAACTGTGCAACCTCTCACAGGCAGTATACATCCCAGCCACTGTCTCAAGGGTCACTCAAAGTGCCTGATTGTCTCCGTGTCCCTGTGCCACTAAAATTGCAAGCAATACTGGTCCAGGGAGCCCACTTCCTGTGGCTGCCTTTGCCAGGACTGCTGTCTGGGGTCCAGACCTCAGGGTTGCTCAGGTTGCTGCGCCTGAAGGATCCCAACCAGAGATAGCTCACTGAGTTTTTCAAGCCCAGGCTGGGAGTGTTCAGACTCTCTGCTGGTCCTAGAGATCTCTGGCTAGTGCCCGCACAAAGCTGTATCAGGCAAGGGTGGGGAGTGGGGTCAGACCCTTGTGCAGTGCACGTGCAGAGTGCAAAATCTGTGGTCTAGAGAGTGCCGACTGGTGTCCACACCAGACTCCCTATGCACTCTGGTGGGAGTGTGACTAGCACAACGCTGGTGCAAGCACCTGAAAGCCGGGGGCTTAGGGACTACGGCCTGGAGGCTTCACTGCACTCTCTCTGGCACAGGAAGTCACTGGCAGTGGCCCTCCTGGGTCTGTGGGCTTAGGCCAATGCCCATGAGCCCCTGATTCCACGAGTTGCCCCTTAAGGTCTTTTGCTCTTTTTGAGTGCTTTTAACCAGGCTCCCAGTTAATGCTGGTCTCCAATCACAGGGCACTCTTGTGTTGGGGTATTACTTTTCAATGCATTGATTCTGGTGGCTCCCTCCCCCTTCTGTTTATTCTCCATTATCAGTCCGATCATTCCCACTCCACTTTAATTCTCCAATGGAGTCTTCTGCCTCCATTGAGATCAAGAAGTGTATAATCCTACATCTCAGGCTGATTTCATTTTTTTTTTTAAAGATTTTTTTTTATTTATTCATTTGACAGATAGAGATCACAAGTAGGTAGAGAGACAGGCAGAGAGAGAGGAGGAAGCAGGCTCCCCGCTGAGCAGAGAGCCCGATGCGGGGCTCTATCCCAGGACCCTGGGATCATGACCTGAGCCGAAGGCAGAGGCTTTAACCCACTGAGCCACCCAGGCGCTCCCCCTTTTTTTTTTTTTACCCTCATCACATTTAATCCCCACAACACCCCTGTGAGGTAGGTACAATGGCCCCATCTTACAGACAATACGGAGGCTCACACACGCCCAGGGGCATAGTTGACTGGGAAGGTCGCAATCCCAACAGTGCCCCACCCAGGGTGGTCAAAATTCTCTTACAGTAGCAGGAATATCGCTCCCACGGGAACACCCACACATGCACCAAGCACCCAGAAAAGCCACTAGGGAGTAGCTCTTTGTTCCACAGAGCCCAGGTTCAAGAGCATTTGGGGGACACTCCTGGCCCAGTGGTTCTTTCCAATGTTCTGAGAAGAAACAAGCTATCCCTGAGTGGTCCACCTGACCTGAGGGTGGGGTGCAGTCTGGAGCAGATCCCGCCGGTTTGGGCTGCAGTACTCAGGAGGTGGCAGTTGTCGGGGAGCCTCAGGAACACAAGCAGATCCATCCTCAGCCAGCAGGTGGGGACAAGTCCTATGAGTCTCACTCTTCTGCCCTGGGGTCACCTCAGATGTTACGAGACATTTAACTTTTTTTCTGATCTCTCTGGGAAGAGGGTCAGGAGACCACTCACAGGTCTGAATCAGATGTTCCTTTTTCCTTTAGTGGACCCTAAATGAAGTTAAGAATCTCTCTTTAAAAATTTAACGCCTTCTATCTTTAATTTTTCTTTTGTTTCCATCTTAGAAGAACGAAGGATGGAAATAAAGACACGAAAGGAAATGGCCTAGAAATTCAGTGCAAAGAGAGGTCTGCAATTCAGTGCAATTCAGGTCAGAAATTCAGTGCAAAGAGGTTCAGAATGTTCTGATAGATAATTAGCTCACTTTAGGGGACCGGTTGAAACAGGGTCTCCTACTTCTCCACCATCTTGCCCCTCCTCCTCTTACTGCTTAACTCAAACTTAGCTCAAAGTTTTCCAAGGACTACTGCCTGCTTCTTAAGTATTATGGAACAGTACTGCATTAAGCATCATTTCAGCACTGGCATGGATTGGAAGACCTGAACTCTTCCTGTTTCTGCTTCTTTATATCTTTGTGGTCCTTGGCCACATCACTAACTTCTTTCAGGCAAGTTAATTTCATTCATTTTCATTGACATGAATAATTATTCCCTCTCTTACATCTTTGTCCTCTACCATTCAAATTTAAGAAATGATATAATCTTTCTTAGTGTTTCAATTTGTACCATTAAATATGCTTTTATTCCTATTACTTGGTTGGACAGTTGTAAGAGATCTCCTGCCTTAATACAAAGACTATTGCATTTTCTTGATGATAGACATTAAGTGAGACTATTAGCAAACTTACCCTGCTTACCACTTTTTCTCCCTTGCATTAGCTTTGTTTCTAGTTGAATTATGTCTGCATTTTCATTGCATACTATATCTGCATCCTGATCTGTCACACTGCACTGGACTCAGTTTATGCTTCACACTGGATCAGTGAACTAATTTGCTACCTGGCTATGGCATCCACAGCCAGATCTTGCTCTTCCAAAAGCATGAAGTTAGGGTTTTGTTGCGACTGCAGGTTCTAAAGACCATGCATTCTGCCTTGGTGCATTGTTCCTGGGTCCTTCAAGTCACATAGAGGGAAAAAACAAAAACAAAACAAAACAAAAAACAAAAACAAAAACAAAAAAAGCCTGATAGTATGTAGTCTATTGCCTCCCACCCTTAGCTCTAGGGTTTTCCTGATGCTGCTAGGGTATGAAAAACAGCAGGATGTGCTTGTCACCCATGGTTACCAGCACAGCCCATAAGTCTGCTGGCAAAAGTGAGCAGGTAAGAATTCACTGACTTGTATGATACCCACAATGCCATCGTTAATCTATTGGACACTGGCTTCTACAGCAGTTGTTTGGGGGAAGTTGGTATAATTCAGGAGCATGGAAGAGTTGAAGACATATTGGGCAAACTTTGATTGATAGAATACAGAAACCTACAGGTAAATTCACCCTCCCTATCCTCAGGACAGATGGTTCAAGAGTCCAATAAGACCTCTGGGAAAGTGTCCTTCAATAAAAGCAGTAAGGAATGTTTGTCACAATACTGTAGCCAGTTCAGTGAAGCCCTCTGTAACTTTGATTCTCTTTCATTTCCCTTTTCTCTAGCTTCTGCTTTCCTGAAATTGCACTTTCAAATAATATGTTTGTCTTTTCTTCCAGGATTCATTTTATTTTGTTTTGATGACCTGCACTGTGATACATGTTAATTCCCATATTTTAAGACTTAATTCCCTTTTTTTTAATGCCAGCCAGATCATTTTTTCAAATCCTTTCATCTTTCTACTTTGACCCTAATTCTTAACTATCTGCTTTGTGATCTTCTTTAATAAAGGTGATTATGTCTTTATAATTTTGTTTTCTCTCTCTCTCTCTCTCTTTCTCTGTGTGTGTGTGTGTGTGTGTGTCAAAATCCTGATCAAAATTTATTCTCCTTGGGACGCCTGGGTGGCTCAGTGGGTTAAGCCACTGCCTTTGGCTCAGGTCATGATCCTAGGGTCCTGGGATCGAGTCCCGTATCGGGCTCCTTGCTCAGCAGGGAGCCTGCCTCTCTCTCCGCCTCTGCCTGCCTCTCTGCCTGCTTGTGTGCTTTCTCTCTCTCTCTTTCTGACAAATAAATAAATAAAATCTTTAAAAAAAAAATTATTCTCCTCTATGGAAAAATATATTTTGAATAAGTTTACTGCATTTTTCCTACACATTTTATTATTGCATTAAAAAGGTCTCTGTTGTCAGTTTATTTCTGCTAAATAAAGCTAAATATTCTGGTGTGGCTTTTTTGCAACAGATGCTGGTGTGGGATAGGGAGGGGTCACATTAGCCAAGGGTGTTCAGTTTCAAAATTCTTTTCCTTTGTGGTCACAGGGAAATTTGCTTCCTATAAAAATTGCTAGTCTGTGTAATGTTTGTGCGTAACTTTCCATCCCTTATGGCATCTGATACCCGGTCTAGGAGGACTTCTGCCGAAAGCCACTGTACATTCAGTTCCATGTTCTTCTGTTAAACACAAAATTCAGCTTTTGCACTTCAGGGTGAATCACTCCTCTTCTATAAGATTATTTATGCAGGCAGTTGTTTTTAAAAGTCTGGTCCTGGGGCGCCTGGGTGGCTCAGTGGGTTAAAGCTCTGCCTTCAGCTCAGGTCATGATCCCAGGGTCCTGGGATTGAGCCCTGCATGGGCTCTCTGCTCAGCAGGGAAACTGTTTCTTCCTCTCTCTCTGCCTGCTTCTCTGCCTGCTTGTGATCTCTGTCTGTCAAATAAATAAATAAAATCTTAAAAAAAAAAATCTGGTCTTTTCAGGCCCCTTACATTCCTTTTGCTTCTTGCCTTATTTCCTTCTGCCCATTTCAGCTTCTTTTGTCAGACCTTACATATATTTTGGAATGTGTGGGTCATATCTGAATATACATAGGTTATTTATCACTGGCTTTTGAGGATTGGCTAGCTCATATGAGTCTTACATAAAATGACAAGATCTATAAAGGCAATTTTTGTTTGGGAATACTAATACATATTTCAGTAACCATGTTGTTTGAAAGGAAAAAAATATGCAAATGACTGAATAATAGATTTACCACAAAAATACATTGTCAAAATGTATGTTTTCCATAAAAGGGGCACAGATACTCATTTCTTTTTATCTGTTAGTGAGAAGCTAAATAATAAAGTAATCATAAATTCACAAGAGATTATTATAGAAATTAATTTAAAGTATTGCATTTTTATCTGACCCAATATGTTGCTTTCTATTACCATTTTGATACTCTCTCAAAGTTCCTGTTTGAACAACTTCTGTGAAGTATAATTCATTAACTTAAGTCATCAATTCCATATTTGTGTGGCTATCATCTCTTTAATTCAAGCTTTTTTGAGGGTTAACTCTCTGCTAAATACTCTGCTAGGCAGATCAATGAATAAGAAGGCTTGAATTTTTTTCTCAAAGGAGCAAGCTAAAGTTCAATATGATATTGCTATGATAGATGTATCAGAATCCAATAACAAACATTTCCTCACGTTTTTGAGTATATAACTAAATGCATGGATGCTTATTGATAAAATACGTACATATATATCTCTATGTATATTAAGTACCAGAAAACTAACTGTATTATTTCAGAATATTTACAATAAATATAAATTAAAATTCTGCATATATATGTATGTGAAACATGTATACACATATACATACTTAATGCATTGCCTTGTGCAATATATGGTGTATACTGAGTGATTGTGAAAGGAATCAATGTGTGTGTTGTTTTTTTTTTTTAAAGACCAAGTTCATAATTTGTTTCTCCACATTCGTCTTCCTGGAGTTTAACAAAATGTTCACATAAAGTAGATATTAGATAAATATTTGTTGCCCAACTAAACAGAATGAGTGAAAAAGTGTCATGATGACAAAACAGTGGTACTCTACATAATTTCTGCTAGCATAATTAGCAGTCTTTGTAGTGGAATAATTCTTTATGGATTAGTGGGTTTTGGAAAATTGAAAATTTCTAGCGAGAAAAGTTATTCAGTTATTTAAAGGAGTTATTTAAAGGAGATGGATCAGGGAATTCCCTATAATGACTGATAAATATGTACATGCCAAAAAGTGGAAGCTGAAAAAGTAAACATGATGAAAATTTTGTTGTTTATCCATGGATAAAAGAGAATTCACTTGAATTTTTTCATATAAGGCAAGTGAACTGATAAGAGATTTTGTTTCTATATGTTACAATCTTCTTGGGGGAAAACAATAATGTAATTTTTCTATGCATTTTTTCTTTTACTCTAAGGTTTTTGATGGGAATATTGTAATTACTGAGGTAAGCAATTCCAACTGGACCTTTTGTATCCAGGGAATAAAAAACTTTAGTGGCTCTATGAGAATTTCTTTCTTTATTATTAATTATGTTAATATTAATTCAACAGACAATACCAATCAGATTAAAATCGGACCTTTATGCACTCTACAATTTAAATATGTCTTATTAAAGGGCTTTATGCTTCAATTACTTTTTCTTTGCTTGACATTCTCTTATAATACTTTAATTAGGAATATACTATCATATAAAAATGTTGATATATCTTAAATTACTTGTGTGTGTGTGTGTGTGTGTGTGCATGTGTCTACTGGAGTAAGACGTCTGAATTTCAAACATATAATTACATCAGAATGATAATGGCAAGTGGTTTACCAATGGTAAGATAGGATAATTCTGTTCTTTTTTGGGAGATTATGTCTTTATTAAACTCTTTTTCTTTAAGATTGAATAATTTTATTAATTAAGGCAGATCCCCTGCTATATTCTATATTATTTATTTCCTTCAGGTGTCATAAATGACTTGCAACATTAAAAATGCCTATTCTTTCTCTCTCCCAAGTGAACAAATGCCGATTCAAGATGAACCAAATCTTGGAGTCATCAGACATAAATTTTTTAAGGTAGCTATAACCATGCTCTGTGAGGTAAGAGTAAAAACTCTTGAAATGAATGGGAAAATTATTTTAGCAGAGAAACGGAAACTGTAAAAGAGAACCAAATGGAAGTTTGAGAATTAGAAAACACATCTGAAATAAAAATGTTCACTGAATAGGCTCAATAGCAGAATGGCAATAACAGATAAAATAGTCAGCAAACTGCAGGATAGGTTACCAGAAATCATTCAAGCTGGAGAATAGAGGGAAAAATAGAAAACTAGTGAACAGAACTACAGTATCCACTGCGAGAATATCCAGATATATAATAATTTTTTCATTGGAATGTTAGAAGGTGAAGGGAAAGATATTCATTTAGAAAAATATTTTTATGTTTTTATTTAAATACCAGTTAGTTAATGTACAGTATAATATTAGTTTTAGTTGTACAATATAATGATTCAACTCTTCCGTACAACACCCAGTGCTCATCGCAAGTTCCCTCCTTAATCCCCATCACTTATTTCACCCCAACTCCCCACCTACCTCCCCTCTGGCAACTATCAGTTCTCTATAGTTAAAAGTCTGTTTCTTGGTTTGCCTCTTTTTCTTTGTTCATTTGTTTTGTTTCTTAAATTCCACATGTGAGCGGAATTATAAGGTATTTGTCTTTGTCTGACTTATGTTGCTTAGAATTATGCTTTCTAGCTCTATGCATGTCCATGGAAATGGAAAATGGGAATGTCCATGGAAATGGAAAAGTTCATTCTTTTTTGTGACAGAGTAATATTCCATTGTGTGTGTGTGTGTGCGCACATGTGTGTGTGCATGTGTGTGTGTACGTGTGTACAAGCCATGTGGCCTTGGACTTAATTTATTGGTAGTTTTTTGATTACTGATTCAATTTCTTTAGTGGTCCAAGTTTTCTATTTCTTCCTGTTCCAGTTTTGGTGTTCTATATGTTTATAGAAATTTTTCCATTTCTTCAAGATTGTACAATTTTTGTTATATAATTATATATATCATATATAGTATATTATCATATATTATATATATCATAATATTTTCTTATGATTGTGTGTATTTCTGTTATGTTGTTATTTATCTTCCCTATATTTTATTTATTTGGGTCCTTTTCCTTTTCTTTTCAGTAGGTCTGGCTCAAGAGTTATAAATTTTATTAATTTTTTTCAAAGAACCAGCTTTGGTTCTGGTTTCATTGATCTGTTTTTTGTTTTTGTTTTTGGTTTTTTTGTTTGTTTGTTATACTTTCTGTATCATTTATTTCCACTCTAATCTTTATTATTTTATTACTTCTGCTGGGTGTAGGCTTTGTTTATTGTTCTTTCTCTGGCTCCTTTGGTGTTAGGTTAGGTTTATTTGAGATTTTTCTTGCTTCTAAAGGTAGGCCTGTATTGCTATATACTTCTTTTATTTCTTAGTTGACCCACTCATTGTTCAGTAGTATATTGTTTTACCTTCCTGTGTTATGGTCTTTCCAAATCTGTTCCTGTGGTTTGACTTCTACTTTCATAATGTTATGGTCAGGAAAGTTGCATGGCATGATTTTTGTCTTTTTGTATTTGTTGAGGATTGTCCTGTTACCTAATATGTGATCTGTTCTGGAGAAAGTTCCATGAGTACTTGACAAGAATGTGTATCCTGCTGTTTTAGGATGGAATGTTCTGAATATAACTGTTAAGTCCATCTGGCCTAGTGGGTCATTCAAAGCCATTTTCTGTTTAGATGATCTGTCCATTGTTGTAAGAGTGGTGTTAAAGGCTCCTAGTATTATTGTGTTATTATCAATTAGTTCTTTCATGTTCATTATAATTGTTTAATATTTTTGGGTGCTCCCAAGTTGGCTCAGTAACATTTATAATTATTATATCTTCTTGTTGGATTGTCTCCTTTATGATTATAGAATGCCCACTTTTTACAATCCTTTTCTTTTTTTTAAGATTTATTTATTTATTTATTTATTTGAGAGAGAGAGAGAGAGAGAGAAAGAAAGAGAGGACAGGGGTAAGGGTAGAGGAAGAGGGGAAAAAGAATCTCAAGCAGACTCTCCACTGAGCCTGGAACCAAACATGAGGCTCAATCTCATAACCCTGAAATCCTGACCTGAGCCCAAACCAAGAGTTGGACACTCAACTGACTCAGCCACTCTGGTGCCCCTACAGTCTTTGTTTTAAAGCCTAGTTTGTCTGGTATAAATATTGCTATTCTGACTTTTTTTTGACATCCACTTGTGTGATAAATATTTATCCACCCCATCATTTTTAAACTGTAGGGGTCTGTAAGTTATAAAGTGAGTTTCTTGTAGGCAGCATATAGATGGGTCTTATTTTTTTTTTAATCCATTCCATTATCCTATGTTTTTTATTGCATTTATATGAAAAGCAATTATTGCATTTATATTACTCCTCCATTTATATGCAAAGCAATTATTGATAGATATGCATTTATTGTCAGTTTATTACTTGTTTTATCATTGTTTCTGAAGATTTTCTCTGATCCTTTTGCATCTTTTTGTCTCTCCTTTGCACTCAAAGAGTCCCATTTAATATTTCTTGCAGGACTGACTTAGTGTTCATGAACTCCTTCAGTTTTTGTTTATCTGGACAACTCTTCATCTCTTCTTCTATTCTGAATGATAACCTTACTGGATAGGGTATTCTTGATTGCAGATTTTTCCTATTTAGCTCTTAGTATATATTATGTCACTCTCTTCTGGCTTGCCAAATTTCTGTTGAGAAATCTCCAGCTAGCCTCATGGATTTTTCCCTTATAAGTTAAGGATATATATATATATATATTTTTTTCTTTTTCACTATATTTTGCTAATTTTATTACAGTATGTCTGATGTGGGCCTGATTTTGTTGATGTTTATGGAAGTTCTCTTTTTCTCCTGGATCTGGATGTCTGTTTCCTTCCTCAGATTAGGGATGTAGAAAAATATTTTTTTAAACTAATAGCTAATAACTTCTGAAGGGCTAATTTGCATATGCAAGAAAACTAGTTAATATCAAACAGGATAAAATCAAAGAAAACCTTTCTCAGACATATCACATACATGTTATAAATTAAAGATAAAATAGAACTTGCAAACAGTAAAAAACAAAAACAAAACCAAAAACCAAACAAACAAAAACTTACATGAGAGAACAACTCAAATGACTGAAAACTTTTCATAAAAATGTACCTATAGTGAAACATTTTTAAAGTTCTGAAAGAAAAGAAGTGTCAGTTCTATATGTACTAAAAATATCTGTGAATAATGGCAGCAGATGAAGGAAAAATAAGAGAATTCAATGATAATACATCAACTCTGAAAGAAATGCTACAGATTCTCTTTAGGCTGATGACATTTCCTTTATACCAGAAGGATCCCACACTGCCTCACTGACCAGATAACAGACTGTTTTTTTATGGTTAGTCTGCAGATTTTGAGAGTAGATAATCACTACCTCTGTATTATGTTTCCCAACATAATTCCAACTTCTCTCTGTGTTGATTTCTCTATGTCAAGTATTGCTAGGTATAGACAGTTACTGAAGCCTTTCTTCTCTTCTGCCATCTTTTAAATCTTCTGTGATCTAAGATTCTTCATAAGTTTTTGTTTTATCATTACCATAAATAATAAAACAAATTTATTTATTTTCATTCAAAATTGTTTTTTTTCCCAAGTCTACTGAGATATTAAAAATTGTCTTTTCACCAAAGCTTCCAGAGGGACAGAATACAGTTAAATTTAATAGTATATTCTTATTAAACAGATTCAGGTTTGTAGAATAAGTTTCCCTATAGTTTCTCTTTAAGAGTACACAATTCTTCTGTGAAAGAAGATTTTACAGATGAGAAAAGCAAGGTTGAAATGAGACTAAATGACCTGCTCACTTTCACATAGCTTTAGTGTGTCAATGGTGGGTATGCAAAGGTCTGCTGATTCTCTGTTCTGTGTAGAAGACCTGAGGTGAATGATCCAGAAAACTGGAAAAGGCTAGTGTTATGGGTTCACAGTGAAGCAGTGAAAAAAGCAGATGAGATTACAGATAGTCTGGTCCAGATCAAGCAGGGACTCTTCGGTAATGCTCACTGCCTTGTTTTCTTCAGTACAAATTAAAGCAATTAAATTGTGTTAAACAAGGAAATGGTATGATTTAACTTATAATTTAAGAAATACTATTTTATATCTTTATGGAGAATAAATGAAAAGACAAGCCAAATGATATGGTTCATTGGCAGTGTAGGGAAGAGATCATATTTTCTTGAACCAGACTACTGTCAGTGGAGGAGAAGAGAATGGGATGGATGATTTGAGACAGAGCCAACAGCATTTTAATGGACTATATGTATGTGGGGGTTTGGTGAGGAAGAACAGCTCTTAACTGTCATATTTCTGACTAGAAGAGCAGTTTATAAGACCAGGGGAGGAGTAGGCTTGGAAAGTGGGTCCAAGAATTCCCTTAGTTTTATGCCTGAAACATTGGCCACATTGTGATCTATATAGGAGGCTCAAATTCACAAGAGGATGCTAGAATAGAAATGCAAAGGTGGGTATCCTTAACATATAGATGATACAGGGAAACATTAATAAAATGTTTCATCTAGACCTAGAGAATGAGGACCAGAACTAAAACTACAGGGACACCGAATTTAGAGCTGGTTTTCACAGGACCCACTGGAAATGAAACTTAAAACAAGGAATCTTAATTAATAGGTGTCAAGAAAAAGAGAAACTGCAGAAGAAGAAAGATCTATGTGTTAAACACTGACTTGCTGCCCAGCTGCAATGAACAAGATTAGTAGTCAGCTTCCATTTGTTAGTTTTGTCACACAGTGCCCCATTTTTGATCTGAGGTCTCCTATACATGGTATGACTCCCATTCACTAATATGCACAGAGTTTGCTTAAGGGCTTTGGCATGTGTGGCCAGCAATAAATCTCTCTAATGTGCAGTCTTTGCTCTACAGTATCCCATTGGGCAGGCAGAAATGTCCTTGGGTCAACGTCCCAGTGGGAAGCCTCCATTTGTCCCATACTGCTTCCTCCCTTTTCTTTCTGTAATTGCTCTTTCCCAGCAAACCTTTTGAACAAACTACAGCTCAACATCTTCCCATGGCACATGTTTAAAGTGAATTTAGCAGATGCCAAAAATTACATTCCGTTAGATTTTCTGAATTCACAGAGTTACCAATTTCTCACTTGAATTGTACCCTTGGATAATAGTTTATTTCATTAGGTTCTCACTGACACTCTACTAATACATGTGTGAACTCATCACTGAAGCATGAGAATAGGTGTTAAAGATGTTATTTGGAAATAAACAACAGTGTAAGATTTCTTGTGCTCTGTATTTTCCCTCATTTTGGAGATAAGATATTACTTAGCATAACTTGAAAACATTACACAAGAAATAATTCTTATTAAAATATTATTTCCTCTTGATTAATGTCAGAAAATTAGCAGTTTAAATTTTTTTAACTATGTAAAATTTTCTTAGATATCAGAAAAAGTATAGAAACAACTTACAGTGGGTTTTATTTTCAAATGAAATAGTAAGCTAAATATTAGGTTGGAAGCAACTTAAAAACTAAAATATCATTAATTCAAAATTAAGGCTGAGTCTAAAAATAAGTAGAAATAAGTAATAACCAGTTACACAAGTAAATTTTCTAGTCATTAAAGAGATAAATTTATGGATATAGAACATTTAATTTTTATAAACCAATTTATAGATATTATATAATTTATAATTTTTCCAAATCATACATTTTGCACGTCAGGAGTTTTAGACTGTCTAAGTAATATGATGTTGTCACTCAATAAATATTGAACAAAAGCTTGATGAATACATGTATACTTGAGTCAGGTGAGCAGATGAATGGCAAAACATTTACAATTGCACAAATATTTATTAATTTCTCCAGCTGCACTGGCTTATACTATTTGTATTACAACTTAAATATTTGCTTTTGCAAGTCCCTGGTGTTTAGGTATTGATCATAATTTGAAGAGAGATTCTAGGTAAAAAAGATAGAGTAATTTTATGATAATTAAACAGTTTTGTCTATATATTTTGATATCAAAATGTTTTATATAATAAAGCTATATAATAAATAAATATTTTTATATTATATTTCTCAAAACAAGTTCATCCACTTGTAGTTTTTTCTTTTTATAATAGCAAAATACATATAATGCATTTTGAAGGTTTATAACATTGGAAGAATGTTATAGTGCAACACATGTTTGCCTTATGGGAGGGTTTTAATTGTTTAACCCAGAAAAGTTCCTAAAAATAAAGTTTTATTTCCATGTGCTAAATTTATTAAAATTAAGTGCCTCTTTACATCAGATTTTTAAAACACTTTCCCTTTATTTCAAACTGATCTATATTATTTCCTTGTATTTAGCACATCTATTTAGTTGTATTTGTTGTAATTTCCACTAGCACAAGGAAATACCTTAATTATCTTTGTATTCACAGATTCTGAGCATTTTGATGGCACTTAGAGGGACAGAAATAATTTGTAGAATTATTAATTCAAGGTTGGTTAACCTTTTTGTTGTTGCAGTCTAACACCTTCCTATAATTTACCTTGAAAATTAGCCTTTCTTGGTCTATGGGATAGCAAAGATACCTTTAAAGGTGATGAGTTGTGTTTGTTAGCTCAACTGTATTTTGTTTGATCCTCCCATTAAAAGGTGATATTATTTCTTCTGCCCCTTAAATCTGGGATAGCCTCATGATTGATTTGCTTTGAACAATGCAAGGGAGCAGAAGTGGCACTATGAGTTCTTGAGCTTATACCTAAAGAGGCTTTGCAGTTTCTGTTTTTACACTCTTGGATGCCACCATGAACCATCATCATTTGTGGTAGCCAGGCCAGCTGTTACTTGTTAAATGGTCAATATTTCACAACGTAGAAAAAACCTCAAACATACAAAACAATTTATTATAAACTCACTTTAATATGGACATGATAAAGATGTTAAAGAGTTTGAGGACAAAAAGAAAGAATTGGAGAACACAGGGAACCCCCATGTTTTCTGCTCTACTGAATTCAGTTGAAAATGAAGGTCTATTCAGTATCTCTGGGGCCATTCTATCTTGGAAGCCTCTAGGAGAGTATCATTCCTTGTAGGTATGTTAACTATGATCTTTGCCTCTGTCTTCACTTGGCTGTCTTACCTCTGGGTCTGTGTACATTTGGGTCCATCCTAATCAGCTGCATTAACTTGATTATATCTGCAAAGAACCTGTTTCCAAATAAAACTACATTCACATGTACCTGGGAAAGGGGTTGGGGTATTTTAGGACTTCAACATCTATTTTTGGGCATGCAAACCAACCCATAACAACCAACCCATATACAAATCTCAGACACAATTTCAACACAGACTTCCAGCATCTTCTCAAGAAGCTGTATACTTAAACTTGAAAAAAATAGCATCAGGTGGACCCTACATTGTATTCAATGTTTCTGGAAACATATGAATGATTTTAAAATCTGACAAATCAATTGAAATTACTTGGGACAGGGTCCTTTCTATCTTCCAGAAACATAAACATAAGCATAAACACAAACACACACACACTTGTTAACTGATGGATTGAATGGTTCCCAAAGTCACCAGAGCCTTTCTGATTCAGAATTTCCAGATAGGTACATAATATATATACATGCATATACATACATTATATTTATACATATACAATTCCCAGGTAATTCCATTTGTCAAAACAGTTTTAAAACCATTTCCTTAAAAGGCCTTCAATTTATTTAAAGAAGAAAATGGATGCATTAAGCTTAAGGCAAAAAGATACCTTCTTTTCTGATGTGTTCTTGAAATAACATGGCTGAGCTGGGAGTGACGAACATAACAAGGCAGAAATATTGGCTCATCAACTTCAGGCACAGCTGAGAAGACTAAAAAGACTGTCAAAGCAAACATTCTGCATCCTTTCATTTCATAGCTCCTGTTCTTCACATGCTCTCCTGACCAAAAATTATATATTATCCCAGAAAAATAGTAACAATATTTGAGAGAATTAAAAAAAAAATCAGGGCACCTAAGTGGCTCTATATTGAGCATCTGCCTTTGGCTTAGGCCCTGATTCCAGGTCCTGGGATGGAGACCCACGATGGAGCACTGCTTCAGGCTCCCTGCTCAGCGGGAAGCCTGTTCTCTCTCTCCCACTCCCCCTGCTTGTGTTCCCCCTCTCACTGTGTCTCTCTCCATCAAAAAAATAAATAAAATCTTTAAAAAAAGAAAGAATAAAAAAACCAATATAAATCCCTTTTCTATTTCTGAAAACAATTGAAAATTTTTGAATGTCATTCTAAAACCCCTCTACTTGGAAGAAAAACTAAGATCATTCATTACCTTAAAAAACAATGATCTTTCATTTTCTTGTCCACTTTTAAATATTTATTACATACAGAATATATAAATAAATTTTGTTAAAAATGCAAACAAGAAAAAGTTTATCTATAAATATTTACTGCAATATATTCAGTATATGTAATATAGTGTTATTTCATATATAGTTTTGATTATATATTTTACATGTAATTTTGATTTAATATATGTAGTTTATGTATAGTTTTTTTTAAAGATTTTATTTGTTTAACAGAGAGTGATAGAGCACAAGTAGGGGAAACAGTAGGTAGAAGGAGAAGCAGGCTCTCCCTTGATCAGGGAGCCCAATGTGGGACTGGAACCCAGGACCTTGGGATCATTACCTAAGCTGAAGGCAAATGCTTAGCCAACTGAACTACCCAGTTGCCCATATAGTTTACATATAGTTTTGATTATTGGTTTTATACCTTAAAACACATCTTAGAGATCTTTTTGTATCAGTATATTAAATTGATTTTATTTGTTAGAAACTCTTCTTAGTATTTGTTTAACCATAACATTTTGATTGTTAAAACAATTGGCTCATAATATAATGATGCAATGAATTTTCTGTGTTTCATTGTGAACAAGTGTATTTCTCTAGGCTATGTAAATTAGACATCAATTAAACGTTTTGCTCATTTTTAAATTTTATGAAAAACTAAATTTTTTAAAAAACATTTATTTATTTATTTATTTATTTATTTTAATCATTTTTTTAAATTTATTTTCAGCATAACAATATTCATTGTTTTTGTACCACACCCAGTGCTCCATGCAATCCGTGCCCTCTCTAATACCCACCAACTGGTTCCCCCAACCTCCCACCCCCCCACCTCTTCAAACCCTTCAGATTGTTTTTCAGTGTCCATAGTCTCTCATGGTTCACCTCCCCTTCCAATTTCCCCCAACTCCCTTCTCCTCTCCATCTCCCTATGTCCTCCATGTATTTGTCATGCTCCACAAATAAGTGAAACCATATGATAATAGACTCTCTCTGCTTGACTTATTTCACTCAGCATAATCTCTTCCAGTCCCGTTCCAGTCCAGCAACTTTTGTTGCTACAAAAGTTGGGTATTCATCCTTTCTGATGGAGGCATAATACTCCATAGTGTATATGGACCACATCTTCCTTATCCATTCGTCCGTTGAAGGGGATCTTGGTTCTTGCCAGAGTTTGGTGACCGTGGCCATTGCTGCTATAAACATTGGGGTACAGATGGCCCTTCTTTTCACTACATCTGTATCTTTGGGGTAAATATCCAGTAGTGCAATTGCAGGGTCATAGGGAAGTTCTATTTTTAATTTCTTGAGGAATCTCCACACTGTTCTCCAAAGAGGCTGCACCAACTTGCATTCCCACCAACAGAGTAAGAGGGTTCCCCTTTCTCCACATCCCCTCCAACACATGTTGTTTCCTGACTTGCTAATTTTGGCTATTCTAACTGGTGTAAGGTAATATCTCAATGTGGTTTTAATTTGAATCTCCCTGATGGCTAGTGATGATGAACATTTTTTCATGTGTCTGATAGCCATTTGTATGTCTTCATTGGAGAAGTGTCTGTTCATATCTTCTGCCCATTTTTTGATATGATTATCTGTTCTGTGTGTGTTGAGTTTGAGGAGTTCTTTATAGATCCTGGATATCAATCTTTTGTCTGTACCGTCATTTGCAAATATCTTCTCCCATTCCGTGGGTTGCCTCTTTGTTTTCTTGACTGTTTCCTTTGTTGTGCAGAAGCTTTTGATTTTGATGAAGTCCCAAAAGTTTATTTTGGCTTTTGTTTCCTTTGCCTTTGGAGACATATCTTGAAAGCAGTTGCTGTGGCTGATATCGAAGAGATTACTGCCTATGTTCTCCTCTAGGATTCTGATGGATTCCTGTCTCATGTTGAGGTCTTTTATCCATTTTGAGTTTATCTTTGTGTACGGTGTAAGAGAATGGTCGAGTTTCATTCTTCTACATATAGCTGCCCAGTTTTCCCAGCACCATTTATTGAAGAGACTGTCTTTTTTCCACTGTATATTTTTTCCTGTTTTGTCGAAGATTAACTGACCATAGAGTTGAGGGTCCATGTCTGGGCTCTCTACTCTGTTCCACTGGTCTATGTGTCTGTTTTTATGCCAGTACCATGCTGTCTTGGTGATCACAGCTTTGTAGCAAAGCTTGAAATCAGGTAACATGATGCCCGCAGTTTTATTTTTGTTTTTCAACATTCCTTAGCGATTCGGGGTCTCTTCTGGTTCCATACAAATTTTTGGATTATTTGCTCCAGCTCTTTGAAGAATACTGGTGGAATTTTGATCAGAATGGCATTAAAAGTATAGATTGCTCTAGGCAGTATAGACATTTTAACAATGTTTATTCTTCCAATCCAAGAGCATGGAATGGTCTTCCATCTTTTTGTGTCTTCTTCAATTTCTTTCGTGAGTGTTCTGTAGTTCCTCAAGTACAGATCCTTTACCTCTTTGGTTAGGTTTATTCCCAGGTATCTTATGGTTCTTGGTGATGTAGTAAATGGAATCAATTCTCTAATTTCCCTTTCTGTATTTTCATTGTTAGTGTATAAGAAAGCCACTGATTTCTGTACATTGACTTTGTATCTTGCCACTGTACTGAATTGCTGTATGAGTTCTAGTAGTTTGGGGGTGGAGTCTTTTGGGTTTTCCATATAAAGAATCATGTCATCTGCGAAGAGAGAGAGTTTGACTTCTTCATTGCCAATTTGGATACCTTTTATTTCTCATTGTTGTCTGATTGCTGTTGCTAGGACTTCTAATACTATGTTGAACAAGAGTGGTGAGAGTGGGCATCCTTGTCGTGTTCCTGATCTCAACGGGAAGGCTGCAAGCTTTTTCCCATTTAGGATGATATTTGCTGTGGGTTTTTCCTAGATAGATTTGATGAAGTTCAGGAATGTACCCTCTATCCCTATACTTTGAAGCGTTTTAATCAGGAACAGATGCTGGATTTTGTCAAATGCTTTTTCTGCATCAATTGAGAGGACCATGTGGTTCTTCTCTCTTTTCTTATTAATTTGTTCTATCACATTGCTGGCTTCATAGAAAGAGTCTGGAAGTTTTCCTTCTGCTTCAATTTTTTGAAACAGCTTCAGGAGAATAGGTGTTATTTCTTCTTTGAAAGTTTGGTAGAATTCCCCAGGGAATCCATCAGGTCCTGGGCTCTTGTTTTTTGGGAGGTTTTTGATCACTGCTTCAATCTCGTTACTAGATATCGGTCTATTTAGGTTGTTGATTTCTTCCTGGTTCAATTTTGGGAGTTTATAGTTTTCCAGGAATGCATCCATTTCATCTAGGTTGCTTAGCTTATTGGCATATAACTGTTGATAATAACTTCTGATGATTGTTTCTACTTCCTTGGTGTTAGTTGTGATCTCTCCCTTTTCATTCATAATTTTATTAATTTGGGCTTTCTCTCTTTTCTTTTGGATTAGTGTGGCCAATGGTTTATCGATCTTATTGATTCTTTTAAAACACCAGCTTCTAGTTTCATTGATACGTTCTACTGTGTCTCTGGTTTCTACCTCATTGATCTCTGCTCTAATCTTGATTATTTCCCTTCTTATATGTGGAGTTGGTTTGATTTGTTGTTGATTCTCCAGTTCTTTAAGGTGTAGAGACAGCTGGTGTGTTCTGGATTTTTCAATTTTTTTGAGGGAGGCTTGGATGGCTATGTATTTCCCCCTTAGGACCGCCTTTGCTCTATCCCATAGGTTTTGGACCGAAGTGTCTTCATTCTCATTGGTTTCCATGAATTGTTTCAGTTCTTCTTTGATCTCCTGGTTGATCCAAGCATTCTTAAGCAAGGTGATCTTTAGCTTCCAGGTGTTTGAGTTCCTTCTGAACTTTTCCTTGTGATTGAGCTGCAGTTTCAAAGCATTGTGATCTGAGAATATGCAGAGAATAATCTCAGTCTTTTGGTTTTGGTTGAGTCCTGATTTGTGACCCAGTATGTGGTCTATTCTTGAGAAGGTTCCATGTGCACTTGAGAAGAATGAGTATTCTGTTGTTTTAGGGTGGAATGTTCTGTATATATCTATGAGGTCCATCTGGTCCAATGTGTCATTCAATGCTCTTGTTTCTTTATTGATTTTCTGCTTCGATGGTCTGTCTATTTCTGAGAGAGGCATGTTAAGATCTCCTACTATTAATGTATTCCTATCAATATGACTCTTTATCTTGATTAACAGTTTTCTTATGTAATTGGCTGCTCCCATATTGGGGGCATAGATATTTACAATTGTTAGATCATCTTGGTGGATAGTCCCTTTAAGAATGACGTAGTGTCCTTCTGTATCTCTGACTACAGTCTTTAGTTTAAAATCTAATTTATCTGATATGAGAATCGCTACCCCAGCCTTCTTTTGAGGCCCATTGGCATGAAAGATGCTTCTCCATCCCTTCACTTTCAGTCTGGGTGTATCTTTAGGTTCAAAATGGGTCTCTTGTAGACAACATATGGATGGGTCCTGTCGTTTTATCCAACCTGCAACCCTGTGCCATTTTATGGGCGCATTTAGGCCATTCACATTGAAAGTGATTATTGACAGATATGTTTTTATTGACATCGTGTTACCTTTGAAGTCTTTCTTTCTGTAGATTGTCTCTATATTTCTGTTCAATGCTATTCTTAGGATTTTTCCTCTTTTATAGAACCCCCCTTAATATTTCCTGCAGTATTGGCTTGGTGGTTGCATAGTCTTTTAAGCCTTGCCGGTCTTGGAAACTCTTTATCTCTCCATCCATTTTGAATGTCAGTCTTGATGGATAAAGTATTCTTGGCTGCATGTTCTTCTCATTTAGTGCCCTGAATATATCTTTCCAGCCCTTTCTGGCTTGCCAGGTCTCTGGGGACAGGTCTGACATTATTCTGATGGGCTTTTCTCTGTAACTAAGGAGCCTCTTTGTCCTCGCAGCTTTCAAGAGATTATACCTACAATTATGACTCCTCAATTTGACTATCAGGTGCCTTGATGTTTTTCTGGAATCTATAATCTTGGGTGGAGACCGTTCAGCCTCTAGTACATGAACGCTGGTTCCATTCGCGAGATTGGGAAAATTTTCATGAAGAACTTGTTCCACTATATCTTCTAGACTTCTTTCTTTCTCCTCCCCTTCAGGGATTCCAATGATTCTGATGTTGGAACGTTTCATGGCGTCATTTATTTCCCTGATTCTGTTTTCATGGTTTCTAAGCTGTTTGTTCCAGGCTTCCTCTTGATCCTTTCTCTCTATCTGTTTGTCCTCCAGATAACTAATTCTATCTTCTGTCTCAGTTACCCTAGCTTTGAGAGAATTTAGATTAGATTGGAACTCATTGAGAGCATTGTGAACCTCAGCCCTGGTAGCTTTTAGCTCTGCCCTAACATTGTGAACATCCTGTCTGGTCGCTTTCAGCTTGGCCCTAATCAATTCTGTTGGTCACCCATGGCTTTCTCCAACCTAGCTATTGCCTGTATAATTGTTAGCCTGAATTCTCTTTCCGACATGTTGTCTATGTTGATAGCCATTAGCTCTGTTGCAGAAGGTCCATCCTCTGTATTTTTCTTCTGTTGGGCATTCCTCCTCCTAGTCATTTTGGTGAGAGATGACTGAACAGATGTAGCTGGTTGTATTGATCGTGGTGCAGTTTGGGTGCATCCTGGAACACTTCTGAGCAATCAGGATTCCCCACCCAAATGAGAGAAAAAAGAAAAGAAAAAGAAGAAAAAGAGAGAGAGAGAGAGAGAGAGAGACTGGAAAGAAAGGGAAGATGAAAGAGAAGGTGCAGCCCAAATGGACCCCAAGGTAAGATTTATGAGGTATACAAACAAAAACAGACAAACAAAAAGACTGATAAAAGTATGTAACAAGAGAAAAAAAAAATACATATATATGCAAATAAAGGAAGAACCTTGTCGAAAAGAACCCCAAGTGTAAGATTTATATACCATCAGGACGAACACAAAAACACAGAAACACTGGTGGAAGAAAAAGATGGGAGAGTGGTTATAAATTCTCAGTGTGGGTGACAAAGGTTGTTTTGATTCTTCCTGGATGTATCTTGATATCTTTGTTAAAGGACTCAACTTTCCTAGGCTAAAGGGGGATTAAAAATTGGTTTACCTATAGGGGTAGTATTGATTGGGGAAAGAGGATTACTTTGAAGTTTAACTCTATATGAATATTAGAAAATAAAAAAGGAATAAACTAGACTAAACTAAAATTAAAAAAATTCAAAAACTAGAAATGCAAAAGAGAAACACAGGTGTATGTATAAAAAAGTTCAGGTTAGAAGGTTATTATGGAATTTGATGTACTGGACAGCTCGCTGTGATGGTAAATAGGTTAAAAAATTATCTATATAAAAAAATGAGCCAGAATAGTGGGAACAAATTAAAAATAAAAGTTGTCCTATGAAGTAGTGGTGGTGGTTCTCTTGTAGGTTTTTTTTGTTTTGTTTTGTTTTGTTTTTTTCTTTCCTGGTTGGTTTTCTGGGGGAGGGGTCTGCCACGTGGGTTTTCAGTCAATGATGTTCCCTGAGTTAAGTCCTCCAGTCCCCCTCAAGGGGGTGGGCTCTGAGGAAACTGGTTTTTTCAGGCTTTTGTTCTCTGGAGGTTTTTATGTTTGTTCACTTTTTTTTTTTTTTTTTTTCCTCTCGCCTTGACCGCTTTTGATGGTTTTTGTAGGTTTAGAGGAAAGCAAACTGCACCCTGACCTCCCTCTCAGAGAGAAGCCTCAGTCTGTTCTTCTGTGGGTGTTGGAGAGCCCATATAAATCCCACCTTGGCCGCTGGCAGAGCAGGTTCCGAGTCATGGTCCCTGGGGTTGCAGAATCTTCTGCTTGTACCCAAAACCAAAGCAGCGGCAGCTGTTTGGGCAGCTCCAGACCACCAGAGAGATTCCAAGCAGCGATCACACACTGAGATTTTCCCACTGGCCCGGGCTGGGAGTGCCAGGTCTTTCTGGGTCTAAGAGCGCCTTCGCGCACCTCTCTCAGGGGAGAGTTTGGGGCACGCATCTTAGGCTCTGAAATAATGGCGTATGTCAAAGAGCGCCGGCTGGGCCTTTGTACCTCTCTCAGGGGAGGATGAGGGGCACACACATCTCAGGCTCTGTAGCAGGCCTCTCATATTCTGCCATCCGGCATGGCTCCCATCCCCTCACAGGGGCCAGAACCCACGCAATCTTGGGCGCACCGGCGGCTCAGGACCAAGACCTGGTTTCTCCACCGCACTCTCTCTGGCTCAGTGCCAGGGGAGGCTGTCCTGGGACCGGGGACTTAAGCCCCTGTCCCTAGCTGCCCCGATTCCCACAATTCCCCCCCACCCCATGATTTTTTGCTCTTTTGGAGTGCTTTCAACCAGTCTCCAACTTAATGCTGGTCCCCAGACGCAGGGCACTCTCGCTCATATTAGAGGTATTACTTTCCAACCAATCACCTCTGGTGGCTCCCTCCCCCTTTTGTTTATCTTCCGAATTCAGTCCGCCTTTCCCACTCTGTTTTACCTGCCCACTGGTGTCTTCTGCCCCTGTAGAGATCCAGATGTGTATAATTCTGATCTCAGGCTGATTTCATGGGTGATCGGAATTCTTTGGTAGGTAATCAGCTCACTTTAGGGTACAGGTTGAAAAGACGCCTCCTCCTACTTCCCCGCCATCTTGCCCTCACTATCTCCTTGCCAATGTTTTGATCAAAAACATTTATTTATTTATTTGTCAGAGAGAGAGAGCACAAGCAGGCAGAATGGCAGGCAGAGGCAGAAAGAAGCAGGCTCCCTGCTGAGCAAGGAGCCCGATGCGGAACTTGATCCCAGCACGCTGGGATCATGACCTGAGCTGTAGGCAGTGATTTAACCAGCTGAGCTACCCAGGAGTCCCAAAAAACTAAATTTTTACATTTAGTTTACATTTAACTAAATGGGCTCCAGAGATAATTATATCACATTTCTCCATAATTTCTCAGAGTATGAGACTAATGATGTCCTAAATATTCACTAATACTGTATATTATCAGTATCTATTTTGGTAATGTGAAGGTTAAAAACGATATTTCCCCAGAACCTCACTTATCTCAGATATTATCAATCTATTCATGTTTGAAACAATAATGTTAAAATATTTTATGATCATTTCAGTTTTGTAGTCCTGGATTTTATGAGGTAATTTTTTCATATGTTTATTGTCCATTTATATTTCTTCCAGTGTGATATGGTTGATTTTAATCTTTTGCATATTTTTCTTACATTCTCTAGTAATTTGCATTTTAATTTCTAAGTATTCACATATATTTTGGATTTTGGATAAGTACTGCAAATACTCCCAGTCTGCCACTTTTCTTCTAATTCTGTTTACTGCATCAAAGTTATAAATAAGTTCATCTTTGCTAACATTCATCAATAGCTTTTCTTTGAAACATTTAAATTATAATAATTATAGAAGGGGATTTTAATTAAAATTAATTTTACTTATGTTTATTAAAAATAAAAATAAAACTTGTTTCCGAAGAGAATCAAACAGGATGATTGTACAAGTAT
Organism: Enhydra lutris kenyoni; assembly: GCF_002288905.1. Classification (NCBI taxonomy): domain Eukaryota; kingdom Metazoa; phylum Chordata; class Mammalia; order Carnivora; family Mustelidae; genus Enhydra; species Enhydra lutris. The sequence goes on along the minus strand of NW_019154086.1, from coordinate 27,292,946 downwards.
AAAGGAAAACAATGTAACCAGCTAATGTCCTCAACCAAATTCAGGCCCTAGATAGAGTTTTTAGACAAAATGGGATGAAGGCCAAAATGAATTGAAAAAGAACTTGAACAGGTGTTTGTATACATCTGCTGTCATTTGTAATGGCCAAGAGACAAGACTTCTGATTCTAACTTTGTCTTGTAATTTATGCTTATTGCCCTTAGAAATGTAAATACATTGAACTCCCTCAAGTTTAAGAGTTCAAACATTGAAAGCAATTAAAACTTGTATTTAGAAAATGGCTATAAATAAGAGCTCTAGTAGTATTTAAGTGGTTCATTTAAGATTTAAAATATTGTGTATTTGATTATTAAATAACTGATTTATGTATGCTAAAAAGACATTTTTATTTTAAAACTCTTGTAATCATGTGCATCATTTGGTAGACTCACACTAATGTAATAAGTAGGACAGTATTTGCTGAAAGTACTGAATTGTGAATTAAAATACACCAGTACTTTTCTTAAGACTTTGAAAAGAACTACAAATATGTAGCAAATTGGTACTCTTCATATTTAAAATTTAACATATGGGATAGAATCGTGGTTTTGGATAGGGACAGATCTCTATTATGAATGCCAGATCTGCCTTAAGCATGTTATTTAAGCCTTGACATCTCATCCCCCTATCTGCAAAATGAAGATAATAATGACTTACATCCTAGGGTAATTCTGTATATTCATTAAAATGACATGGTAAGCACTTAGAACAATGCCTGATGCATAATGACAAAAGTTAGTTGTCATTTATATATTTATTAATCTGTTTTAAAATTGGTTCTCTTGTTCTTCAGGTACAATATTTAAAGGACAATTTACTTGCAAAGCTATTTCTATTAATTATAAAATCTACTCGGCTTTTGGTAAACTTCTCAATGTCTCCTGATGAACCAAAAGCAAAGTATTAATAATGGAAAAAAAATCACCCTGATTAAATTTAAATTGATCTGACTTCTACTATCAGGTGTAAGATTTTAAAAGAAGAATTTATATTATTTCACTTAGTGTTTAGTCAGTTCTATCAGCTCTAGTGGATTTAGACAGCTTTGTTCTCGTCTTGATGTGAATAACTAATTGTAGTAATTAACCTGATATAACAGTATAATAATTGAACAATCAGCATTCAAGTGGCTTTCAACTTTCTCCTAAAACTTTTAATATCAAAGTGACCCAAAATCCATCTCACCTGGATAGAGTTCCTTGGATTATTTCTAAATGATAACTGGTTCAGTATTTTGGAAAAGAAGGAAATCATTGAGTTCTAAGACAAAGCACATTGTGAGCCTGCATTTGACCTTAGTTCGTGACCGAGAAAGTTCAAAGCTTATCAAAATTCACTTGGGTATATTTTCTCTTATTCTTCTATTTACATTTTGGATATAGTTTTGTTTCTAAGAGGCTATACTCTTTCCATGGGGTATACATTAGAAATAATTTTAGATGTATGATTGAATTAGAAGAAGAGAGAAAAATGGTTAATAATCGATGTCTCTGACTTCCCTGTGAAGTCATCCTTGAACAATAATTGGTGCGATCTCTGCTATCCAAAAAGAAAATAACCTCTTTCAGTCACCTACTCCATAGCTGCATTCCATCCCCTCTGAGGGCTGGGGAAGGTAATTTTACTCTGTATACAATGCCTCACGTCACACTTCCAATTACTTCATCCCTCCAGTGAGGTTTGAAAACATGAAACAACATGACTATTAGGAATGTAGTTGAGGTCTATGGAGGGCTGCAGAGACTCTTACTAGTTAGAAGGAGTAGAGAAAGAAGATTATGAAATAAACTCCCTTAATAAGAAGACTGAATTGGAAACACACCAATCTGAAGAATCAGAGGAGAACAACATCACAGTAATTGGAGTTAAAAGAAATCTGTTGAGAGGGAAGGTGATTTCTTAAAACTCTGGAGAAATTCTTTATCAGGAAAAAAAAAAAAGAAATCTGTCTAGATTTAAGAGGAAAAGAGTTGTAAAATGAGACTTGTGATTCTTTTGGGTGATTTATATTTATTATTGCTAGTAGAAGAAGCAAGTGATAAGGAAAGCTACAGAGTCTGGGAAGTAAAAGTAATGAAGTCAAGTTTACAGAGGTCCATAGCACAGTTGTTTCAGAGAAATTGTTGTTACTTGCCATTCACCTACTTCTGTTCTGCAAGATAGTATGATTTATCTTTGAAAAAGTATTTTGTGTTCATTGTGTTTTATAGTCTCTTCCTTTATCTAAATCCTCTACGTTTTTGCCCTTCATCTGACACCACTTTGGGTCTGAACAGGAAAAATATAGCAGGAACTCCTAGAGCTGGAAAGGTAGAATGTTGACAAAGAGAGACTCAGCAAAAATTCTTGCTTTTGGAAGAACCAGGGATTTTATAATATTATCATGGTTTATTTGAGAGTGGGACTGATGTAGAAGTCTAACTTAAGAAACTATAGAAAAAGGAAAGAGGTAATTTTTATCAGTCAGAATCCTGATGGGAGATACATGTCAAAATCATTTTTTTTTTAAATGAGTGGAGGTGTTCATGAATATGTGGCTAAAATTAATGGGAAGTGTCAAGGGTTGACTAAATTGTTTGGAGTTTCAACCACTGTAGGTTTCAGATGCAACCAGGAGGAATAGTCACAGAGACTGAGAAAGAAGAACTATAGCTCTAAGAGATTCATTACCTCCCAGGATAGAAGCTGTGTTCTTTGGTAGACAGACTTCACCAAATTCTGATGACCCTTCTGGTAGAGAAACATGGCCAAACTCTGAGGGAGGATGTGGAAATAAATTGTTTTCAATCCTGTAATCACTTGCCAGTTATACCCAGTGATTGGAACAAACTCAAAGCCAGAGGGCAAGAGAGCCATTTGATGAAGTTCACAGAGTTAGCTCCATATGGCACAGAGAATAGTGGTGAAGAGTTAGAAAGTGGGTCTTGGGGGCCCACAGAAAATATCTAGGACACACAAGCCAAATGTCTAGGATATATATCCAGGATATACAAGTGTTTAAGAATTTTTTTTTCCAAGATAAGTACCTTTATAGTCATTGAGAACACAAAGACTCTGTAGCTCTCCTTGCCATCCTTGGGGCTCATATTTAAGTGCATATTTTTAATATAACATGTGCATGTACAAGTGTGTGTACACTTGTATTATTTACCTGGATACACATACATACATGTAGCTACGTAAAATCTTAGAATATGTATTTTTGTATTTTTCTTTCTTTCCCACAATTCCCAAATCTTCCTGTGGTAGACAGAAAGTTCACATTGCACAAACTAGATAGAATTAAGGATGTTGAGAGAGCTGAGCATGTTTTAGCTAATGCCAGTGTTCTACCTTGAAATCAAGCATGCCTGTAGCCCTTCCCTTGTCCAAGTAAGCATTAACATAGAAAACACAGAGGTCATTTCTATAGTTATTGGGAGAGTGTTTCAGTAGCCTCATATGTTCATGCTGCTTGTGGCGTCTGGTTATTATTTAGCAGAATAATTTTATGTCCTCTGAGATTTTGCTTAGCACTTATGTCAATCATCCTCTCAGTCTTCCAAAACCCAACTGAGGTTCTTGAAGCACTCACAAAATCGACAGTAATGATATGGAAAGAAAAGTCTCAGCTGGACAATGCAGAAACTCCCCCTGGTTAGGCAGATATGCAAGAGTATATGTGATATGTCAAATATCTGTTAATGATGAATACCTAGCACTCTTAGAGCTCTGAAAATTATAATAACACATAATTCAGTTATTAAAACTTGTTTGAACTTTTTCCTTTTGACTAATTGTCATATTCCTAGAAAACAGCATTTATATATGCATTGTTGTTTTGACATTAATTGAAAAATAATTTTTAACCATTATTTTCTTAAAGATTTATTGAAAACAAACATGTGAAGTCTCCAGATAGTATAATGAAATGAGCAATTTAGGAGTGTTTGGAGAAGTCACAAATGAATTTGTACCCTGATTTAATAATTGCTACATCTGCAACTTTAGGTAAGTTACTTTACTTTTCTGAATTTTATTTTTCATATATTTAAAGTAAGGGTAATAATTCCAAATGTGTGGATACTGGAAACAATAAATGTGCATGAAAATCTAATCCTGCCCCTCTGCCATTCCTCCTTTTCACTTACCATCACTAATCTGGCAATATTTCCTTGGGTCCTATCAAAGACACTGACCAACGGTGTAATTTTCTCTATTTATCCAGTTCCAGATTGACTGTAAATGTATTCCATTATTCCTGAAGACCTCAGGAAGTTAAATATATTAAAGCTTGAGTGAATACAACACTATTTGTCCTGTGTTTCACTGCCTCTTGTCTTGATTCACATCTTGAACATAGAAAATATTGCCCACATCCCAGTGTGATTTTATTCTCTAAGATTTCCTCCAGGCCCAATATTAAATATCCCTAGGCTCTTTCCACTTGCTAACAGTGTTTCATAGACACAGTCAGTTTTGAAGGAAGTCAAAGCCTAAAATGAAATCTGTACCTCTCTACCCGTGTCTAAATAAGGGGATGCAAATGTAAAATAGAGCAAAAATTAATCTCAAATTCCAGACTACTTAAGTAGATAAACAGAAGAAAGAAAAAAAAAAGAAAGCTCTATTTTAACATTAATTCCCATCAATATTAGAGGTAATTGATTCCACAAAAACTAGAATATGAAATTTAGCCATAACATTATCATGAAAATTATAAAATTAATGATATATTTAACTTTAAATACTATTATATAAGGATATTAGTAACCATTCCTAGAAATTACAATGAAACATTAAACTTTATGTCAAATTTATATTGAGACAATTACTCCAGATTCTTCAAAAGCAGACAAATTCCTTATGTGTCCTCCCAATGCAATATTCCTGAGGGCATTTTTAGACACCTGAAATGATATTAAATTCATTGTATTTGTATTAAGTCTGGATAAAGAATGCATGTTATAGAGTTAATTTATCATTGTGAAACTTACTTTTAGAAGAATTAAGGTAAGGAAGCAAAGAATGCTTATAAATGTAGTATGATTAAGATATTTAGGTAAAAATGGTTTTTAAATGGTGAAGCTAAAAAGTACTTATGTGAAAGAAAAGGGAATGAAATAGATAATTTTCAGATATTTAACATACAATTATTTGTACACATGTTCACATATGTACACACACACACTCATACACTTATATATGTCAAGATGTATTTATGTAAAATTTAAAAGTTTTAGAGAACATCATTAACTCATTTAGCTCAGCAAAAAGAATAGAGAACTAATACCAACTCTTTGGTTTTGATGTTGTACTAAATTATGGAAGATATTACCATTGGGATAGATTGGGTAAGGAGGACACAGGACCTCCTGGCACATTATTTTGAAACTGACTGTGAACCTATAATTAGGCACATTATTTTGAAACTGACTGTGAACCTATAATTATAAAATAAATGTTTAAAAAATAAGGTAATATTGGACAAAAATTTTTTTAAGTAAAAAGAGCCTGTAAAGGGAAATTATGCTGTGGTTTTGAAACCAAGAAGGTACATTTTAACTGCACATTTTAAAATGTTATTATAGGAGCTAAGTGTGATTGTTGGATTCAACATGAGAAATAAAGTATCAATAGGAATTTTAAAATCCATTCTTTTTGTATAGAAATGGAAAAGTGTTTTTATGCATTTACCTGGATGGTTTTAATCATAATTATGGTTTTAATAATAATCTATAACTTTTTAAAAATATTTATTTATTTATTTGAAAGAGAGAAAGTTTGTGTGCATCCAAGCAGAGGGACAGTCAGAGGGAACTAATCTCAAGCAGACTCCCTGCTGAGCATGGTGTCCAACACAGGGCTTCATGTGGGTCTAGATCCCACAACCTTGGGATCATTACCTGTGCCTGCAAAGAAGGGTTGGATGCTTAACTGACTGATCCACCCAGGCACCTATAATTATATGTGGAAAGAATGGTAGAAAGAAATGAGGATATGAAACATGGGGAACATTTTCTAGAAAAAATTTTAAACAGGATTTTGAAGGATTTACTCAGTTTCCCTTTTTTTTTTTTTTTTAAAGATTTTATGTATTTATTTGACAGACAGAGATCACAAGTAGGCAGAGAGGCAGGCAGAGAGAGGAGGAAGCAGGCTCCCCGCCGAGCAGAGACCCCGATGCGGGGCTCAATCCCAGGACCCTGGGATCATGACCTAAGCCAAAGGCAGAGGCTTTAACCCACTGAGCCACCCAGGCGCCCCTCAGTTTCCCTTTTTGAGTAGAAAGTCTTTTCTATAGAAAAGAATGTTTTGAGTTCACTAAATATCTTAATTCTAGATAGTGAACTTAAAAAGTCTTGATATCCTTGGGGTTCCTGGGTGCTTCCGTCAGTAAGCATCTGCCTTCAGCTCAGGTCATGATCCCAGGGTCCTGGGACTGAGCCCCTCAACGAGCCCTGCATAGAGCCTCTAATTGGGCTCCCTGCTCAGCTGGAAGTCTGCTTCTTTCTCTCTCACTCCCCCTGCATATGTTCCCTCTCTTGCGGTTTCTTTCTTTCAAATAAATAAAATCTTAAAAAAAAAAAAAAGTCTCAATATCCTCATTTGAAACCCAGGACCATAACATATTTTTCAAAATGTTATTTTTATATGTTGTAACACTACAAAATATTTGTTATAATTAACTTATAAATGAATAGAAATAGTGAATTATTTCTTAAAATGGTCTAATAGACAGTTTATGAAACACTTTAAAATGATGTTAAAGAATGAAAATTTTAAGGGCACCTGGGTGGCTCAGTTGGTTAAGCCGATGCCTTCAGCTCAGGTCATCCTGAGACTGAGTCCCGCATCAGGCTCTCTGCTTAGCAGGGAGCTGCTTCCCCCATCTTTCTCTGTCTGCCTCTCTGCCTACTTGTGATCTCTCTCTCTGTCAAATAAATAAATAAAATTTAAAAAAAAAACTTTAAGAATGAAAATTTTATAGATTCATTTGAAATATTTATTTCAAATATTTATTTTAAATATTTAAAAATTAATTAAAAAATAAAATCTTAACTATGCAAAGATAGTATAATTTTGTTTTTCTAAAAATTCTTATTTGAAGTCAATTTGGTCTATTTGTATAAAATAGAAATGGAGTGAATCATAGGAATTAGTGATTTTTCAATCTTAGCCAGAGACTAGCAGGATCTCCATTTGTTCTGAAATTATAGCACTAAGTTATCATGGAAGAAAGAGCCATTGAAGTAGATAGATCACTTATATAATCTCCTTTCAAATATATTAGCTATGATCTCTTCATCTACTAATCTTTGCTCACCAGTGTACATCATCAGGATAACATTGTCTTGAATTCATGTTTTCTCTTTATTACCCTACTCTGGTTAAAATAAGAAAGTCTGGTTATAAGTTTGATTGAGTTACTAGATGTAAAAAATTTCTCCTAGTTTCTTTGTAGAGTCTTATGTCTGCTCTGCTTTTCAAAGGAACAGTATTCCTCAACATAAATGATATTTGGGCAGCTTGGGGAGCTTATATAGACATTAATATGGAAGAGAGTTGGAAAGAACAGTAATTGAACTGCTGAGATAATTCCTGTCAGCTGCAGTGCTCAGAACTGGCTTGGGTCCATTTGAAGCCTTCTGGTCCTGTGGTCTCACTGAAGGCAGTGTTCTGCATATTATCTTTGATCGAGTTATGCTTGAATAATTTTGGCTGAAGATGCAACAATTTCTCACTCTTCAGAACTTTACAGTTGCACTTGCTAATAAACCAATTGAATTATTTTTTTTCCTTTTTAACCATGAGCCAGTTTTGAATATATTTGAAAAATATATTATCTATATTTAAAATTTACAATATAAATTTTTATTTATAAGAATGGTAAAAATCTATAGTATTAAGACGTAATAACCCAATGCAGTCTTAGTATTGTTTTTGTTTTTAAACTATGAAATTGAAATAAATTGTGATAATGCATATTTCTGTCTTAGTCTGCTAGGGCTGCCATATAAATATCATAACTTGGTGACTTAAAAACAGAAATTTATTTTCTCATGATTCTGGAGTCTGGAAGTTTGAGATCAGAGTAGTAACATAGTCAGTTTCTGGTGATGGTGCTTTTTCTGCCTTATAGATAGCCAACTTCTCTCTGTGTCCTATATGGAAGAGAGGGAGTGAGCAAGAGAGCACAAACTCTCTGGTATCTCTTCTTAGAAAGGCACAATCCCACCCATGAGGGCCTCATAGCTCTCAAAACTCCATCTAACCTAAATTACCTCACAAATGCCCTATCACCAAATACCACTGCACTGGGGGTCAGGGTTTCAACATATGAATATTGGTAGGACATAAACATCTACCATATTAAGAATCTCTCAAAAACTTTTTTTAAACAAAGAACATGGCATAAAAAGCGAGAGACACAGTGAGAGAGGGAATGCAAGCAGGGGCAGTGGGAGAGGGAGAAGCAGGCTTCCCGCCAAGCAGGGAGCCTAATGTGGGGCTCAATCCCAGGACCCTGGGATCATGACCTGAGCCAAAAACAGACGCTTAATGACTGCCACCCAGGCACCCCATTAGCACCATGTTCTAAGAACAAGAACCCAGGTTTTCATACTGGCTTTGTGAAGACCCCTAATGTTCCTGAATCTTATTTTATTCATAATAAAATATGCTTCCCAACATTTCTATTTCTTCTCTCAATAGAACAATAGACAAGAATTTTGGCTAAGTATTAGAAATACACATTTTTGTCAATTTTACTTTTCCACAACTAATCTTTTTCTTTTATTGGCTAATGCTTTGGATATTATTTCTTGGGTGATAATGATAACTGTAAAAATTTTAGGGTTACAACTTTCTAGTAACCTATCATGAGTAGGTAGCAAGTTTTTCCAACTTATTTTACCAGAACATTTTTGTGGTTACACAGTGGGGTAATTCTTATCATTCTTCTAGAATGTTCTTAAAAGGAGAGGCAAAAATTTGGAAACTCGATTTGCATGTCATATATTTTTCTCTTTCTTATTTTAGTACACTCTTAGAATTCTGTCAGATTTGTATATTTCTTGCAATATGTAAGACCTCAAACCAAACCCAATTATATCTATAGAAATCTAATCTAGTTCAAATAAGAGTACTTGGAATGTGCACTCACTTTGGAGTCAAATAGCATTTGGTTTGATATCTGAATCTACATCTTACGGGATATCTTGAGCAATTATTTTTACACTCAAAAATTTTTGTCTAAAAAATCTTGAGCAATTATTTTTACACTCAATTATTTTTGTCTAAAAAATAAAGGATAGTAATTACTATAATATTTACTATGTAGAAAGATCAAATGGATTAAATGACATTTCTTTGGGTAGTAGCCATTTACATGTACATGTGATTAGAAGGATTAATTAGCTAGTAACCTTTATTTGCTATCAAAATTTTAGTACTAGTTCCTTTGTTGTATATGACATTGTTTTGGAACCAGCATATTGCTTTTAGTTTTGAAAAAGAGTTAAGATTCAAAAATTTGGAGTCTTAATCTGAAAACATTATTGCAGGTAAGTGAGTGATGAGTAGTTGGCACATTATAAATATATTTTTTGTAAATTAAAATAAGAATGAGAACTGGTAAGAATGTGAAAGTCTACTTCAGTAAGTTCTGACGCCTCTTAGGAAGTTACTATCTCTAGCCTGTTGCTTATGATGATTAATGGCTATACTGAATGACCACTCTAGCAGTTTAACCTGCATATTTAAAACTTCACTTGTTTAAAATCACATGCTATCAACAGGAAGTATATCAGGTCAGGAAGGACAAATCTGTCATCCATAACATTTCAGAAAATAAGCAGTGGATATTCCCAGCATGAAGTATTGGGAGTTCTTGAAATTAGGAATTTGCCTAAAGTAACCTTTTTATATTAATATTTTATGCCAACATATAGAAAATGATAGTAAAGGAGCACCGACAGAAAAACCTACCTGTTATTATTTCGCCATAAAAAAGAATGAAATCTTGCCATTTCCAACAATGTGAATGGAGCTAGAGTATATAATATTAAGTGAATAAGTCAGAGAAAGACAAACACCATATGATTTCACTCATATGTGGAATTTTAGAAACTAAACAAAGGAGCAAAGAAAAGAAAGAGAAGGAGATAAGCTGAGAAACAGACTTGTAACTATTGAGAACAAACTGATGGTTATCAGAGGGGAAGTGGGTGGGAGGATGGGTGAAATAGGTGATGGGATTAAGGAGTGCACTTGTGATGAGCACGAGGTGATATATGGAATTTTTGAATAACTATATTGTACACCTGAAACTAAAATAACATTATATGTTAATTATGCTGATATTTAAAAAAGAGAGTCTACTTTTTGGCTTGTCTCTTTTTTCTTCTTTTGTTTCTTAAATTCCACACATGAGTGAAATCGTTGTATGTCTTTCTCTTCCTAACTTATTTCACTTATCATTGTGCCCTCCGTATTGCTACAAACAGAAAAATTTCATTCCTTTTTATGGCTGAGTAATTATTCCACTGTGTTTGTGTGTGTGTGTGTGTGTGTGTGTGTGTGTGTGTGTACCACTTCTTTTTTATCCATTCATCTATCCATGGACAGTTGCACTGCTTCCCTAGTTTGGCTATTGTAAATAATGCAATAAACATAGGGGTGCATATATCTATTTGAATTAGTGTTTTTGTATTCTTTGGGTAAATATCCAAATTTTATGTAGTGGAATTTTATGGGGTTTTGTTTGTTTGTTTTGGTGTTGAGTTTTATAAGTTCTTTATATATTTTGTCTACTAACCCTTTATCAGATATGTCATTTGCAAATATAATCTCCCATTTAGTAGGTTGCCTTTTAGTTTTGTTGTTTGCTTCCTTTGCTGTGTAGAAACTTTTTATTTTGACATAGTCCCAATAGTTTATTTTTGCTTCTGTTTCCTTTGCTTCAAGAGGCATATCTAGAACAATGTTGCTACAACCAATATCAGAGAAATTATTACTCCTGCCTTCTTTTAGGATTTGTATGGTTTCAGGTCTTATGCTTAAGTCCCTAATGCATTTCAAGTTTATTCTTGTAGATGGTATAAAAAATTGGTTCAATTTTATTCTTTTGCATATAGCTGTTCAGTTTTCCCAGTACTATTTGTTGAAGAAACTGCCTTTTCCCCCATTGCATATCGTTGCTTCCTTTGTCATAGACCATATAATTGTGTGTTTATTTGGGGGCTCTCTTTTCTGCTTCTTTGATCTGTGTTCCTCTTTTGCATTAATACTGTACTATTTTGATTAGTGCAACTTTGAGTATATTTTGAAATCTGGGATTGTGATAACTCCAGTTTTGTTCTTTTTCAAGATTGCTTTGGCTAATTAGGGTATTCTGTGTTTCCATATAAATTTTAAGATTAGTTGTTCTAGTTCCGTAAACAGTGCTGTTCATATTTTGATAGAGATTTCATTAAATATGTAGATTGCTTTGGATAGGATGGCCGCTTTAACAATATTTGTTATAACAACCATAAGCATGGAATACTTTTCCATTTCTTTGTGTCATCCTCAATTTCTTTCATCAGTGTTTTATAGTTTTCAGTACAGGTCTTTTACCTACTTTGTTAAGTTTATTCCTAGGTATTGTATTATTTTTGGTACAATTATAAATAGGATTGTTTTCTTAATTTTTCTTCCTACTGCTTTATTATTAGTATATAAAGATGCAATGGATTTCTCTATGTTGATTTTATATTCTGCAATCTTACTGAATATTTATCAGCTCTAATATTTTTTGGTGGAAAGTTTAGGGTTTTCTATATATAGTATCATGTCATCTGCAAATAGTGGAAGTGGGTGCATAAATATATATAAATGTTATATCTTCTTGTTGGATGTTACCTTTATGATTAGGTAGTGTTATACTTTATCTTGTTATAATCTTTGTTTTAAAGTCTCTTTTGTACAATATAAGTATTGCTACTCCAGCTTTCTTTTTGCTTCCATTTGCATGATAAATGATCTTCCATCCTTTCATTTCCAATCTGCATATGTCTTTAGGTCTGAAATGAGTCTCTTATAGGCAGCAGATAGATGGGTCTTGCTTTTTTATCTGTTTAGTTACCCTTTGTCCTTGGAGCATTTAGTCTATTTACATTCAAAGTAATTATTGATATGTATGTACTTATTGCCATTTTGTTTCTTGTTTTATGGTTGTTTTATAGTTGTCTCTGTTGCTTCATCTCTTTCAGTTTGATGGCTTTCTTTAGTGATAGGCTTGGATACTTTTCTCTTTATTCTCTGCTTATCTATTAAAGATTTTTGATTTGTGGTTACCTGATTACAATTAGTTTTTTTAACCATTAATTAAATATATATATAATATCCAAAGCATATAGCAATCTGTATTAGATTGATGGTCACTTAAGTTTGAACCCATTCTGAATGCACTAAATTTTTACTCCCTTCCCTTATGTTTTATGTATATAATGTCATATTTTACATCATTTTATCTTGTGAATCTCTTGACTGATTTTTATAGGTAGAATTGTTTTACTGCTATTCTGCTTTTACCCATTACTAATTTTATTATTGATTAATCTATTACTTTTATTATGTTTGTATGCACCTCTGAAATTGTTTTGTTTCTTCTTTTATGGCTTTTCCTTTCCACTCAAAGAATTCCCTTTAACATTTCGTGTAAGGCAATTTAGTGGTGATGAATTCCTCTAATTTAATTTTTGTTTGCCTGAGAATCTCTTTATCTGTTCTTTTCTAAATTATAGCCTCACTGGATAAAGCATTCTTGCCAGCAAGAGTTTCCTTTTCAGCGCTATTTTTTTTTAATTTTTTTAAAATTTCTTTTCAGCATAACAGAATTCATTGTTTTTGCACCCAATGCTCCATGCAATACGTGCTCTCCATAATACCCACCACCTGGCTCCCCCAACCTCCCACCCCCCTCCCCTTCAAAACCCTCAGATTGTTTTTCAGAGTCCATAGTCTCTCATGGTTCACCTCCCCTTCCAATTTCCCTCAACTCCCTTCTCCTCTCCATCTCCCTATGTCCTCCATGTATTTGTCATGCTCCACAAATAAGTGAAACCATATGATAATAGACTCTCTCTGCTTGACTTATTTCACTCAGCATAATCTCTTCCAGTCCCGTTCCAGTCCAGCAACTTTTGTTGCTACAAAAGTTGGGTATTCATCCTTTCTGATGGAGGCATAATACTCCATAGTGTATATGGACCACATCTTCCTTATCCATTCGTCCGTTGAAGGGGATCTTGGTTCTTGCCAGAGTTTGGTGACCGTGGCCATTGCTGCTATAAACATTGGGGTACAGATGGCCCTTCTTTTCACTACATCTGTATCTTTGGGGTAAATACCCAGTAGTGCAATTGCAGGGTCATAGGGTAGCTCTATTTTTAATTTCTTAAGGAATCTCCACACTGTTCTCCAAAGTGGCACTTTTAATACATCATGTCACTCCCTTCTGTCTTATAAGGTTTCTGCTAAAAATTCAGTTGTTAGCCTTATGTGCTTTCCTATTTATGTAACTATTGTCTTTTCTCTTGTTGTTTTTACAAGATTTTCTGTCACTACTTTTTTTGCCATTTTAATTATATATCTTGGTGTAGACCTCCTTGGACTGACTTTTGTTCAGGGGTCTCTGTGCCTTTTTTCTCTGGATATCCTTTTCTTTCCCCAGATTAGGGAAATTTTCAGCTAGTATTTCATCAAGTAAATTTTATGTCCTCTTTTCTCTCTCTTCTTCTGGGATCCCTATAAGTTAAGTATTATTATGCTTGATGGTTTTGGTATGTTCCCTTAATCTATTCTGATATTTCATGCTTTTTCTTTTTCTTATTCAACTTGGTTGCTTTATATTACTGTCTTCCAACTTGCTGATCCATTCTTTTGTTTCTTCTAGTCTACTATTTATTCCCTTTAGTGTTTTTTTAAGATTTCAGCTATTGGGTTCCTCACCTCTGATTTGTTCTTTTTTATGTTTTCTGTCTCTTTGTTGAAGGTCTCAGTGATATCCTCTGCTATTTGCTCAAGTCCAATAAGTATCCTTATGACCATTATTTTGAATTTTCCATCAGGTGTATTGCTTATCTCTGTTTATCATTTAGCTCTTTTGCTGTGATTTCATCATGTTCTTTTATTTGGGACATATTGCTCTGTCTCCTCATTTTGTATAATTCTATGTGTCTGTCTTTTTGTATTAGAAAGGTCAGTTACATCTCCTGATCTTGAAAGTAGTGGTCATATGAAGAAGAGTTCTTGTAGTACCCTGTAGTACAATGTCTCCTGTTCACTAGAGCTAGGCACTTGAGAGGTGTCTACTATGTATGTTGCATCTATTGTAGCTGAGTTATATTTGCCTTTAACCATGTTGTCTGCAATGGCCCTCTTTGCCTATAGTGGTCAAGGTTTAGTTTCTATGCTGTTAAGGGGCCAGTCTGAGGCTGTCTTGGACTTGAGTTTCACCAGACCAAAAAACTATCCTCAGCCCATTTCCTGAGGAACTGAAGTTGCACTAACCTTCAGAGCACATTCCCTGCATTGTCCCCCTGCCCAAGGGGCTTTCATTGGTGGTGGGGCCTGCAGTCAGAACAGATGTCTGCCATCAGTCTATATGTTGGGGTAGTAGTGACACTGAGCTACCAGAGTCCCTCTTTGTGCTGCCCCCTGTGAGGTGTTTTGTTTTATTTATTTATTTATTTATTTATTCATTCATTCATTCATATTTTGTGGATGGGGCTGACAGTCAGTTGTCTGCCCCCAGCCCACTGCCAGGGCTGTAGCAGCACTGGTGCATGTGGTTATTTTCTCCTTTCCCCAAGGTAAGAGTTACTTTAGAGTGGCGCTGGCCCCTGCTAGGGCTGCCTGCAGAATGAGATGTGTCTGGCACTGCTTTGGGTAGACTCCTGCTGAGTGAGGGAGGCAGTCCCCAGGAGAACACAGCAGTAGGGCATGCAATGTTAGCAGGTAGCTGGTGAGTATTCATGATGGTTCCAGCAGGTGTCCAGGTATTTAGGCTGTGGGGTAGGGGAGAAAAATGATGCCTCCTAACTCTTTTGTTATTTGAGAAGTCTCCTAAAGACCCTGATCCTCCAGTGCAAATTCTGAAATTAGTAAATAAGTCTCCTTCCTATATACACCAAGCACTTAATGAACTGCTGCTTCTGTCATCTCTATCAGCAGAGTTATTTATTATGCTGTCTTTTTAAGGGTGGCAACTGTTTGTGTCACCTTCTAGCTCTCCGGGACCTGAACCTGTTGTTTTTTTAATTTTCTGTATGTTATGCCCCACTGATTGTAAAAACTCACTATGTTAGATTTCTCTGGTTTTCAAAGCTGAATGTCTTCATAATGCAGGCCCCTGTTTCTGGGGCACCTGGTGTGGGGTCTGTTCCTCTCCTTTCTCTGTGCCTTTGTGTCCCTCTTGTTTATGATTAGTCTTTGGGAAGTTTCATTCCAACCATGTCTCTACCCTTTCTACCATTTTTTGAAGTGGCCTACTCTCTATTATTAAGTGTGAAGTCTGTTCTTCTAATCTTTAGTTCATTTTCTTGGCTAGTTATACTGATGTGGCTCTTATGTAGATGTATCCATGGGACAAGGTGAGCTTAAGATCCTCCTACTCTGCCATCTTCCCAGGCTCTGTCCCTGGTTATTTGTAACCATCCCTCAGAAAAATATACTACTTAAAATATAACCCATGATAAATTATACTAGTTACCAAGTATGCTTAGATATAGCCTTAAGAAAAACACGTATTGGTAACAGGCCTCTGGGGGAGAGAACAATGTATGTCCTTGAAGCCAAGCAGCTGGGAAGGCCTGGCCCACTCAGAGTGGAAGCCACCTGCTTCATTTTTCCAATATCTCCCTTTTCCTGGAAAGCACCTGCAGTTAGTCATACAATCATTTTGTTTGAGCTGGCTCATTATAGGTCATGTACTACATAACCAGGCATATTTTGCCTTTCTTCTTACTTATCTACAAGACTCATGGTCAATGTGTAACCTACTCTGGCTTCTTTGTTGGTTGTTACCTACTTTCCAATAATTATGAGACTGAGGAGTTGTTCAGGGTGACAGTCATTTCTACTGTCTTCCCCTGCTCTCTTTCTCTTGCAGCTGACTTGCTTGTATCTAATTGTTCTCCTGTGCACTGGCAGGAAGTGGCAGTTACTGTTTTATATTAACTTTATAATCATGATTTAAAAAAATTTTTTAAATAATGACCTTTCAAAGTTTAATTGGAACTTTATTAAAATTTTAAATTATTTGGGAAGAACTGACACATTTACAGTGTTATATATTTGCAATTATATATAGTATATATATATGTGCATAAATATATGTATAGATATATACATTATTCTGTGTTATACAGAATATATACTGTATTATATATTCACTTTGAAGTACATCAAGAGCTATCCTTTTATTTCATAGTTTATGATTTTCTTAGTAGGATTTTGAAACTGATTTTTGGATAGCTTAGACTCACATATTTTTAAAAATTTATTCCCATTAACTTATAACTTTCTTTAGGGGAATTATAGATATGATATTTCTTGCATTATGTCTTCCCAATTGATGTTAATTATATGGAAGAAAATGATCTATAGTGAGCACTTTGTCTATTTATCCTTCTTTCATTCCCCATCCTTTCCTTCTAACTATTCTCTTTGTTCACCTCTTCAGACTCCTCCCATGTAACTTTGTAACTCCAACTCCATCTCCAACAGTTTGATTATGATTATGCAAAGTTGGTCATGACATCCTTATTGTTCTTCTTAATGACTGAATTGAGAATGGGCATATGGCCTAATTCTTGCCAGTGATACCCAAAGCAGTACCTTTTTTTGGACTTTAGGGGAAAGTATCATCAGTCATAATACCATACAACCAAAAGATCCAACTTCACACTTCTTTTTAAGATTGTTGCTTTGTGTGATATAATTTCTCAAATCTTCTGCTACCATCTTATTAGGACAAAGATGAAACATTTAAACTAAATGAAGACTGGTCAAGAGAATGATAGGAAAAGTAGAGCTAGAACATAGAATGTACTAAACCTGAAGCCTATTGTACTTATGAGTGTCTTGTCATATAAAATAATGTCTTCATATCTTTATGTCAGTTTGGATCAATGATTCTTCTATTATTGAAGCCAAAATCAGCTTAACTAATAACTATTATGTTTATATTTCTTTTGCATACCCTCTGAATGTTCCTATAACACATTTTACTGTCTTAGGGTTTTAATTATATCTTCGAAAATAACTGTAAGTTCTAACTTATAAAGAGTTTGAAAGCCATGACTCCATTTCTTACAATAAAAAGAATTGAACAATACCCCCTGAAAATTAGCAACTATTCTTGAGCCCAACAGATTGCTGAGGTTGTAGGGCGATCTACTATCCTGAAATCTTAGAGTACAGGTAAATCTAGAATGTCACAATTGAGATCTGCTTATTTGGATCAGAAGCTGCTAAAGCCATAAATTGGTAAGAGTTCTTAAATAATCTACCAGAAGATGACTGACCCAGTCAAGTGTGATAATTCCTGAGGGCCATTGTCTTGGGCCTGGAGGCACACTTTCCTTCATTTTACCTCCAGGAAATTTACCATATTCCTAAGGCAAAGAGCCAAGAAAGATTCTCTCCTGCCTTGGACAGGGGGAAAAGTAAAGCAGTTGAGGAAAAATCAGTTTGAATATTTATAATTAAAAAGGCCTACTTTCCAGGGGAAAATACTATCAGAGGCATATCTCACCAAGGGGAAGGTATTTCCCTGAATTCAGCACTTTCTAGCCTTCCTGTGTTACCCATACAAGGGTGGTTGCTAAGAAACATTTTGAAGGGCACAGCTTAGGGAACGAGCCCACTAAAATACTAAGATTTCATTATAAATGCCTCTGTTCTGCTACACTTACCACCACACCAATAGGGTTCTGGTATAATAACAGTGGATTATACATAAAGACAGTAGAAGATTTTGAAAATTCTGGCATCTGCTGATAAAACAAACATTAAATACAGCCCAAATTCTAGCTAGATTAACATAAAATCTTACTCTAATCCCTCTTTATCTCAGTTATCTTGATAAAATTTTATTGTCTTTCAACAAAAATTACAGTATGCTAAAAAGAAAAAGCATCAAAGTAACTACCAAAACTTGCCTCAGATATGACACAGATGTTGGGATTACTAGATGTGTAATTTAAAATAATTAAAAATAGTATGTTAAGGACTCTAATAGAAAAAGTAGACAGTATGGAAGAACCAGTGGGAATGTAACCAGAGAAATTGAAAGTCTAAGCAAGGATCAAAATGTTGAAAATCAGAATACTAATAGAAATAAAGGATATCTCTGATAGAATCATTAGTAGACTGGATATAGATGAGGAAAGAATAAGGAAGTATAAAGATATGTTCATAGAAACTTACAAAATGAAAATGAAAAATAAAGAATAAAAAGAAAAAAGAATAGAACATCCATGAACTATGGAACAATTATAAAACATCTCTGTAATTAGCATATTAGAAGAAGAAAAAGAGAATAGAATAGTAATGGCTCAGAACTTTCCAAAATTAATGAAAGACACCAAATAAAATAGACAAGAAGCTCAGAAAATGTCTAGGAAAATAACCTCAAATAACTTACATCTAGACATATCATGTTCATACTGAAGAAAACTGAAGACAAAGAAAAAAAATCTCAAAGGTGCTGAAGCATAAAAACACTCCACCAATAAAAGAGCAGAGATACAAATTACATCAAACTTCATGTCATAAACCATGCAAATAAGAAGAGAGTGAGACAGAGCATGGAGAGTACTTAAAAAAAGAAGGAAATTTTAAAACCATCCATCTGGATTTGTATTTCCAGAGAAGTTATTCTTCTAAAATGAAAGAAAAATAAAGATATTCTTTTTTTAAATTAAATTAATTTTTTTTAAGATTTTATTTATTTATTTGACAGAGAGAGATCACAAGTAGACAGAGAGGCAGGCAGAGAGAGAGGAGGAAGCAGGCTCCCCACGGAGCAGAGAGCCCGATGTGGGACTCAATCCCAGGACCCTGAGATCATGACCTGAGCCAAAGGCAGCGGCTTAACCCACTGAGCCACACAGATGCCCCCAATTAAATTAATCTTTTAATTTTTTAAATTTTCTTAATTTATATTTATTTTTTAAATTTCTTTTCAGTGTTCCAGAATTTGTCATTTATGTACCACATCTAGTGCTCCATGCAATACTTGCCCTCCATAATACCCACCACCAGGCTCACCCAACCTCCCACCCTCACCCCTCCAAAACCCTCAGATTGTTTTTTCAGAGTCCATAGTCTCTCATGGTTCATCTCCCCCTAAAATTTCCCCCAACTTCCTTCTCCTCTCCATCTCCCCATGTCCTCCGTGTTATTTCTTAGGCTCCACAAATAAGCAAAGCCATATGATAACTGACTCTCTCTGCTTGACTTATTTCACTCAGCATAATCTCTTCCAGTCCCATCCATGTTGATGCAAAGGTTGGGTATTCATCCATTCTGATGGAGGCATAATACTCCATAATATATATAGACCATATCTTCCTTATCCATTCATCTATTGAAGGGCAACTTGGTTCTTTCCAGTTTGGCGACTGTGGCCACTGTTGCTATGAACATTGGGGTACAGATGGCCCTTCTTTTCACTACATCTGTATCTTTGAAGTAAATTCCCAGTAGTGCAATTGCAGGGTCATAGGGTAGCTCTATTTTTAATTTCTTAAGGAATCTCGACACTGTTTTCCAAAGTGGCTGCACCAACTTGCATTCCCACCAACAGTGTAAGAGGGTTCTCCTTTCTCCACATCCTCTCCAATACACCTTGTTTACTGTCCTGTTGCTTTTGGCCATTCTAATTGGTGTAAGGTGGTATCTCAATGTAGTTTTGATTTGAATCTCCCTGATGGCTAGTGATGATGAACATTTTTTCATGTGTCTGTTAGCCATTTGTATGTCTTCATTGGAGAGGTGTCTATTCATGTCTTCTGCCATTTTTTTTTTTTTTTTGACATGATTATCTGTTTTGTGTGTGTTGAGATTGAGGAGTTCTTTATAGATCCTGGATATCAGCCCTTTGTCTGTATTGTCATTTGTGAATATCTTCTCCCATTCCATGGGTTGCCTCTTTGTTTTGTTGACTGTTTCCTTTGCTGTGCAGAAGTTTTTGATTGTGATGAAGTCCCCAAAATTCATTTTTGCTTTTGTTTCCTTTGCCTTTGGAGACATATCTTGAAAGAAGTTGCTGTGGCTAATGTTGAAGAGGTTACTGCCTATGTTCTCCTCTATGATTCTGATGGATTCATTCCTCACATTAAGGCCTTTTATCCATTTCAAGTTTATCTTTGTGTATGGTGTAAGAGAATGGTCGAGTTTCTTTCTTCTACAATAGCTCTCCAATTTTCCCAACACCATTTATTGAAGAGACTATCTTTTTTCCACTGTATATTTTTTTCCTGCTTTGTCAAAAGTATTCTTAAGGAAAACATGGAGGGAATCCATTACCAACAGACTTGTTTTTCAAATGTTCAAAGAAGTTCTTTAGGGAGAAGGAAATGATAGAGGTCAGAAACTTGAACCTAGGTGAAAAAGGAAGAATGTTGGAGAAGGAACAGAAGAATGTAAAATAAAATTATTTTTCTTCTTAATCTGAAAGATAACTAAGATAATAATAATCTAAATGTATTGGGTGATACTAGCATATGGTTAAGTGAAATCAGTGACAATAGTCATAAGAGATGAGAGAAAGTGGGAATATTCTTATAGTATCTGTACTGCTTACAAAATAATACAGCAGTTTTTGAGGTGGACTTAGATTAGTTTAAAAATGGGTATTCAAACTTTGGCTCATTCATTAAGATTTAAATTTTTAAAATATATAACTAACATTCTACGAGAAGAAATAAAATAGACTCATATACTATGTTCAATTAAAACAGAGAAGCCAGAAAAAAAAAAAAGTTACAAAGAACACCAAATTGGAAACAGATGCAAATATGTAGATACTAGTTCACTGTGTCACTAATTGCTTTAAATGTAGAAAGTCCAATTATGCCAATTAAAAAACAGAGACTATCAGAGTGGATTTAAAAAAGACATAATTATATGCTGTCTGCAAGAATCCCAGTTTAAATATAAATACTCAGGTTAAAATATAAAGGATTGATATACCATCCTAACATAAATAGAAAGCTAGACTAGCTGTATAAATTCAGACAAAGCCAACTTCAGAACAAGGAAAATATCAGAAATGAGATACCTAATTGATAAAGGTGCCAATGCTCCAAGAATACCTAACGATTCTTAATGTCTATATAGCTAACAATATACTCTTAAAATAAATGATGCAAAAACTCAGAACTGTAAAGAAAATAGACAAGTCCATTATTTTAGTTGGGGACTCTAACATGCTTCTCTTAGTAATTGATAATCAAGCACCCAGAAAATCAGTTAAGGGTATAGTTAACCTGAATAGCACTATTGAAACACATGTTGTAATTGAAAATAATCATGACTTTCTCCTGCTTCCAGTAATTACATCCCTTTAAAAAATTATTTACAGTGGAAAAGTTATCCATCATGATAGTAGGAATTGTGTGAAAGTGAGAACCTTCCTTTATTTTACCTCAGGTACACTTTACAATATTTATTAGTCATCTCTGTTGTACTTTAGATAAAAATTCCTCAAAAATGTGGGTGTACCATGTTGATAATTGAAAGAAGAAATATTTGCGTTGGTGTATTTTCCTTTGTTGTAATGACTACCAAGTAATGTCAGATCTCTGCCTATAAAAATGAGAGTAGTTTTGGGACACCTGGGTGGCTCAGTTGGTTAAGCGGCTGCCTTCGGCTCGGGTCATGATCCCAGCGTCCTGGGATCGAGTCCCACATCAGGCTCCTTGCTCAGCGGGGAGCCTGCTTCTCCCTCTGCCTCTGCCTACCACTCTGTCTGCCTGTGCTCATGCTCTCTCTCTCTGTCTCTCTCTCTCTAACAAATAAAAAAAAAAATGAGAGTAGTTTTATTCTTCTCCCAGAGATTGGTCATGAGATACGTGTGATCTGGACAACATTTTCTGCCTAGAATAAAAACAAAAACAAAACAAAACCCGCTGATTTAGTTTTTTGCATCATATAGAATGAATAATACAAAATATTAATCAAATTTACTTCAGAAAAAACAGTTACTTATTATAAAATATCCCTTAAAAATTCAATATAAGAATTTGAAAGCCACTGATATTTCTACTAGTAGTTGTGCTAATAGAGCAGAATAAAACTAGACAGGATTATGGTTAGTAACTACTGTTTTATAGTATCAGTCAGTATTGGTATGTATCCAAATACCCTGGCACTTATGTTTTTTCCTGGCCAAGGAACTTCCCAATTAAATGAGAGATTCCATGATTTAAATACATGAGGGATTAAATGCAAGTTTTCAATCTGATACTTACCTATGTGTCATCATGGATAGCTTGTCAAACAAATTTATTTGTCCTAATGAAATATACATTGACATTAACACAGATTAATACTTAATTGGCAAAAATTTAAGGAAATTAAAGTTCTTAAGGATGATACTTGGCCAATACTTGATATCAGTAAAATTGTAAAGTTGTGAGCAACCTGACAGTTTATTGGATGAGTAGCTAACTGCTATATCATAATCTGAAGTATAATTTTTTTTCTCTTTCCACTGTAAAGAGTCTAAATGATAGATATTTAAAATTATGAGGTTAGTGTACATAGTATTTCAAATTATGCATACCTTTTATAAAATAACCTTGAGTATTCATAAGTTTTTAAAGATTTATTTAAGTATGATTGAGAGAGAAGGTGGGGTAGGAGCAGAGGGAGAGAAAATCTTAAGCAGACTCTTCACTGACTACAGAGCTTGGGGCTGGATTTCATGACCCTGAGATCACAACCTGGGCTGAAACCAAGAGTCAGATGCTTAACTGTCTACACCATCCAGACACCCCAAGTATTTATAACTTTTGTTTTCTCCTTGGTCTTCTTTCTAAAAACTAAATGTACCAATGTATCTATTGGAATATGAATTTTCCATATGCTATCTGTGTCTTAGTTTTTGTCCTAGGAGAAATCAGACAAAGATTTTTTATTTAGGAAAAATTGGTTGTTTAACAATTTATATTTAACTGGATATCCTTCCTGTTCTCCAAACTGGAGATACTGACTTTTTTCCCACTTTATTAGTTTGTATGTCTATTCTGTGCAGCCTAGATTGCACAAACAGGTTCCTGTTTCCTACCTACATTCTCTGGTTATTGGCTTGCTTTCTTACCAGTTACCTGAATTTATTAGTAATAATTGTGCCTTCCGTGCCTTGCATTTCAGTATCAAGATCTCTTCCCTTTTGAATGCCCACTCTTTATCTTATTTTACATTCAGGTATTTAACTGCAATCCACTTTACCATTGTTCACTTAAATCCTTTCTTCCAGCTCTACCTTAACAATTTCCAAGTCTTTAAAGAATTCTATTCTGCCTCTGTGTGACTGGACTTTAAATTCTAGGTTCATAGGATTCTGTAGCCTAGAGTTCTAAATTTAAAAGTACTCAGGATTCAATGACAGGTGGTATATTTCCAAGAATTAATGTGTGTTTTGTATTTCTCTTCCTCATTATTCTTTCATTGAGAACAAAAGGGCAACTTTTTTCTTTCTTCACCTTAAAATGAAATACAAATGTATACATTAAAACTTTCTGGCCTTAGTAGATGATAAAAAGATTCAGAAGTGTGCTTGCCTGAAATATATGAAATTAGGAATGGAAGAAAGGAGAGGACAAGGCAGAGGGTTGACCTGGATTAGAAAGAGAGGAGTTGAAAAGGGAAAATGGACCCTGCCTCTTGAAGACAAGGAGTGGAATAGAAGGATATAGCACCAAAAGCAGTTACAATTATAGTACCATCACCAGACATATACAGGTCTCTCAGGACAAGATTTGGATAGTTTTTCAACCCCAGTGAAGATGACAGCATGAAGGAACTTTTTACTTTCTAACTGAAGTAGAATTTCTCAGTTAGGAACTATCCTTTAAGTTAGGCAGTAGAAAGAATAGTGCTAGTGTTATAATAAGATTAATTTCTACATTTTTAATAAATAAAATGACAATAAAATCTTAACTTTTAAGAAAGAAATCATGTATTTTCAAAACAAAATTAGCTTTTTTCTTTGACACTTCCATGTTTTTCCATGAGTTGAATGAAGATGTATTCCATTAAGTATTTTTATTTGAGAGCTACTGTTCTCTGTCTTTGAATTTTAAGATTATCTATAAAAATTTTTATCACTAATTTTCCTAACAAATCTAAGGAAAAAGAACTTTTCAGATGTTTCATGTTTTCAGGGAAGTAAAAGTAATACATATGTTTTAATGACTATATTATGAGCTTTGTTACAGACTTTTAAATCTATATTTTTGCAAAATAAACCTAGAGATGGTGAAAAATTAGTTTAGACTTAAAAAGTGATACTATGGTTTAATAATATAAAACATCTTGGGAAAAAAAGGGTTTTTTATTGCCTGCTTTGGCTTAATAAAATGGAATTAATAATCTTACATGTATACACTGAGGCAATCATAGTAGTCCTTTAAAAATAAAATCTGGGGGTGCCTGGGTGGTTTAGTTGGTTAAGCATCTGTCTTCAGCTTTGGTCATGATGTTAGGGTTCTGGAGTTTAACCTGTATCAGGCCCTCTGCTCAGCAGGGAATTTGCTTCTTCCTCTCCTTTGTTTTCCTCTCTCTCTCTCTTAAATAAATGAAATTTTCAAAAAACTCTAAATGTTAATGAATGTGAAATAAGTGTAAGTATTAATTTTAGCATATTACCCACTATATGACTTGAAAAGGTGTATTTGTTGAAATCTTTTTTTTCTTGGATGATTACAAATAATACAGTTGCAGATATTAAATCAGCTTGAAACTTAATATCTTAACATATATATTCTAGATTAGATAAGTCAGAAAATTGTGTTTATAATCTTATATAAGATTTAATAAAAATATTACATGCAAAATTTTATTTTTACCCTAAACTAGAAAATGTATTCCTTAAAAAAATTATAATTATTCCATAAATAATTCTTAGTATTTTTGTAACTGTGACTTTAATTGGAGATACACTTTTAATTGGACTATTAAAATAAATACTAAGATCACTCTGGAGAGATGAACATTCACTGAAATAATGAGACATTTTATGTATAAATCATATGTAGCTTATCATTTGCAATCTAGTCTCTAATTAAATAACAATTACAAAACATTTCTTACTGCTAATTTTAACTTTTTTACTGATGTACAATTGACTTACAATATCCTATTAGTTTCAGGCGTACATCATAGTGATTCAATATTTTTTTTTTTTTTTAAAGATTTTATTTATTTATTTGACAGAGAGATCACAAGCAGGCAGAGAGGCAGGCAGAGAGAGAGGAGGAAGCAGGCTCCCCGAGAGAGCAGAGAGCCGGATGCGGGGCTCGATCCCAGGACTCTGAGATCATGACCTGAGCCGAAGGCAGCGGCTTAACCCACTGAGCCACCCAGGCGCCCTCAATATTTTTATATGTTATAAAATGATCCCGTGATAGGTCAAGTTACCATCTGTTACCATAAAAAGTTATAATACCTGCCCTATGGTCTACATTATATCCCTATTACTTATTTTATAACTGGAATCTCATACTTCTTGATCCCCTTCACCTATTTTCCTGTACTTCAGCTCCTTCACCCTCTGGTTACCAACAGTTTGTTTCCTGTTTGTATGAGTCAGTTTCTGGTTTGTTTAATTTGTTTTTTAGATTCCATACAGAAATGAAATCAGAGTATTTATCATTCTCTGATTTATTTTATTTAGCAAAATACCTTCTAGATCCAACCAGTTGTCACAAATGGCAAGGTTTCATTGTTTATAGTTGAGTAATATTCTATTGTGGTTACATATATACCATGTTTTCATATCTTGTTATTGTAAATAATGCAGCATATGTGTATATCACTCTTTGAATTGGTATTTTCATTTTCTTCAGATAAATATCTGGACTTGGAAATGTTAGATTATAGGTAGTTTTATTTTTAAATCTTTGAGGAACCTCCATAATGTTTTCCATAGAGGCTGCATCAATGTACATTCCCATCAACAGTGTGTGAGGATATCCATTACTCCACATCCTTACCAACATTTGTCAATTTTTGTCTTTTTGATAATAGCTTACATGACAAGTATGAGGTAATATCTTGCTGTGGACTTGATTTCAAATTCCTGATGATTAGTGTTGTTGAACATCTTTTTATGTGCCTGTTGGCCATCTGTAGGTCTTCTTTGGCAGAGTCTCTATTCAAGTCCAATGCCTATTTATTAATTGAGTTGTTTGTTTTTTTGAAATTAGGCTGTGTAAACTCTTCATAATTTTGATTTTAACCCCTTACTGAATGTATGACTGCAAATATATTTTCCCATTTAGTAGGTTGCCTTTTAATTTTAGTGGTGGTTTAGCTCACTGTGAAAAAAAAAAAACAACTTTTTAGTTTGATGTAATCCTATTTGTTTATTTTAGCTTTTTGGCCATGGCCTGAGGAGACTAATCCAAAAAATACTACAAGACCAGTGTCAAAGATTTTCCTGCCTGTGTTTTCTTCTAGGAATTTTATGGTTCCAGGTCTTACATTCAAGTCTTTAATTCAGTTTGAGTTTAGTTGTGTATGTGGTATAAACCGTGGTTTAGTTTCATTCTTTTAACATGAAGCTGTCTACTTTTAAGTGGTTTAAACATCATTTATTAAAGATAGTGTATTTCCCACATTTTTTACCCATTTATTTATTATTATTATTATTTTAGTTTTTACTTAAATTCCACTTTGTTAACATAGTGTAATATTACTTTCAGGTGTACAATATAGTGATTCAGCATTTCCTTACAATACCCAGTGCTCATCACAGCAAGTGCACCCCTTAATCTCCATCACCTATTTCACCCCTCCCCCAAACTCCCCTCTGGTACCATTAGTTTGTTCTTTATGGTTAAGAATTTCTTATGGTTTGCCTCCCTCTTTTTTTTTTTCACCTTTGCTCATTTGTTTTGTTTCTTAAATTCCACATATGAGTGAAATCATATGGTATTTGTCTTTCTCTGAGTACAGGTTTTTCAGCTCTTAGTTTAGGTTTATTCCTAGGCATCTTATTGTTCTTGGTGCAATTGTGGATAGGATTAAGTCTTTCCTCTTTCTACTGGTTGATTATTGGTGTATAGAAATGCAGCAAGTTTCTGTATGTTTATATTGTATCTTGCAACTTTACTGAATTCATGTATCAGTTCTAGTTATATTTGGAGGAGCCTTTTAGGGTTTCTTTATAGAGTATCATGCCATCTACAAATAGTGAAATTTTGACTTCTTTCTTGCTGATTCAGATGCCTTTTATTTCTTTGTGTTGTATGATTGCTTTGTCTAGGACTTCCAGTACAGTGGTGACGACGGATATCCCTATCTTGCTCCTGACCATAGAGGAAAATCTCACTTTGTATATTCTTGCCTCCCTTGTCATAGATTACCAGAGCAAGTATGCATAGGTTTATTCCTGAGCTCTTTATCTTATTTCATTAGTCTGTGTCTGTTTTTGTACCTATACCATACTTTTTTGCTTACAATGATGTTGTGGTATAGTATAATTTGAAATCTGGGGCATGATACCTCCAGCTTTTTTTTTTTTTTTTCTCCAGCCTTCATTGACTTCTGAGGGCCTTTTGTGCTTCTATACAAATTTTAGAACATTATGTTCTAGTTCCAGGAAATGTATCACTCATTGGTATTTAATGAGAATTGTATTGAATCTGTAGAAATGGACATCTTAACAATATTAATCCTTCCAAGCCATGAGCACAATATACCTTTTCATTCATTTGCATCATCTTTAATTCCTTTCACTAATGATTGATATATATGTAGTTTCCAGTGTACAGGTCTTTCACCTCCCTGGTTAAATTTATTCCTAGGTATTTTATTCTTTATGGTACAGTTATAAGTGGGATTTTTTTTCTTAATTTCTTTATGATAGCTCATTATTACAGAAATGTGATTTCTGTATGATAATTTTGTATCCTGTAACATTACTGAATTCATTTATTCAGTTCTAACAAGTTTTTTTGATAGAATCTTTAGGGTCTTCTATATATATGATCATGTCAACTGCAAACAGTGACAATTTTACTTCCTTTCCATCTGGGTATTTTATTTCTTTTTCTCACCTAATTGCTGTGGCTAGGACTTCCGATACTATGTGGAATGAAAGTGGCAAGAGGGGGTATTCTTGTCTTACTTCTTAGGGAAAATTTTTCAGCTTTTCATCACTTTAACGTTAGCTGTGGGTGTGTCATATATGGACTTTATTATGTTGAGATACATTCCTCTATATACAATTTGTTGAGTGTTTTTATCAGATATGGATGTTAAATTTTATCAAATTCTTCTGCATCTTTTGAGATCCTATTTTCATCTTTTATTTTGTTAATATGGTGTATCTTGTTGTTTATTTCCAGATGTGAACCATCCTTCCATCCCTGGATTAAAGTCCAGTTGGTTGTGGTATATGATCCTTTTAAAGTATTGTTGAATATGGTTTGCTAATATTTTTTGATAATTTTTACAGCTATGTTTATCAGCATTATTGGCTTTTAATTTTTCTATTTGTTTGCAGTGTCTTTGGTTTTGGTATCAAGGTAATGATAACCTTCTAAAATGAGTTTAGAAGCATTTCTTACTCTTAATTTTTTTTTAAAATAATTTGAGAATGATAGGTATTAATTCTTCTTTAAATGTCTAGTAGTATACACCTGTGAAGCCATCTGGTCCTGGAATTCTGTGGTTTGGGAGGATTTTTTTGTTTTGTTTTTCTTTTACTGTTTCAATGTCATTACTTGTGATCAGCCTATTTGAATTTTCTATTTATTTATAAATCAGTCTTGGAAGGTTTGTGTTTCTAGGAATTTATCCTTTTTTTCCATGCTTTCCAATGATTTCTTACAATCTTTTGTATTTCTGTGGTGTAGTTGTAACCTCTTCTTTCATTACTTCTTTTACTTATTTGGGCCTTCTCTCTTTTTTTCTTGATAAGTTGGCTAGAAGTTTATTTATTTTTTATTTTTTTAAAACCTTTCATCTTTATTTTTTTAAGATTTTATTTATTTATTTGAGAGAGAGAAAGAAAGAGAGAGAACATGAGAAGGGGGAGAATCAGAGGGAGAAGCAGACTCCCTGCTGAGCAGGGAGCCAGAATTGGGACCTGATATTGGGACTCCAGGATCATGACCTGAGCTGAAGGCTGTTGCTTAACCATCTGACTTAACCAGGTACCAGCTAGAGGTTTATTGATTTTATTTATCTTTTCAAAGAGTCAGGTTTTGTTTTATTAATCTTTCTTTTGTTTTGTTTTCTGTTTTTTTCTTTTTTCCTTTCAGTCTTTATTTTCTTTACTTCCATTCCTTATTTCTAGTTACTTTAGTTGTAGAGTTCATTTTTTGTTTAAGATTTTTGTTTCTTTGGGCTAGGCCTGTATCACTACAAACTTCCCTTCTAGAACTGCATTCTAAAGATTTTGAAACAGTGTATTTCAATTTTTATTCATCTCAAGCTATTTTTTAATTTCTTCTTTGATTTATTTATTGATCCATTGATTGCTTAGTAGCATGTTGTTTGATCTTCATGTTTTGTGTTTCTTCTAGTTTTCTGCTTGTAATCAATGTTTAATTTCATACCACTGTGGTCAGAAAAGATGCTAGATATGATTATAGTCTCCTTGGATATGAGACTGTTTTGTGGCTTAACATATGATCAATCCTGGAGAATGTTCTATATACACTTGAAAAGAATGTGTATTTTGCAGTTTGGAGATGAAATGCTCTGTATGTAGCTATTATGTCCATCTGGTCTAATGTGCCAATTAAAGCCACAGTTTCCTTATTGATTTTCTCTCTGGGTGATCTATCCGTTGATGTTAAGCGGAGTATTAAAGTACCCTTCTGTTAGTGTAATACTGTCAATTTCTTTATATCTGTTAATATTTGCTTTATATATTTAGGTGTTCCATTGTTGAATGCATAAATATTTATGAATGTTATATATTCTTGGACTAACTCCTTTATTATTACATAGTGCCCTTCTTTGGCTCTTTTTACAGTCTTTGTTTTAAAGTCTGTTTTCTATGATGTGAGGATTGTTATGCCAGCTCTTTTCACTTCATCTGGATGAAATATCTTCTTTTTTTTTTTTCTTTCTTTTTTTTTTTTAAATTTTATTTTTTATAAACATATAATATCTTTTTATCCCCAGGGCTACAGGTCTGTGAATCGCCAGGTTTACACACTTCACAGCACTCACCATAGCACATACCCTCCTCAATGTCCATAATCCCACCCCCCCAACCCCCCTCCCCCCATTAACCCTCAGTTTGTTTTGTGAGATTAAGAGTCACTTATGGTTTGTCTCCCTCCCAATCCCATCTTGTTTCATTTACTCTTCTCCTACCCCCTTAACCCCCCATGTTGCATCTCCTCTCCCTCATATCAGGGAGATCATATGATAGTTGTCTTTCTCCAGTTGACTTATTTCGCTAAGCATGATACCCTCTAGTTCCATCCACGTCGTCGCAAATGGCAAGATTTCATTTCTTTTGATGGCTGCATAGTATTCCATTGTGTATATACCACATCTTCTTTATCCATTCGTCTGTTGATGGACATCCAGGTTCTTTCCATAGTTTGGCTATTGTAGACATTGCTGCTATAAACATTCGGGTGCACGTGCCCCTTCGGATCACTATGTTCGTATCTTTAGGGTAAATACCCAGCAGTGCAATTGCTGGGTCATAGGGTAGTTCTATTTTCAACATTTTGAGGAACCTCCAAGCTGTTTTCCAGAGTGGTTGCACCAGCTTGCATTCCCACCAACAGTGTAGGAAGGTTCCCCTTTCTCCGCATCCTCGCCAGCATCTGTCATTCCTGACTTGTTAATTTTAGCCATTCTGACTAGTGTGAGGTGATATCTCATTGTGGTTTTGATTTGTATTTCCCTGATGCTGAGTGATGTGGAACACTTTTTCATGTGTGTTTTGGCCATCTGGATGTCTTCTTTGCAGAAATGTCTGTTCATGTCTTCTGCCCATTTCTTGATTGGATTATTTGTTCTTTGGGTGTTGAGTTTGTTAGTTCTTTATAGATTTTGGACACTAGCCCTTTATCTGATATGTCGTTTGCAAATATCTTCTCCCATATTGTCAGTTGTCTTTTGGTTTTGTTAACTGTTTCCTTTGCTGTGCAAAAGCTTTTGATCTTGATAAAATCCCAATAGTTCATTTTTGCCCTTGCTTCTCTTGCCTTTGGCGATGTTCCTAGGAAGATGTTGCTGTGGCTGAGGTCGAAGAGGTTGCTGCCTGTGTTCTCCTCAAGGATTTTGATGGATTCCTTTCTCATATTGAGGTCCTTCATCCATTTTGAGTCTATTTTCGTGTGCGGTGTAAGGAAATGATCCAATTTCATTTTTCTGCGTGTGGCTGTCCAATTTTCCCAACACCATTTATTGAAGAAGCTGTCTTTTTTCCATTGGACATTCTTTCCTGCTTTGTCGAAGATTAGTTGACCCATAGAGTTGAGGGTCTATTTCTGGGCTCTCTATTCTGTTCCAGTGATCTATGTGTCTGTTTCTGTGCCACTACCATGCTGTCTTGATGATGACAGCTTTGTAATAGAGCTTGAAGTCCAGAATTGTGATGCCACCAACTTTGGCTTTCTTTTTCAATATTGCTTTGGCTATTCGAGGTCTTTTCTGGTTCCATATAAATTTTAGGATTATTTGTTCCATTTCTTTGAAAAAAAAATGGATGGTACTTTGATAGGAATTGCATTAAATGTGTAGATTGCTTTAGGTAGCATAGACATTTTCACAATATTTATTCTTCCAATCCAGGAGCGTGGAACATTTTTCCATTTCTTTGTGTCTTCCTCAATTTCTTTCATGAGTACTTTATAGTTTTCTGAGTATAGATTCTTTTGCCTCTTTGGTTAGGTTTATTCCTAGGTATCTCATAGTTTTGGGTGCAATTGTAAATGGGATTGACTCCTTAATTTCTCTTTCTTCTGCCTTGTTGTTGGTGTAGAGAAATGCAACTGATTTCTGTGCATTGATTTTATATCCTGACACTTTACTGAATTCCTGTACAAGTTCTAGCAGTTTTGGAGTGGAGTCTTTTGGGTTTTCCACATATAGTATCATATCATCTGCGAAGAGTGATAGTTTGACTTCTTCTTTGCCGATTTGAATGCCTTTAATTTCCTTTTGCTGTCTGATTGCTGAGGCTAGGACTTCTAGTACTATGTTGAATAGTAGTGGTGATAATGGACATCCCTGCCGTGTTCCTGACCTTAGCGGAAAAGCTTTCAGTTTTTCTCCATTGAGAATGATATTTGCGGTGGGTTTTTCATAGATGGCTTTGATAATATTGAGGTATGTGCCCTCTATCCCTACACTTTGAAGAGTTTTGATCAGGAAGGGATGCTGTACTTTGTCAAATGCTTTTTCAGCATCTATGGAGAGTATCATATGGTTCTTGTTCTTTCTTTTATTAATGTGTTGTATCACACTGATTGATTTGCGGATGTTGAACCAACCTTGCAGCCCTGGAATAAATCCCACTTGGTCGTGGTGAATAATCCTTTTAATGTACTGTTGAATCCTATTGGCTAGTATTTTGGCGAGAATTTTTGCATCTGTGTTCATCAAGGATATTGGTCTGTAGTTCTCTTTTTTGATGGGATCCTTGTCTGGTTTTGGGATCAAGGTGATGCTGGCCTCATAAAATGAGATTGGAAGTTTTCCTTCCATTTCTAATTTTTGGAATAGTTTCAGGAGAATAGGAATTAATTCTTCTTTAAATGTTTGGTAGAATTCCCCCGGGAAGCCATCTGGCCCTGGGCTTTTGTTTGTTTGGAGATTTTTGATGTCCGTTTCAATCTCCTTACTGGTTATGGGTCTGTTCAGGCTTTCTATTTCTTCCTGGTTCAGTTGTGGTAGTTTATATGTCTCTAGGAATGCATCCATTTCTTCCAGATTGTCAAATTTGTTGGCATAGAGTTGTTCATAGTATGTTCTTATAATTGTCTGTATTTCTTTGGTGTTAGCTGTTATCTCTCCTCTTTCATTCATGATTTTATTTATTTGGGTCCTTTCTCTTTTCTTTTTGATAAGTCTGGCCAGGGGTTTATCAATCTTATTAATTCTTTCAAAGAACCAGCTCCTAGTTTCCTTGATTTGTACTACTGTTCTTTTGGTTTCTATTTCATTGATTTCTGCTCTGATCTTTATGATTTCTCTTCTCCTGCTGGGTTTAGGGTTTCTTTCTTATTTTTTCTCCTACTCCTTTAGGTGTAGGGTTAGGTTGTGTGCCTGATACCTTTCTTGTTTCTTGAGAAAGGCTTGTACCGCTATATATTTTCCTCTCAGGACTGCCTTTGTTGTGTCCCACAGATTTTGAACCCTTGTGTTTTCATTATCATTTGTTTCCATGAATTTTTTCAATTCTTCTTTAATTTCCTGGTTGACCCATTCATTCTTTAGAAGGATGCTGTTTAGTCTCCATGTATTTGGGTTCTTTCCAAATTTCCTCTTGTGATTGAGTTTAGCTTCAGAGCATTATGGTCTGAAAATATGCAGGGAATGATCCCAATCTTTTGATACCAGTTGAGACCTGATTTAGGACCGAGGATGTGATCTATTCTGGAGAATGTTCCATGTGCACTAGAGAAGAATGTGTATTCTGTTGCTTTGGGATGAAATGTTCTGAATAGATCTGTGATGTCCATCTGGCCCAGTGTGTCATTTAAGGCCTTGATTTCCTTGTTGATCTTTTGCTTGGATGATCTGTCCATTTCAGTGAGGGGAGTGTTAAAGTCCCCTACTAATATTGTATTATTGTTGATGTGTTTCTTTGATTTTGTTATTAATTGGTTTATATAGTTGGCTGCTCCCACATTAGGAGCATAGATATTTAAAATTGTTAGATCTTCTTGTTGGACAGATCCTTTGAGTATGATATAGTGTCCTTCCTCATCTCTTATTATAGTCTTTGGCTTAAAATCTAATTGATCTGATATAAGGATTGCCACTCCTGCTTTCTTCTGATGTCCATTAGCATGGTAAATTGTTTTCCACCCCCTCGCTTTAAATCTGGAGGTGTCTTCGGGTCCTAAATGCGTTTCTTGTAGGCAGCATATTGATGGGTTTTGTTTTTTTATCCATTATGATACCCTGTGTCTTTTGATTGGGACATTTAGCCCATTAACATTCAGGGTAAGTATTGAGAGATATGAATTTAGTGCCATTGTATTGCCTGTAAGGTGACTGTTATTGTATATTGTCTCTGTTCCTTTCTGATCTACTGCTTTTAGGGTCTCTCTTTGCTTAGAGGATCCCTTTCATTATTTCCTGTAGAGCTGGTTTGGTATTTGCAAATTCTTTCAGTTTTTGTTTGTCCTGGAAGCTTTTAATCTCTCCATCTATTTTCAATGATAGCCTAGCTGGATATAGTATTCTTGGCTGCATGTTTTTCTCGTTTAGTACTCTGAATATATCATGCCAGCTCTTTCTGGCCTGCCAGGTCTCTGTGGATAAGTCTGCTGCCAATCTAATATTTTTACCATTGTACGTTACAGACTTCTTGTTCCAGGCTGCTTTCAGGATTTTCTCTTTGTCACTAAGACTTGTAAATTTTACTATTAGGTGACGGGATGTGGACCTATTCTTATTGATTTTGAGGGGGGTTCTCTGAACCTCCTGGATTTTGATGCTTGTTCCCTTTGCCATATTGGGGAAATTCTCTCCAATAATTCTCTCCAATATACCTTCTGCTCTCCTCTCTCGTTCTTCTTCTTCTGGAATCCCAATTATTCTAATGTTGTTTCATCTTATGGTGTCACTTATCTCTCGAATTCTCCCCTCGTGGTCCAGTAGCTGTTCGTCCCTCTTTTGCTCAGCTTCTTTATTCTCTGTCATTTGGTCTTCTATATCGCTAATTCTTTCTTCTGCCTCATTTATCCTAGCAGTGAGAGCCTCCATTTTTGATTGCACCTCATTAATAGCTTTTTTGATTTCAACTTGGTTAGATTTTAGTTCTTTTATTTCTCCAGAAAGGGCTTTTATATCTCCTGAGAGGGTTTCTCTAATATCTTCCATGCTTTTTTCAAGCCCAGCTAGAACCTTGAGAATCGTCATTCTGAACTCTAGATCTGACATATTACCAATGTCTGTATTGATTAGGTCCCTAGCCTTTGGTACTGACTCTTGTTCTTTTTTTTGTGGTGAATTTTTCCGCCTTGTCATTTTGTCCAGATAAGAGTATATGAAGGAGCAAGTAAAATACTAAAAGGGTGGTAACAACCCCAGGAAAATATGCTTTAACCAAATCAGAAGAGGTCCCAAATTGTGAGGGGGGAGAAAGGGGATAAAAAGAGGTTCAGAAAGTAAAAAGAAAAAAAAAAAGAAACAGTTAAAAAAATGAAAATAAAGAAAAAATATAAAAAAGAAAAAAAATATATATATTAGATAAACTAGCTAAAAAACGTTAAAAAAGAAAAGGGTAAAAGTTAAAAAAAATTGGCAGAAGAAGAGAAAAAAAATTGAAAAAAAAATTTAACTGCAAGTCTAAAGAATCATGGGGAGAAAGCCATGAGTTCCGAGCTTTGCTTTCTCCTCCTCTGGAATTCCGCTGCTCTCTTTGGTATTGAAACTGCACACCTTGATTGGTGAACTTGGTCCTGGCTGGATTTCTTGTTGATCTTCTGGGGGAGGGGCCTGTCGTAGTGATTCTCAAGTGTCTTTGCCCCAGGCGGAGTTGCACCGCCCTTACCTGGGGCTGGGCTGAGTAATCCGCTCGGGTTTGCTTTCAGGAGTTTTTGTTCCCTGAGCGCTTTCCGTAGAGTTCCGGAGGATGGGAATGAAGATGGTGGCCTCCCAGTCTCCGGCCCGGAGGGGCCGAGAGCCCGGGGCCCCACTTCTCAGTGCGCCCTCAGAGAACAGCACCCAATTACTCCCGTTACCCTAGCCTCTGGCCGCGCTCCGAGCTGTCTGAGCCTGCGACTGGTTCAAGGTAACCCTGAGCTTAGAGCTCACTCCTCGGCTCTGTTTCTGTAGCTGGCTTCCCCGTTCTAATACCTGTAAGCTCTCTGACACTCAGACACCCCCAATCCTTCTGTGACCCTGTGGGACCTGAGGCCACGCTGACCCCGTGTGGGCATCACCCCGGTTTAGCCTCTGGAACGATGTCCCTCCACGGAACAGACTTTTAAAATTCCTGATTTAGTGCTCTGTTGCTCTGCTGCTTGCCGGGAGCCGGCCCCTCCCTCTGTGGTCTATCTTCCCGTTGCTTTGGATTTACTTCTACGCCAGTCCTACCTTTCAGAAAGTGGTTGATTTTCTTTTTCTAGAATTGCTATTCTTCTCTTCGAACTCCCGTTGGATTTGTAGGTGTTTGCAATCTTTAGATAAGCTATCTAGCTGATCTCCCGCTACCTGAAGTAGTCTCAGCCTGCTACTTCTCAGCCATCTTGACTCCTCCCCCTCCCTTGATGACTTTTAATTTCTGTTATTTTTCCTAGTTTTGTGTGTTTTTTTTTTTGTTTCCAGTTCTAGCCCAAGTTTGGTTATGGTTCTCATTTGTTTGAGCCTGATAAATTATTTCTTATTGGTGGCAGCAAAAATTAGGAAACTGGTTTTATGATTTGATTACTTAATGGTCTTTGTTGAGTGAATGATGGTGACCTATTGTCTGTTGTGTGAGAGCCAATAAAGAATGTTTCTTGATGATCTTTTAAAATTTGTTCTCTTATTGGGAGTCCAAATTGATTGAGAAAATACGCCATGGCCCCTGGAAGGGTAAACAGGTCTTTGAAATCTGGACTGGAGTGTTCTGTTTCTGTATTTATGCTGACCCATTATAGAGGTCATAGAAATTAACCTCCAAGTTCTGTGACTCTTTGAACTGATAAGAAACTTTATCTCTCATCTTGTGAGATGAAATATTTTCTTAGTTTAAAAAGGTATTAATAAATTATAGGGGCACATGATGGCTCAATTGGTTAAGCTTCTACCTTTGGCTCAGGTCATGATATCAGGGTCCTGCTATTGAGCCCCATGTCGGGCTCCCTGTTCAGTGCAGAGTCTTCTTTGCCCTCTCCTCCTGTCCCCTCCTTGCTTGTGCACACTCTCTCTCAAATAAATAAATAAAATCTTAAAAAATATTATAAAGACAAACTCAAGGAGTTCTGTATTAATTGCTTTATAGAGAATAAAGGTACTTACATAAGTCTAATATTTCAAAATTAAATAGAAAATAAACTGATAAAGTAATATTTTAATATACTAGGCTTTTAAGAGATACAAAAATTATTTTCTCAGAAATTTCTACAGCAAAAACCTGTTTACATGAGAATCTACATTCACACGAGTCTCCTGATGACCCAAGACATTTTAATAATTTTGGTTTAAAAACACACATCTTATATTTTTCTTTGTGTTTATTAGTGTGAAGTATGTGTAGAGTTTTTTGGTTTTGTTTTTTGTTTTTTTAAGGATTTTATTAATTTCCTTGAGAGAAAGAGAGAGAGAGAGAGAGAGATAGAGAGAGAGAATGAGCATCAGAAAAGGACAGAGGGAAAAAGAGAGAGAAGCAGACCATGCAGAGCAGGAAGCCTGATGCGGGACTCCATCCCAGGACCTGGAGATTATGACCTGAGCTGAAGGCAGACGCTTAATCTGCTGAGCCACCAAGGTGCCCCTGTAGAGTTTTTATAAGAGTTCAATTTATTAATCCAAATTACTGTTTAGGACTGAGAAAATGTAAAATTTTATGTTCAATTCAACTAAGTCATTATTTTGCAAAACTTTCTTTCTTAAGATTTTATTTATTTATTTGACAGAGATAGACACAGCAAGAAAAGGAACACACATACACACACACTCACACACACACAAAAAAAAAAGAGAAAAAGAAAAAGAAAAGGAACACAAGCAGAGGCAGTGGAAGAAGCAGGCTTCCTGCTGAGCAAGGAGCTGGACTTGGGGATCAATCCCAGGACCCTGGGACCACGACCTGAGCTGAAGGCAGATGCCTAAGGACTGATCCACCCAGGTGCCCCAACAAAACATTTTAATAATAGTAACTATGAATCTAGTATGTTAGGTTGAAAACAGTTTCCAAGATTGATGCTTAATTAATTTAAAAACTTGGACTGCTAATAAGCTGATTTAATTAATAAATAATCTTTTGATAGATTTCTTTTTTTTTAAGATTTTATTTATTTATTTGAGAGAGAGAGAGAGAATGAGAGAGAGAGCATGAGAGGAGAGAGGTTGGCAGGAGAAGCAGACTCCCTGCTGAGCAGGGATCCTGATGTGGGACTCGATCCTGGGACTCCA
Organism: Enhydra lutris kenyoni; assembly: GCF_002288905.1. Taxonomy (NCBI): domain Eukaryota; kingdom Metazoa; phylum Chordata; class Mammalia; order Carnivora; family Mustelidae; genus Enhydra; species Enhydra lutris. The sequence continues at coordinate 27,254,375 of NW_019154086.1, read as the reverse complement.
GGATCATGACCTGAGCCGAAGGCAGTTGCTTAACCAACTGAGCCACCCAGGCACCCCCTTGATAGATAATTTCTAAGTAAGATAAAATATAGATGCTTTGGTTACTAAACATAATTTTCATACACATATTTATATTTATAATATATAATTACATATTTGAATGTATATTTATAATATGCAGTTAGATATATTTATAGTTGTGTAAGATATTATATTTTATAAAATACATGTTAATTTACTTATAAAATATATTTGATATAACAAATATACATTGATGTATAGTGCTACTTAAAATATTGCTTCATATTTTTCTATGTTGTAGAATAGACAAGTTCTTAGGCCATTCTGAGGACTGTGCTCATTCATATCATTTTAAAACATTACAAAAGTGATGTTTGTGGCTATAAAAAGTTGTGCCACGCATTCATGTTAATCTGTAAAATTACTATATAGGATTGATATTTCTTGCTTATCTACCCAGGTTTTTTGTGAAATACAAGGCCATTATTTAGGTTAAAAGTGATCATTAATATGTAGTTTGAACCACAGTAGAATCAATTATAAAAGGGAAATGCAAATGCACACATAAGGCTTTGGGATGAGCTTTTGATTTTCAAGGAAAAAGAGAGAAGTTCTGCCCTAAAGTTTCTGTTTGTCTCAGAATGTGATAGAGTATTGTGAAAGACAAAACTAGAGTGTGTATGGCAAGTTATGCAGGATTAAAGGAAATGAATTTAATTTTCTTGGTTTCTAGTATCTTAGTATGAGAGTAAGCTCTGAAATGTATCAAAGTTTTAGCAATGTTTGCCCAGTTTTGATGAGTTTGTTCATAAGGAAATCACTCTTTTTAGAAAGGAGAGTATGAATACTTTATTTTCAAGTATTATATTAATGCAAAATTAGATTTTGGCTTTTCTTTATTAGAATAAAAATCGATTTGAAAAATTCAGTCTTCTCTTATCCCAAAGTATTACATGGTTACTAATTACATTGTGTGAAATCTGCCCAGGAAATAGCTTTTGTATCTGACCAGAATACTTTTTTGTTATTTTTGACTAATTAATGTTCTTGACTATTTTTTTAAAATGAATTTATATTTTCCTCAATTCTGAACTGGCTAAGTCTTTATAAAGTTGGATGAATTCACTTCAACATTTATGTATAATATTTTAATTAGCATATTGATTAGATAAGCAGTCAAGTACTGTTTCACAGGAAAAATGATCCTATCTTAATCAAATGACCTAATCTTTGACAGCTATTATTTGTTTTGAATTGTATTATTTTAAATACCAATGTGCATCTATTTTCTGATGGATATAAAATAAATTATTTTCTCTTTATTCTTATACTATGTAACCCCAGTGATTTTAGAAACACTTTCAAAAGGTCTGCTAGGTCAACATTATAGTTACAGTAATACTAAAATGTAGAGGCACCTGGGTGGCTCAGTCGTTAAGCATCTGTCTTAGGCTCAGTTCATGATCCCAGGGTTCTAGGATCAAGCCCGACATTGGGGCATCTGGTTCCCTGCTCAGAGGGAAGCCTGCTTCTCCCTCTCCCACTGTCCCTGCTTGTGTTCCCTCTCTCACTGTGTCTATCTCTGTCAAATAAAAAATAAAATATTTTTAAAAATACTAAAATGTTATTTAAATATTTCACATTTATTTTATTTTGAATGTATAGAAAGTTTTCCAAAAGCTATATCTATGATATTGCAGCGGATACAATGCAGAAACAAGTAGGAGAATCCTGTTGTTTTCTATCAAGGGAGACATTTAAAAAAAAAATGCCAGAGAAGTATATACATTGCTCTTCCTACTAATTTCTTCTTGGGGGGTAACAGTTTTTTCCTTAAAAATATTCGGTTTTGGGCACCTGGGCAGCTCAGTGGATTAAAGCATCTGCCTTCAGCTCAGGTTATGATCCCAGGGTCCTGGGATGAGCCCCGCATCAGGTTCTCTGCTTAACGGGAAGCCTGCTTCCCCCTCCCTCTGTCTCTGCCTGCCTCTCTGCCTACTTGTGATCGCTGTCAAATAAATAAATAAATAATCTTTTTAAAAATTTGGTTTTAAGTACTGGACTTATTGTTATTTTAATATCTGTATAGTAAATCTTGACAAATATAGCCTATGTAAACAAAAGCTCTTTGGAATTTTCAGAAATATTTAAGATAGTAAATTTGTATTAACACCAAAAAGCTTGAGAACCACTGTTGTATACTACGCTATGTAAATTGATGAGAATATTTTTTGAATGGTGTCTGATTCTTACTGAACAAAGAATATTTGAATTATGTAAACAGATACTTTACTGAGGCGCTTTCTGTGGAAATACAGTTGTTCATATAGATTCATTAAGAGTCTGTCCTGCCTTTATTTTTTATAATTAAGCAAATCAATGTTGCAGCCAAAGCCCAGAGTGTCACTTAAGAAAGAATAAGCCTTATTTAATCATATATAATCAGCTTACCATCAAAGAACAGAGATTGCATTTCTAATAAGTCCAGGGGTAAGGCAGCAAAAAGTAAGGCTGAACATGTAGTCTCAAATGAACAAAATAAGAATGAGAGCCAACATTACAAAAGAATGTTTAAAAGCAAAAAAGTTTCTAAAATATTGAGAAAAAAATCACCAACACCTGGAGTCCTAAACCCAGAAATAAAGGAAAATATAAAAAGGAAAATATAAAGAACTTTCATAAATAAAATAAGAATTCTGGGGGTGGGGGGGTTCTTGAGGAATAAGGAAAACTATAGCAGATGGAAAAACACAGAGAGTCTGAAGGGAAAAAAAGAGCACTAGGAAGCAAAAACACATATAAATTTGCATAAAACAATATCCTCAGTGACATTTAAAGTATATATTGTATTAAAATACACAGCAAAATTGTACAAATGAAGGAGACTCATAAAGATATGGTATTCTAGCTGCTTGGATTTTCTGGGACATGGTGATAGTAATTTTGATAGTAGCTTTAAATAAGTCAAAATGTATGTCTTTATCTCTAGACTATTAAGATACTGGTAAAATAATGTATACATATCAAGTGAATAGGGAAAAATATACAATTTGTAAAAGAACAAAAATGGAACATAGAATATATATGACAAATATAAATCCAAGTCAAAACTTTTGTATTTGAATAAATTATAGACAATAAGAAAAAGAATCTAAGATTGAATTTTTTAAAATATTGCTTTCTTAAGTGGCACATCTTATATATGTTGAAAATAAAATGGGAAAATATATATCATGTATGCAGTAATGAAAGATGTCATAATTATATTCATATCAGACTACATAGATTTTGAGATAATTATTTCATAATAAAATAATATCCAATTCATTATGTAATTATAAATCCTAATTTTAATATATTTAATAACAGAGTAGAACATTGAAAATCTTGGCAGATATAAAGGTGAAATAGATAAATCTACCATCATTTACAAAATTTGAATACCATTCCTTCAAAAATTGGTTTGAATAATCTAAAAAATAACAAGAATATAGCTTAGACAAAACAATGAAAAATGGACTTGACATATGTAGAACACTACATTCAACTGCCAAATACACATTCCTTGAAAACATATGGAGTATTTATGTTCTTCTAAAGTTAATTTCACACCTAAATGGTTTCACTGGAGAATATTTTAAAATATTTGCCTTCATAGGGATTAACAGAAAGAGGAAACACTTCCCAAATATTTTCATGAGGTCAAGTTACATTTGATACCAAAACTTGTCAAAGCTATAAAGAGGAAAAAGCATTACAGACTAATACATTCTTCAATATGATGAGATGATCCATTTTATTTTTTTATTTTATTATTATTTATTTTAGGTGGTGATGAATTTCTTTTTTATTTTTTTTATTAACATATAATGTATTATTAGCCCCAGGGGTACAGGTGTGTGAATTACCAGGTTTACACACTTCATAGCACATAACTTCCCCAATGTCCATAACCCCACCCACTCTCTCTACCCCCCTACCCCCCAGAAACTGTTTGTATTATGACATTAAGAGTCTCTTATGGTTTGTCTCCCTCCCGATCCCATCTTATTTCATTTATTCTTTTCCTACCCTCCAACCCCCCCAAATTGCCTCTCAACTTCCTCATATCAGGGAGATCATATGATAATTGCCTTTCTCTGATTGACTTATTTCGCTAAGCATAATACCCTCTAGTTCCATCCACGTCATCACAAATGGCAAGATTTCATTTCTTTTGCTGGCTGCACAGTATTCCATTATATCTATATACATATATATACATACATATATATATATGTAAAGAAGAGGTGATATATATATATATCACCTCTTCTTTATCCATCCATCTGTTGATGGACATCTAGGTTCTTTGCATAGTTTGGCTATTGTGGACATTGCTGCTATAAACATTCGGGTGCATGTGCCACTTCGGATCACTACATTTGTATCTTTAGGGTAAATACCCAGTAGTGAAATTGCTGGGTCATAGGGTAGCTCTATTTTCAACTTTTTGAGGAACCTTCGGGTTGTTTTCCAGAGTGGCTGCACCAGCTTGCATTCCCACCAAAAGTGTAGGAGGGTTCCCCTTTCTCTGCATCCTCACCAGCATCTGTCATTTCCTGACTTGTTAATTTTAGCCATTCTGACTGGTGTGAGGTGGTATCTCATTTTGGTTTTGATTTATATTTCCCTGATGCCGAGTGATGTGGAGCACTTTTTCATGTGTCTCTTGACCATCTGGATGTCTTCTTTGTAGAAATGTCTGTTCATATCCTCTGCCCATTTCTTGATTGGATTATTTGTTCCTTGGGTATTGAGTTTGATAAGTTCTTTATAGATTTTGGATACTAGCCCTTTATCTGATATGTCATTTGCAAATATTTTCAGCCCTTCTGTCAGTTGTCTTTTGATTTTTGACTGTTTCCTTTGCTGTGCAAAAGCTTTTAATCTTGATGAAGTCCCAATAGTTCATTTATGCCCTTGCTTCCCTTGCCTTTTGTGATGTTTTTAGGAAGAAATTGTTGTGGCTGAGGTCGAAGAGGTTACTCCCTGTGTCCTCCTCAAGGGTTTTGATGGATTCCTTTCTCACATTGAGGTCCTTCATCCATTTGGATCTAGTTTCATGTGTGGTGTAAGGAAATGGTCCAGTTTCATTTTTCTGCATGTGGCTGTCTAATTTCCCCAACACCATTTGTTGAAGAGATTGTCTTCTCTTCCAAAGGACATTCTTTCCTGCTTTGTCAAAAATTAGTTGACCATAGAGTTGAGGGTCTGTTTCTGGGCTCTCTATGCTCTTCCATTGATCTATGTATCTGTTTTTGTACCAGTACCATACTGTCTTGATGATGACAGCTTTGTAATAGAGCTTGCAGTCTGGAATTGTGATGCCACCAACTTTGGCTTTCTTTTTCAATATTCCACTGATATTCGAGGTCTTTTCTGATTCCATACAAATTTTAGGATTATTTATTCCATTTCTTTGAAAAAAAAAATGGATGGGATTTTGATAGGGATTGCATTAAATGTGTAGATTGCTTTAGGTAGCATAGACATTTTCACAATATTTGTTCTTCCAGTCCATGAGCATGGAACATTTTTCAATTTCTTTGTGTCTTCCTCAATTTCTTTCATGAGTACTTTATAGTTTTCTGAGTATAGATTCTTTTGCCTCTTTGGTTAGGTTTATTCCTAGGTATCTCATGGTTCTGGGTGCAATTGTAAATGGGATCATCTCCTTAATTTCTCTTTCTTGTGTCTCTTTGTTGTTGTAAAGAAATGCAACCGATTTCTGTGCATTGATTTTATATCCTGACACTTAACTGAATTCCTGTACAAGTTCTGGCAGATTTAAAGTGGTGTCTTTTGGGTTTCCCACATATAGAATCATATCATCTGCAAAGAGTGATAGTTTGATTTCTTCTTTGCTGATGTGGATGCCTTTAATTTCTTTTTGTTGTCTGATTGCTGAGGCTAGGACTTCTAGTATTATGTTGAATAGCAGTGGTGATAATGGATATCCCTGCCATATTCCTGACCTTAGCAGAAATCTCTAAGTTTTTCTCCATTGAGATTGATATTTGCAGTGGAATTTTCATAGATGGCTTTGATAATATTGAGGTATGTACCCTCTATCCCTACCCTTTGCAGAGTTTTGATCAGGAAAGGATATTGTACTCTGTCAAATGCTTTTTTCAGCATCTATTGAGAGTATCATATGGTTCTTGTTCTTTCTTTTATTAATGTGTTGTATCACATTGATTGATTTACGGATGTTGAACCAAACTTGCAGCCCTAGAATAAATCCCACTTGGTCGTGGTGAATAATCCTTTTAATGTACTGTTGAATCCTATTGGCTAGTATTTTGGTGAGAATTTTTGCATCTGTGTTCATCAAGGATATTGGTCTGTAATTCTCTTTTTTGATGGGATCTTTGTCTGGTTTTGGGATCAAGGTGATGATGCCTCATAAAATGAGTTTGGAAGTTCTCCTTCCATTTCTGTTTTTTTGGAACAGTTTCAGGAGAATAGGAATTAATTCTTCTTTAAATGTTTGGTAGAATTCCCCAGGAAGCCATCTGGCCCTGGGCTCTTGTTTGTTGGGAGATTCGAAGCAGATGACTGCTTCAATCTCCTTACTGATTATGGGTGAGTTCAGGTTTTCTATTTCTTCCTGGTTCAGTTTTGGTAGTTCATATTCTCAAGGAATGCATCCATTTTTTCCAGATGGTCAAATTTGCTGGTTTATAGTTGCTCATAATAAGTTCTTATTATGTTTGTATTTCTTCGATGTTGGTTGTGATGTCTCCTCATTCATTCATGATTTTATTTTTTGGGGTCCTTTCTTTTTTCTTTTTGATAAGTCTGGCCAGGGGTTTGTCAATCTTATTAATTCTTTCAAAGAACCAGTTTGTAGTTTCATTGATTTGTTCTATTCTTTTTTTTTTTTTTTTTTGGTTTCTGTTTCATTGATTTCTGCTCTGATCTTTATTATTTCTCTATTCCTGCTGGGTTTAGGCTTTCTTTGTTGTTCTTTCTCCAGCTCCTTTAGGTGTAGGGTTAGGTTGTGTATTTGAGACCTTTCTTGTTTCTTGAGAAAGCCTTGTATTCCTATATATTTTCCTCTCAGGACTCTCTTTGTTGTGTTCCACCGATTTTGAACAGTTGTGTTTTCTTTATCACTTATTTCCATGAATTTTTTCCAATTCTTCTTTAATTTCCTGGTTGACCCATTCATTCTTTAGAAGGATATTCTTTAGTCTCCATATATTTGGGTTCTTTCCAAATTTCCTCTTGTGATTGAGTTCTAGCTTCAGAGCATTGTGGTCTGAAAATATGCAGGGAATGATCCCAATCTTGTGATACCAGTTGAGACCTGACTTAAGACCCAGTATCTGGTCTATTCTGGAGAATGTTCCATGTGCACTAGAGAAGAATGTGTATTCTGTTGCTCTGAGATGGAATTTTCTGAATATATCTGTGATGTTCATCTGATCTAGTGTGTCATTTAAGGTCTTTATTTCCTTGTTGATCTTTTGCTTGGATGATCTGTCCATTTCAGTGAGGGGGGTGTTAACATCCCCTACTATTATTGTATTATTGTTGATGTGTTTCTTTGATTTTGTTATTAATTGGTTTATATACTTGGCTACCCCCATGTAAGGGGCATAGATATTTAAAACTGTTAGATCTTCTTGTTGGACAGACCCTTCGAGTATGAAATAGTGTCTTTCCTCATCTCTTATTTTAGTCTTTGGCTTAAAATCTAATTGATCTGATATAAGGATTGCCACCCCAGCTTTCTTTTGATGTCCATTAGTATAGCAAATTTTTTCCACCCCCTCACTTTAAATCTGGAAGTGCCGTGGGTCTAAAATGAGTCATTTGAGGAAGGATATTGATGTTTTTGTTGTTGTTGTTGTTTTTATCCATTCTGATACCCTGTGTCTTTTGATTGGGGCATTTAGCCCATTTTCATTCAGGGTACCTATTGAGAGATATTAATTTAGTGCCATTGTATTTCCTGTAAAGTGACTGTAACTGTATATTGTCTCTGTTCCTTTCTGGTCTACTACTTTTAGGCTCTCTTTTTGCCTTAGAGGACCACTTTCAATATTTCCTGTAGAGCTCGTTTTGTGTTTACAAAGTCTTTGTTTTGTTTGTACTGGAAGCTTTTTATCTCTCCTTCTATTTTCAATGATTGCTTAGCTGGATATAGTATTCTTGGCTGAATGTTTTTCTCATTTAGTTCTCTGAATATATCATGCCAGCTCTTTCTGGCCTGCCAGGTCTCTGTGGATAATTCTGCTGCCAATCTAATATTTTTACCATTGTATGTTACAGACTTCTTGTTCCAGGCTGCTTTCAGGATTTTCTCATTGTTGCTAAGACTTGTAAATTTTAGTATTACAGGATGGGATGTGGACTTATTCTTATTGATTTTGAGAGGGGGTTCTCTGCACCTCCTGGATGTTGATGCTTGACCCTTTGCCATATTAGGGAAATTCTCTCCAATAATTCTCTCCAATATACCTTGTACTCCCCTCTCTCTTCTTCTTCTGGAATCCCAATTATTCTAATGTTGTTTTATCTTATGGTATCACTTATCTTTTAAATTCTCCCCTTGTGGTCCAATAGTTGTTTGTCTCTCTTTTGCTCAGCTTCTTTATTCTCTGTCATTTGGTCTTCTATATCCCTAATTCTCTCTTCTGCTTCATTTATCCTAGGAGTAAGAGCCTCCATTTTTATTACACCTCATTAATAGTTTTTTTTTTTTAAATTTCTACTTGGTTAGACATTAATTCTTTTATTTCTCCAGAAAGGGCTTTTATTTCTCCAGACAGCATTTCTCTAATATCTTCCATGCGTTTTTCAAGCCCAGCTAACACCTTGAGAATCATCATTCTGAACTCTAAATCTGACATATTACCAATGTCCATATTGATTAGTTCCCTAGGCTTCACTACTGCCTCTTGTTCTTTTTTTTTTTTTTCTGGTGAGTTTTTCCACCTTGTCATTTTATCCAGATAAGACTATATGAAGGAGAAGATGGAGGAGAAGTAGTAGGCTGAGACTACATCAGGTAGCAGCAGATCAGCTAGATAGCTTATCTAAAGATTGCAAACACCTACAAATCCAACGGGAGATCTAAGAGAAGAACAGCAATTCTAGAAACAGAAAATCAACCACTTTCTGAAAGGTAGGACTGGCGGAGAAGTGAATCCAAAGCGACGGGAAGATAGACTGCGGAGGGAGGGGCCGGCTCCCAGCAAGCAGCGGAGCAACAGAGCACTAAATCAGGAATTTTAAAAGTCTGTTCCGTGGAGGGACATCGTTCCAGAGGTTAAACCGGGGTGATGCCCACGCGGGGTCAGCGTGGCCTCAGGTCCCGCAGGGTCACAGAAGGATTGGGGCTGAGTGTCACAGAGTTTGCAGGTATTAGAACGGGGAAGCCGGCTACAGAGACAGAGCCGAGGAGCGAGCTCTCATCTTGGGGTTACCTTGAACCGATCGCAGGCTTGGTGGGCTCGGAGCGCGGCCAGAGGCCAAGGAGACGGGAGTAATTGGGAGCTATTCTCTGAGGGCGCACTGAGGAGTGGGGCCCCAAGCTCTCGGCTCCTCCTGGCCAGAGACTGGGAGGCCGCTATTTTCATTCCCATCCTCAGGAACTCTACAGAAAGCATTCAGGGAACAAAAGCTCCTGAAAGCAAACCCGAGCTGATTACTCAGCCTGGCCACTGGTAAGGGTGGTGCAATTCTGCCTGGGGCAAAGACACTTGAGAATCGCTACAACAGGCCCCTCCCCCAGAAGATCAACAAGAAATCCAGCCAGGACAAAGTTCACCTACCAAGGAGTGCAGGTTCAATACCAAGGAGAGCAGCGGAATTCCAGAGGTAAGGAACACAGCAGGGATGTCCATTATCACCACTACTATTCAACTAGTACTAGAAGTCCTAGCCTCAGCAATCAGACAGCAAAAGGAAATTAAAGGCATTCAAATCGGCAAAGAAGAAGTCAAACTATCACTCTTCGCAGATGATATGATACTATATGTGGAAAACCCAAAAGACTCCACTCCAAAACTGCTAGAACTTGTACAGGAATTCAGTAAAGTGTCAGGATATAAAATCAATGCACAGAAATCAGTTGCATTTCTCTACACCAACAACAAGGCAGAAGAAAGAGAAATTAAGGAGTCAATCCCATTTACAATTGCACCCAAAACTATGAGATACCTAGGAATAAACCTAACCAAAGAGGCAAAAGAATCTATACTCAGAAAACTATAAAGTACTCATGAAAGAAATTGAGGAAGACACAAAGAAATGGAAAAATGTTCCACGCTCCTGGATTGGAAGAATAAATATTGTGAAAATGTCTATGCTACCTAAAGCAATCTACACATTTAATGCAATTCCTATCAAAGTACCATCCATTTTTTTCAAAGAAATGGAACAAATAATCCTAAAATTTATATGGAACCAGAAAAGACCTCGAATAGCCAAAGCAATATTGAAAAAGAAAGCCAAAGTTGGTGGCATCACAATTCTGGACTTCAAGCTCTATTACAAAGCTGTCATCATCAAGACAGCATGGTAGTGGCACAGAAACAGACACATAGATCACTGGAACAGAATAGAGAGCCCAGAAATAGACCCTCAACTCTATGGGTCAACTAATCTTCGACAAAGCAGGAAAGAATGTCCAATGGAAAAAAGACAGCCTCTTCAATAAATGGTGTTGGGAAAATTGGACAGCCACATGCAGAAAAATGAAATTGGATCATTTCCTTACACCACACACGAAAATAGACTCAAAATGGATGAAGGACCTCAATGTGAGAAAGGAATCCATCAAAATCCTTGAGGAGAACACAGGCAGCAACCTCTTCGACCTCAGCCGCAGCAACATCTTCCTAGGAACATCGCCAAAGGCAAGAGAAGCAAGGGCAAAAATGAACTATTGGGATTTTATCAAGATCAAAAGCTTTTGCACAGCAAAGGAAACAGTTAACAAAACCAAAAGACAACTGACAGAATGGGAGAAGATATTTGCAAATGACATATCGGATAAAGGGCTAGTGTCCAAAATCTATAAAGAACTTAGCAAACTCAACACCCAAAGAACAAATAATCCAATCAAGAAATGGGCAGAAGACATGAACAGACATTTCTGCAAAGAAGACATCCAGATGGCCAAAACACACATGAAAAAGTGTTCCACATCACTCAGCATCAGGGAAATACAAATCAAAACCACAATGAGATATCACCTCACA
>NW_019154086.1:27242793-27242996 GCF_002288905.1 Enhydra lutris kenyoni | reverse complement strand
CATCAGGGAAATACAAATCAAAACCACAATGAGATATCACCTCACACTAGTCAGAATGGCTAAAATTAACAAGTCAGGAATGACAGATGCTGGCGAGGATGCGGAGAAAGGGGAACCCTCCTACACTGTTGGTGGGAATGCAAGCTGGTGCAACCACTCTGGAAAACAGCTTGGAGGTTCCTCAAAATGTTGAAAATAGAACT
>NW_019154086.1:27185905-27242693 GCF_002288905.1 Enhydra lutris kenyoni | reverse complement strand
TTCTGCAAAGAAGACATCCAGATGGCCAAAACACACATGAAAAAGTGTTCCACATCACTCAGCATCAGGGAAATACAAATCAAAACCACAATGAGATGTCACCTCACACTAGTCAGAATGGCTAAAATTAACAAGTCAGGAAATGACAGATGCTGGTGAGGATGCGGAGAAAGGGGAACCCTCTTACACTGCTGGTGGGAATGCAAGCTGGTACAACCATTCTGGAAAACAGCTTGGAGGTTCCTCAAAATGTTGAAAATAGAACTACCCTATGACCCAGAAATTGCACTACTGGGTATTTACCCTAAAGATACAAACGTAGTGATCCGAATTTGCACATGCACCCAAATGTTTATAACAGCAATATCTACAATAGCCAAACTATGGAAAGAACCTAGATGTCCATCAACAGATGAATGGATAAAGAAGATGTGGTATATATGCACAGTGGAATACTATGCAGCCATCAAAAGAAATGAAATCTTGCCATTTGCGACAACGTGGATGGAACTAGAGGGTAACATGCTTAGCGAAATAAGTCAATCGAAAAAGACTACTATCATATGATCTCCTTGATATGAGGGAGAGGAGATCGAACTTGTGGGGTTAAGGGGGTAGGAGAAGAGTAAATGAAACAAGATGGGATTAGGAGGGAGACAAATCATAGACTCTTAATCTCACAAAACAAACTGAGAGTTGATGGGGGGAGGGGGTTGGGAAAAAGGGGTGGAGTTATGGACATTGGAGAGGGTATGTGCTTTGGTGAGTGCTGTGAAGTATGTAAACCTGGCAATTCACAGACCTGTACCCCTGGGGATAAAAATATATGTTTATAAAAAATAAAATTAATAAAAAATTTAAAAAAAAAGTCATCAAGGGAAAGGTCTAATGACCCTTGGGAGTCACTGTGGACTCCAAGGCATGATGTGTGGGCAGGTGTTTTTCTCAGGTGATTAAGTCTCTGGGAAGTAAGTCCGTGAAAATTCCAAAAGTGTTAAAGTTCAATTTTCTGAAGTTAAAGTATGACTAACATACAAACATATAATAAACATGTTTCAATGATTTTATTCATCTTATTCATCAATGAGGGATCAAGTAAGGTGGGAAAACTGGCTCAAAGGATGATTCAGGGAACAGAAATTTATATCAAAGGATTCCTGAAAAGAGTTTGGTAGAAATAAAAGTGTTAAATGTCCTATAAGCCTTGAAAATGAAACACTGAAACCTTTGGGTTTATCTTTTGTACCCGACAAAAACCTGTAAGTTAACATTGAATTTCACAGTTTCAGGGCTCTAATAAGATAATACATAGTAAAGTAAAATACAGGTGCATCCTCCTAGATAATTAAATTCTTGAGTGAGCCTGTTAAACAATGACATTGAAAGGACATGTAGTCATCTTCCTGCTTTATTTCCAAGTTATGGAATTTTTTTTTTTCTTAAAGTAATGGTAAAAAGAATCTTGCCACACATAAAAGGCTTAGCAAGGTCATTCAAACATAGAAAGCAATTCATTTTAACTTTCACAATCTGGCATGATATTGTAACTTTCACAAGGGAACTATTTAATCAATTGTTAACAACCACAAATGTTAAGTGAAAATAATGTACTTGGTGTCAGCCTACATCTTTTAATTAAAAATATAAGTTATTAGTAACTAATAAATATTGTAGGTATAAACAACACATTTTACACACCAGTATATACTTTCAAGCTCTTTCCTGGAATCTTAATGCAATGGCATAAAGAAAACAGGGTCAATTTACATCCCTATTACACTGATTATATTCTATTTTGGGGCCAAAGTATATAAAAGATATCTTTGCTTATCATGTTTTGTTAGGAAGACCTAGATTAAGCACAGAGCTGTAAAAATAGCTTGTACATTATTAAAATATGTGACCACATTTTCTATAAATCTACATATTAAGGACTTAAAATTTTTTAATTGCCAGTTGAATTTCTTAGAGGAGATTCTTATATCACATTTAAATGGAACCTAATTTCCTAAGTTGAAAAAAAGTCCTGAACGGGTTAAATATGGCCTTATATGCCCAACACATTTTTTTCCACTTGGGTAGATGACATTTTAAAAATCTGCTGTTGTAAATGATCTTATTATCATTAACAGCCAAATCCACATATGGCAGAGCTCTTACTGCCCTCTATGTTCAACTAGTCCACCTGTTTTTCATTAGTTAAACTATCAATGCCTAACTATAGCAAGCCTTTTTGGGTTTAAATTATGGCAGCTCTATAGGGCAGATCTTTCATTTAACTTAATCATATTTTTCATTAATCAAGTGTAACTATTATATATATATAATTATACTTATATTATATAAATATATGATTATATATAATTATGTATATGTGTTAGATATGCCTGATTTTACACACACACACACACCCCTACTACATATATGTCTGCAATGCAATAGTAAGAGATTCCCTATAGTTGTAAGGTAATTTATATTTGCTATAATATTTTAAGAGATTCTTTAGGTGAAGTAAGGAACTTAGAATCAGAATTCTATGAGATGATTTTTGTATCTATCTCAGTGGTTTTCATTTTGTGGTATTTTTCTAATACCAAGCAAAGACTCCAAGGCAAAATAATTTTAGAAAGAAAACTAATTTATTTCAAACAATTTTTTAAGAGGATTCATGTTTTATATATTCAGGCTTAACAACTAAAAATACAAGTATTAAAAAGAAAAACAAATTTTAAAAAGCAAACAAACAGAAATTACTACTAGGTAACCAGATGCAACTGATCTGTTCATGGTGTCAGAAGAGGTTTTTTTTGTTGTTGTTGTTACATGCTTACTATTATTGCAAAGTTTATTATGTATTACTGTTGCCAAGATAAGGAATAAGGTTGTTAGAATCAATGACTTAAAGAAAATGGCCAAGGTTTTATTTATTTGGGGAAGAGAACTAGGGAGAATCACCCTAAATTTTCATTAGTTTCATCTATTTCAGTGGGCAAAATATTTTACTTTTGTGACTGGGTTATGATGTAGAGGAAGGGCAAGATGTCAGCTTTGTTCCTATAATACCAATAAATGTAACAGAAAAGAAAATAGCAATCATAACAAAATTATAATAATACTACTCTTCTTTCCAAAATATTTATTGTGCATCTATTTTGGATCAGACTCTGAGGATATGGCTATGAATATAACAAAGTTTTTGCTTTCCAATAGCTTACAGTATAGTGTTGGAGGCAGAGAGTAAATAATTAAAGAAGCCAACATATCTGTCAGATATTGACAACAGCTGTCAAGGAGCACGAGCAAGTCTCCGGGAACACAGCTAAAGTCAATCAAAGTTTTATTTAGTTTGCTGCAGGAAAGGAGAGCATGCGCCCAAGCAGCTTTCAGAGTATCTCTATAAAGGGGGTTGGAGGAGCTTTGCAGGAGTTGGTATGTGCTGAATGGTTCCAGAGAGGAATTAGGGAAGTGGGTGCCAGGTAGTGTTTAGATGTGCTGGCATACAAATAATATTTCAAGCGATAGAAGTGGATGAGATCACGTCTATTGAGTGTGAACATAAACAGCATTCTCAAGACTAAGCCCTAGAATACCTCATAATGAGAAGAAATGTCCCATAAAGTAAGAAGAAAACCAGAAAAGGCCAGTGTCCTGAGAATAAAGTGTTTGTAGCAGATTATTAATTTGCATTGTTACTTGTGAATATTGAATGAGTCTGACTCTAGAGTCCCATCAAGTTACATCTTGGTAACCAGATTAGGTGGGAATTTGGCTACAGGAAGAAAATGGTCTGACTCTGTTTTTCATTGTTGTTGCTGCTATTTAAAAAAAAATAATGCTTTCATATCATGTTTGATAATTATAACTTCCTGGTTCACTAATTATAACAGTTATACTGATGAAGTCTCTGATGTCAAATAATCCATATGATAAATAACTTTCAGTAATTGTCCCAAGCTATACATTATTATATATGGTCATTAAGTGAATTGCAGGGCTCAAATTATGACTTCTGACTTCAGTTGTAGCTTTTATCATTATACCTAATTGAGACCATAAACCGATAGTTTATCATCATTACCAGCACATTAGAACTATGTGTGGAAATTTGAAATTTGGGTGCCAGGCTTCACCACTAGTTCTGAATTCTTTTACCTCATTGGTTTAACTGGATGAACTCTAGAGTATATCCACTGGGAAAATCACTGTTTTAGAGATGTCTACAAAAATGGTAACTGGACTGTTTTTACAGAGTTCAAAACAAGACCACCCTGAATCAGAATCTCATAGGATAGAGTTTGTAAATCTTGAGATTCAGCTAGCTTCCTAGGTTATTTTTAAAAGATTGAAAACCAAAGATAAAGTAAGCTGATTTCCAAACATTACAGCACATTAGAAGTGTCTGGGAAAATAAAAATCTTGACACAAGGTCATATCAATTAAATTAGAATGTCTGGGGTGGGAAACAGACAATTTTAGGTCTTAAATGTCAGTGTGAAGCAAAGTTTGGGAACCACTGGCATAATGAAACAAGTGAAACAAATGTGCAGATTTTATGAATTGATAAAGATGAGACTATTAAGTTTGAAACATGAAACTCCTTTGAATCTTGACTTATACAATGACAATTTCATCAGTTTAAAATAAAATAGTGTCAAAGACAAATACCACATAATTTCACTTATATGTGGAATTTAGGAAACAAAACAAATGAACAAAGAAAAAAATAAAAAGACCAACCAGAAAACAGACTCTTATTTATACAGAACAAACTTAATATTACGGAGTGAGGTAAGTGGGGGGACAGGTAGAATAAATAGGTGAAGGGTACGGAGAATATACTTAACATGATGAGCCCTGAGTAATGTATAGAGTTGTTGAATCACTATATTGTACACCTGAAACTAATGCTGTATGTTTGCTATACTGGAATTAAAGATCAGGGGAAAAAATAGTGTCCATGGATATCCTGCAAAACCCTTTATTTGGTTTTTGCTAAATACTTTGCAGAGCATACCTCTCTTCTAGAGAATATAAAAAATAGTTTTATGAAAGACTACCTCATAAATCTGAATCTGATGTTTTTGGTCAGCCTTTAGCATTTTGGGGAAAGTCTTAAAGTTTGTAGAACAAAACTAAAATCATATCGCCTTTTTCATATGCAGATAATACATTGCATAATTGCAGAAGTTTGCATTTTATTTTTTTTTCAGAGATTGAATTAATTTTTTGAAGTTAAAACAAGTGTTTAGTTGAGACATTTTGAACACTTTGTCCTGTGATTTAAAAACACACATTCTGAGGTCAAATTTGTGATAAACTAACCGAGCCAAGTGAAATTGAAAATGATGAGAAGACTTGGTTTAGCCAAATGTTGTATATATTTGCACCTCAGTGCCCTTTTGCTAATAAATCGAGTTTGCACTTCTGCCACAAACCTGCCCTGAATCAGTTATCATAATGAAGATGCTTTCATCTTAAGTAGCAATGTCTCTATGCTCCAGAAACCTCTTGGCTCTCTGATAGGCTGAAACAGATTTAATTTTTTTTCTGACAATGAGGCAAATGGGAGTTGCATCTGTTGTGTGGAAGACACTGGTGGAGCAGAAGTAAAACAATCTAAAATAGGAAATATGGTAGGTCTGTTGAGCATAAATGAGGTTTATGCTTTTTTTCTTGCATTTTAAAATGTCAAAAATGAACAATAATACCTAATAAATGCAAATATGTGTACAGAAAACATATAAAATGACTCAGGAACAGGTTTGTGAAAAACTACTTGCATATTTTATGTAAAATCTCATTTTCTTTATTGGCATTAATTACTCACTATAGATTTTCATAAGTATATGTACATTTTGAGAAACCCTACTTGGGCACTAAATATATTTTTATCTTTTTTGCACATGAATTGTGAGCTGCAGAAATAGAAGTAAATGGGGGGTGGAGTGGGGAATACACCTACTTAATGATTAAAGTACACATATTAGGTTTTACCTCTTTCCCTCCCTCAATAGTTTAAAACTGTTTTATCTGACTCAGGCTCCTATTTTTACTGATTATTTTGTTTTAATTACTTCGGAATCCTATTTAGTCAAAATTCGATTTTTACATCCTTTTGCATTTGAAGATGATATGTGCTATTCATAGGATATTTTAGTCATTTCAGATGTGAGCTATTTATAGAAGCATTGCCTCATTTAGTCCATTTTTTAAAAAGACTTTTAAGCTGTTTTTTTTGTTGTTGTTAGTGGCATAATATATGTATTTTTACCATTGGGCACTTCTGTAGACATTTTGAGTGTGTTATTTAATCATTTAACAATTAATAGAATAATTATTAGCTCTGGTAAGACTCCAGTTAATAAGACTCAGGGAGTCCACATGTTTACTCCAAGTGTATTAGGTAAATCCCAAAACTCAGCTTTGAAAACATTTATTTGACTTAAAGGGCCACCCTTTCCCACTGTGACAGAAGAGAACATTTAATGAAATGAGTATAAGAAGATTCTAGACCTAAAGTGAAGCCTGAAGATTTATAACTTTAGATAAAGAACAAGGTTGAAATGAAACAAGTTTTTTATTTTAAAAATGCAAAAAGTCTGAAAAAAATCCATATGTTAAATCTAAATCTTTTTAGTGGTAACAAGTAACCATTGTGTGTGCATGTGTCCACCCATGTGTGGCAATTCAGTATAAAATGTCGAATTTGATACATTTGAGGTGTTACAGGCAATCAGAAAACCATAACATCAGTTGAATGGGTCATCAAAATAGACCATTCTGAAGGGATATTTGTAGCCTTCTTTTGCTAACCTGATGGGGTTGTTAAGGGCAGAGAGGAAAAAAATGTTGTGTTTATCTGCATCATATGCCTAGTTTACATTTGTTTTGCCAAGACCTCAAAAAGGTAGCATCTGGATAAAATAAAACTTGCTGTGAGGTTTCGTCTTGCTAAAAGGAAAAGCATCTGGAGGAGTTGGCAAATGCTGTCCTATTCCTTCAGTGGCAACACATGCTTTTTCTGTATCATTGAGCTTGGGGATATCAAACAATCTTGAATTTCTCTTGGTTCTTGGAATCAGATGTGATAACAATGTGAGTTTGCATAGGTCAGGCAAAGAACTTTGGTTGGAAGACCCCTTTCTCTGATGATCAACTTAAAACAATTGTTTTCTTAGAACTCAGGAAGATGGATTGTGTCCTTGTTGTAAAGATAAGAGATAACAATTCTGAATCTATGAACATCATTTATCTAACTTAATACTATGAATATTTACATAAAATTGGATTCTACAGATTGGTGAGCAGATTTGAAAAGATCATTTATGAGGTTTAAAATAATACCAATATAGGAAAATTGAGTAGTTCTGGTAATGGTATTTTTATTATCTTGTGCTAACTCATGACTTCTCTATACAGACACACTTAGAATTCACTTTATCCACTGATATGGGGCAATATTAGTTACACATTCCTTCATTAATTCATTTATTTATAAGACAGCAAGCATTTACATAGTACCTAATGTATTCTAAGACTATGCTAATGGATAGAAATGTATATTTGAACAAGACCTATATTATCTATGATCTAATTCCCTTCCCATTCAAGAAAAGGAAAACTGACCATATATACATAATTTCTGATTAGAATTATGAAGACACTAATAAAACAGATTGTTGTGACAGATCATCCAAGAAACCTGACCTCTGCACTGAGTTTAAAGGGACTTCTCTCAGGACTGAAGCAGTAAGATGAAAGTCTCTGAAGTGAAAAAGGGCTTAAAAATTTTATGGAGAACTGAGAGGGAGCCAGTGAAGATGAAATGTGATTGAGGGAAGTCAAGGGCTGTATTATGGAATGAAGTTGGAAAGATAGTCCGACCCTATCAAGATGGGTGTTGTAGGCCAGGTCAAGGCATTCATGTTTTATTCTGAAAGCAATAAGGAGCCACCAAAGTTTTTAAACAAGTGAAGTTAGTTGGTTTATATTTTTAAAATGTTACCATGGTTGCTGTATAGAGAATTAACTCTTTGGACCATGAACAGGCCTAGTGAAATCTGTTAAAAAGCCATTTCCATAGTAGGTGAGCTATAGTGGTAGTAGTAGTGGAGGTGGAAGATGATGGGTTTGAGATAGGTTTGGGGAAAAAAAAAATAGAAGAACAGGAAAAGCATTTGCTAAGTATCTGTGTGGGGGAGTAGGGATCTCAACAGAAGAGATGAATAAAGAAATCCCTTACATTTTGATTTCTAGAACTGAATAAAGATTTGGGGGCTATTCAACCATTTACATAAGAGGGAAAGAATAGCTATTAAGGAATCTGATCATTAAGGAAGGGGAGAAGAGGAGCTTCAGGTAGATTATTTTGTGAAGTATGGGCATTAAAAAACACTGTTTCTAATCCTGATTGGATTGGCATTTAGCAGTTCTGAGTTCAAAATGGAAATACTGAGGTGTTTAGAGCCTAAAGGAGAATAAGAGAGCTCAGAACCATGCTCCGTGGCAGCACAAAATAAAATAAGTCATGTGTCTAGTACAGGGGAATAGTAACCAGAGAGAGAGGAGGAGAAGCAAAGCAGGTGAGTGCCAGAAACATGAAGAGCTTTTAATGGGTGAAGTGATAACTGCATCAAATGTTGCAGAAGTTCAAGATTAAAGAGCCTGTGTTGAAGTATATTCAATTTGTTGATGTTACAAAAAGTCTCATATCTCCTTTTATGAAATATAATAAATTTCCATTAAATATTTGCTTCTAAAATAAGTGCTCTCAATAGATATATATTTTTTTTTTTTGGCTTAGAAATTCTGGAAACACCCACTAAAAGCTTGATCAGGAATTAGTACCAAAAATTGATAATGAAGTTAAATGATAACCCTGTTTGAGAAGCAAATTCAAACAGATTTTTAAAAATATCAAATTCTTATATAATAGAATTTGTCACATTTCATTTAAAAATGTCATAAAGGGAAGAAAAAGCATAGCCTTACCCCCTTGTTTTCTTGCTGCACAGTAAAAAATAGAAATAGAAAAAAATATCAAATTTCTAATCTGAGAGAATAAAAAATAATCAGGAGTTGCAATTGGAAGTAAAAGACAAATTCACCACTAGTGAGGGTTTAGCTCTAAGGAAAGTAACTTTATTTCCAGTTAGAAAATAGGCTTTTTAAGTATAGTTTATATATGTGATTATTTTGTGAATTTTAAAAAGTATTGAAAGGAGCAATAGAATTCTTGGTAATCTACTGAAAACTGGCGTTTTTCAAAGCTGGCCTTTGAAACTGTCCTTTGAAAAGTATGTAACCACAGCCAGATCCTGAGGAGAACCATAAATCTAAAGCATGTTTAATTTGAAATAAAATTTGTACTTGGTAAAGAATAGAAATGGCAACTTTTAATTCTATGTACTGTTATACATAATATCTAAAAACCTTAAGGCAGTTGCAGTACCTGAAATTAAATAGGAAATGAAATTATTCCCCGAAGATAATGGAGTTTGTTGTTAGAAATGCATTTAAAAATGCGTACACAAATAGTTTATACTATTATTGTGTACATTACTCAGCAGCTGTAACCTCATTACAAATTCCTCACTGTGTTTCTCAGAATATTACTTTAACCTCTTTGAAGATGATGCTTAAAATACACCTTATGTAGGAGCGCCTGGGTGGCTCAGTGGGTTAAAGCCTCTGTCTTCAGCTCAGGTCATGATCCCAGGGTCCTGGGATCGAGCTCCATGTCAGCCTCTCTGTTCTGAGGGCGACGTGCTTCCTCCTCTCTCTTTGCCTGCCTCTCTGCCTACTTGTAATCTTGCTCTCTATCAAATAAATAAATAAAATATTTTTAAAAAAAGTACACCTTATGTTACTCTTACAGTAATATATTTTTATGGCAAACATGACTCGTTAGTATTATAATACACCAAAACATATCTTGATTCCCTTTAGTGTGGCTGAAACAGTAAATCTGTTGAGAATGTTATCAAGTACCATTATTACTAAATACATATTTTGAAGAACATATGACGAAGTTGGTTGGGTTCCACCATTCATTTCACAAACATAGAAAATGTCAACTATATACCAGGTACCCATCTAGATGTTAGGGATCTATTTGTGATCAAAACCAACATCCTCACTTTCATGGAGAATATAAATATTATACATATCCACTGAAGAAAAAAATGAAACAATCAAGAAAATAGGTGGAATAAAACTGTTAGTGTCTGATTAATCTTCTCTTTGCAGTCTCATATAGGTATCCTGTAGACTAATACTATACATATCCTATTAAAATCCATTTTCATTTAACTACAGATAAAAAAATACAGATCTTGTAAGTACTTTGACTCAGCACATTACAAATTTACTATGTGTTTGGACCTGTGATCCAAGGAACAGTGATGAGATGACTATTGGGTCCCTGCCCTCATGCATATAGTTAATAGGCTAAAGGGCAAGATACTTTTTATTTATTTTCCAAACACACTGTGGTTAGTTTATTCAGAAAAGGTATATGAAAACTAAAAGGTGTGTTGGTACTACTACCTTAAAATCTTGATGTAACTTCATTCTTCCATACATCCCAGCTGTACCTCCATCATGATCCTAATACAAACAGCTCTGAGCCCTCCTTTCCATTAATCTGCTCTTTATATTGCTTTGTGCATTATTTCCTCTCATGCAAGCTCCTGTTGCTTTTATGCTTCCAAGAAATCTCTACCCTTTCCTCTGGAGCTTCCTACAGTGCCAAACCAAACAAAATAAAACAAACAAACAAAAACAGATAAATTCTGAATCCCTTCAAAAAACGCTTCCTTGGCTTCCTTGACATTAAGTGAAACTCTGATTTCTGTAGAGCCCTCTAGAGGAGAGGTGCTTATTGTCTGACATTCCACAAATATCAGCATGGCAAATGGGAACCAGCCATCCCTAATGATTATCTTAGATCATTCAGTTTCTATTAAAAACCCATTTATTTGGGGCCCTTGGCTATACTATCAGTTTCTCCATTCTTCCTCTCACATACTTCTCATGAAGTCATTATCTTTGTCTTCATACTCTGCAAGATGTGAAAATTTTCTAAGTAATATCTATGGACCCAATCAAAATTTTAGTATCTTAAACCTTTTCAACTTTAATCATCATCTTTAATAACCTTCAGGCATTTTTAATACAATAGAAACTGTAATTATAAGTCTGTGGCATAAGTTTGCTTCTCTTCATGAATTTGTTCCATTTACCCACCCTGTTTTATCTAAGCCAATAAATGGTGTGATCTTCTACTTCTTTATCTACCATTTGCCTTCTCACGTTCAATAATGCACCTCCTAAATACCAAATCTAAACATTTATTTCCATCTGTTCACTGTCACTGCCTTAGCCCTTGCTTCCATAGTCACTGGATTTGGGAATGCTATTATTAAAAATACTAAAGAGAAGAAGTCACGTAGTTAGATTAGTTTGCATTTCTTCCCTTGTACTAAAAATACAGATTTTTTTCATGCTACTTTGTTATGAATCTTGGGGGACATTATCATTGTCTCTCTCAGGCAAGCCCTATATAAAAATAATTACTTTAATCTAAAGTTTAATAGGGCTTTAAATATAGGAGGAAAAAAATAAACTTGGGGGATTACCTAAATATTTTCTAAGTGTTGCTTTTCCAAACAGCTTAGTCATGGATAAGTGTCTATGAATCACTTAGCATTTGTCTTCTCCAACATTTTAACAGTAAAACTAAAACATAATTATAATGCTTGTTCTGTTTGTGAGAGGCATACTGTTCAGTTTTTTACCAAGTTATTCATATCTGACTGAGCATTAACTTGAACTATAGATCAGTCAATTCCAACACTCAATCTTATGTGATCAAGAATGCAAATGCATTGGTATCTGTATTAGATAATTTTAGATATTCAAATCAAAGCCAACCCAAACATTGTGGACTAAAAATTACTTTAAACCTTTTGCTAGTTAAGTTTGTGACTATATGACATTCAAAATTTTGACATGTGAGGGTTATAATTTAGAAGATAGACATTCATGGATTCATAAAATACTCTGAAGAGTATTAATTAATTGTCAACATTTGCTGTTTCTGTTGGCAATGAGTGCAGTGCCCCCTCTCTATCTTTAACCCTCCGAGGAGTGAGAATAATTACTATTCTATCTCAGTGATATTATGCCACACAAAAATGTCAACAAGTATAGACAGTTTGCCAATAACTCATTTTTCTTTATCTCCAAGCACAAAATTGGTTATTAAATTTGTTATATTGGTCTTGCAAACTTCTTGGCCTAATAAGATTTGCTTATTTTAAGAGGATCTGTGAGTGTGTGTGTGTGGTTTTAAGCTTTTCTCTTTTTTAAACCAAGTCCATTAATTTTGTATAGAAAATCATCTTTTTGTCCTTGTGTTTCGGTGGGGGTGGGGAGAAACTCAACTGATATATCAGATTGCTGTATTTTGTTAAAAATAATGCAAAATCCGGGGCGCCTGGGTGGCTCAGTGGGTTAAAGCCTCTGCCTTCAGCTCAGGTCATGATCCCAGGGTCCTGGAATCGAGCCCCACATCGGGCTCTCTGCTCAGCGGGGAGCCTGCTTCCTCCTCTCTCTCTCTCTCTGCCTGCCTCTCTGCCTAATTGTGATCTCTGTCAAATAAATAAATAAAATCTTTAAAAAAAAATAATGCAAAATCCTTAGTGGCTTCCCAATACTGCTTGACAGAGTTTCATAACAGAAAATTCACTATGTCCTGGAGGTAAATGGATATTCCCAAAAAGAAAACCCAATTTACAGATATTTGTCATTATACTTACAATTTTTTTAGCTGTTTGTGCAAAGCCATTGATGTGGTAGAATACTATTTTATCATAAGCCCCAAAATAAGTCTTAGAGAAGCCAAATTATTGCCCAAAGAGATAGAGCCAGAATGTGACAAAGGATGAATTGAAACCCAGGCTCTGAACACCATATAATTTATTTTCAGTTCTGCTATCCAGCATTCTGATGGATTAAAGAATTTTTTAGAATTTCATCATAAACAATGCATGAATGATCACTGTTTTACAAAGAAGATTAGCTAAAAAACTTCATACATCATTCTTTATAATTCTCTTAATGGTGTAAATACAGTAGAGTATATCTAAATTTTAATTTGTTTCTACTGGTACATATATTAAAACATTTAACAATAAGAAAATGCTTGAAGGACATAACAAATGTTGCAATTTTACATTTTTTCTTTTTACTCTAGTTAAAATCTTGACCCTCTGTAATTGCCTCTAGCAATCTTTTACAATTTAACAAGACTATATGTCTCATTCCAAATAAGATGATGAAATTGTCAACATGTGTCATTTTATAATTATTTTTTCCTGATATAACTAAAATTTATAATTCCTTCAATAGGAAATCTAGACTACTTAATCCTATATTGTTGTGTGCTTCTATCTTTTTTTTTTTTTTTTAATTTCTTTTCAGCGTAACAGTATTCATTGTTTTTGCACCACACCCAGTGCTCCTTGACAGGAATCCTTCAGAATCCTAGGGGAGAACATAGGCAGTAACCTCTTCGATATCAGCCACAGCAACTTCTTTCAAGATATGTGTGCTTCTATCTTGAGTGAAAGCTTTATCACAGAGATTGTATTCACTCTGTGGCCCTTCAGGACTTGGAAGATTTCTCTCTCTCTTTTTTTTTTTTTTTTTTTTTTTTTAAGATTTCATTCATTCATTCGACAGAGAGAGAAATCACAAGTAGGCAGAGAGGCAGGAAGAGAGAGGGAGAAGCAGGCTCCCCACCGAGCAGAGATCCTGATGCGGGGCCCAATCCCAGGACCCTGAGATCATGACCTGAGCTGATGGCAGAGGCTTAACCAACTGAGCCACCCAGGTACCCCAGACAATCTCTTAAAAGGATAGTTGTTTATAACAAAAAAGTCTGTGCTACTATTTGCTGTCTTACAGCTTGTGTTTTAATGTTTCACTCCTACTCTGTTGAATGATCTTTGCAAGAAAATAAAGGTCAGGATAGAAACGTTAGTTTATATAAGATCATAATTTAAAGAAATTAGGTTTCTGAAATATATTTAAATGTGGTAAAATATTTTAAAGTTTATTGGAATTTTCTGTTTTTAAGTATCTTCTCCCAACGAAGAAACATTTTAAAAAATGTTACTACATAGGGCACCTGGATGGTTCAGGCCAATAAACGTCTGCCTTGGGCTCAGGTCATGATCCTTGGGTTCTGGGATCCAGTCCTGCATTGGGCTCCTTGCTCAGTGGGGAGCCTGCTTCTCCCTCTGCTGCTCCCCCTGTTTGTGCTCTCTCTGTCAAATAAATAAAATCTTTTGAAAAAAGTAAGTACATAAACACACTCTAATATTACTGTACTTCTTTTGTGAAACTTTTCAATTGTGGAAAAGTGCTCAATAAGTGCTCTGTAACAATGAATGAATTTACTACCTCATATATATTTATATTTCTCTTTGACCTGACTAGTTAATGAAATCATTTCCTTTTCTCTAGCACTCAACTGACCGAAGAGTTTTTCACCCATTCGTCATTTAGATAGCTTAAAATGCCTACAAGTGAATAGAAATAAGATGTACTATATTCTCATTACCCATAACTTTATATTAATACTTTAATATTTAGTTGATATTCAAAGAGATAAAGGTATTTTCCCAACTGGACTTCTTATATAAATTAGATTACAATTTAGAGTGTTTAAGTGCTTTAAAGGGAAAAAGATTCAAATGCAATCATCAATAGGAAATACTATTTATTACTAGATGAATGTGATTTTCTTTATTTTTTCTTTCTTTACATGTACTAGTTTGTAAGGGCTTCTAAAGGTGTTAGCATTTGAGAATAATAAAAGTTACTAAAAATATTCTCTAGTTCACCTACAAGGTTTAAGAGAAAATTGGCTTGGTTTATGAGCATAACAAAAAATAATGGCATCAACTCCCTGATTCTACATTTTCTAAGACAATGCTCTATTGTAATATTGGCCTGAGAATTCCACAACATTAAATTTTACCTATTGATTGCAATTTATGTAAAATTGTATTTGGAAGTTATCTTATTTCAATTCTACTGAAGTTCTCCTTTTTTTTTTTTTAAGTTCTATTTTTTTGATTGCCTCTTTAGCTTTTCTTTTGCTCCTACCTAATTGTAGCTTCTGTATAAACTTTCACTTTGTTCTAGTAAGTATTACAATGTTTATTTATGTAATTTTATATAATACAATTTCAGATTCATAAAGACTTTCAGATGACATAAAATTTTAATCTTATTGAGATTTTTGACAATGAAAGTTGTGTATATTTAAAGTGTACAACATATTTTGCTATATATAAGTGTAAAAGATCACCACTATCAACCTAAATAATTTATCCATCACCTTGACATAGTTACCATCATGTGTGTGTGTGTGTGTGTGTGTGTGTGTGAGACTGTGTGTTCAGAAGATTTAAGATCTATTCTCTTTACAAATCTTAAGTACACAATGCAGATTAAATATCATTTATATAAAATACATAATTATTGATATTTAATATATCTTCCTTACTTTGTTTAAATGTTATGCTTTTATGTTTTGTGTGTAGCTTCTGTATTTTTAATTTAGACTTTGATATATAAATTATGTTTTGTATAATTTAATTCTAAGTATTTTGATAGTTAGGTAAACTTTTTATTTCTAATAGTGTTTACTAAAAATTTACAAAATCCATACCGCTGTGGCTCAAAGTGACCTACATTTAGTCATGCATAACTCTTAGGTTCTTTGAAGTGAATAAAATTAGTTACCAAGAGGTTTGAGAAGGGGTAATCTCACCAGGAGAAATTCTTCTTCACATGCAGCTGTTTATTAAGTAAGCATTAGCTAGTAGTGGTTAAGGAAACAACTCTTGTGTAGATTCAAAAAACTATTGTGTACATTTGAAGTGAGTCCATGTTCCCAGTCCCTTAGGCATTGTGATTCCTTTGGAGAACACAATAGTATTCCACAGACAGGAAACTTGGTTAGTCTTGCTGTTGGTATTAAGCACCCAGAGACCTGTACAATGAGTTAAAGGATTCCTAAAGTAGAGGTTACGGGGCTTGCTGGATGGGTTCTTATACCCCCTTAATATGGGCCTGGAGAATTTTTCTGCAACACTTTATCCAACTACTATATCTTGAATGACTCTCATTTTAAAGTGAACGTACAATTCTGACTTTGATTAGTATTAATTTTGCTGATGAAAACTCATTTCTGATGTTCATCATGCTAATTAGAAAAGTCTTGGTCAATAGCTCAGACCCTTATGGTGTGTCTAACTGTAAAATCCTATTATGTATGCTAAAATATTTTAAGTTGATTGATTTAAATATCTTATTGTAAAAAAAGACATTTTTTACAATTAGAAGTAAATTTGTGGAATAATAATGTCAAAGGTAGGTGTTCTTCTAAGTCAGATTCTTTTGTGCCCAGAAACCTTATTGTGCTTTTGTTTTATCTGTTTCCCCAAACTTGAATGCAGAGGAATATATACAGCTTCTGCATTTAGTCATGAATCAGACACACAAAGCATTCCTAGTCTTCCTCATTATTCACTCTTGTAATACCATAATCCTATCATTAGGTTACAATTAAAAATTAGCTTGTGCAGAGTCCCTAGTTTAATATGTAATGCTTACCAAATACTTATGTGGTAAAATCTGTAAGAGTGAAGTAGGTATTTCTTTAATTTTGTTTTATGACCAGGAGATTCAAATGCAACAATATGTGTTTCATTAGTAATATACAAAATGAAAACACTTTTTCTGGGGCACCTGAGTGGCCCAGTGGGTTAAAGCCTCTGACTTCAGCTCATGTCATGGTCTCAGGGTCCTGGGATCGAGCCCTTCATTGGGCTCTCTGCTCTGCTGGGAGCCTGCTTCCCCCTCTTTCTCTGCCTGCCTCTCTGCCTCCTTGTGATCTTGCTCTCTGTCAAATAAATAAATAAAATCTTAAAAATATATATATCATTTAAATAAATGATTTTTTTTTCTGCTCCGTATTAACATCATGTTTATTTTCCCCATTCATGAATTAACTGGAGTGAGGCTAAAGTTTGTCTCTTATATATGATTTAAACAATGGAAACTAGATTTCCAACAATAGGGAAATGGTTAAATTCTCCCACTGTATATTTTAAGTTTTTATTTAAATTCCAGTTAGTTAATGTGTAGTGTGATATTGGTTTCAGGAGTAGAATTTAGTGATTCATCACTGACATATAACACCAAGTGCTCATCACAAGTGCCTTCCTTAATCCCCATCCCCTTCTCACCCATACCCCATTAATCCCCCACCCTTCCCCTCAGGTAACCCTTAGTTTTTTCTTTCTAGTTAAGAGTCTCTTATGGCTTGTTTCCCTTTTCCTCCCTTCCCCTATGTTCATCTGTTTTGTTTCTTAAATTCCATATATGAATGAAATAATATGGTATTTGTCTTTCTCTAAGTTCTTTTGCTTAGCATCCCCTATTTCTTTTTGTGTCTAGAATGTAGCTGATTATGTAACCTATAACCCCATTATAAATGATTATCTCATAATAAAGGAAACCTTTTTTAAGATTTTATTTATTCGAGAGAGAGCACGCATGTGAGAGCAAGCACATGCTAGGAGTGGGCGAAGGGGCAGAAGGAGAAGTAGAGGGAGAAGCAAACTCCCTGCTGAGCAGGGAGCCTGATGCAGGGGCTTAATCCCAGGGCCCTGGGAGCATGACCTGAACCCTGAGGCAAAAGCAGAGGCTTAACCAATTGAACCACCCAGGTGCCCCAGTCAAAGAAATTGTTTAATATGATTAGTGAATAAAGCAAATTTTAAAGTTATATATAACTTATACATAACAATATAACTATATTGTCTCAATTTAGGGAGAGAGTGAGAAAGTACTTCCTTCAGGCATAAACTAGGGCAAACAGCTCTCAAAATGTTCTGGGAGGGGTGTCTGGGTGGCTCAGTAGATTAAGTGACTGCCTTTGGCTCAGATCATGATCCCAGAGTCCTGGGATCAAGCCCCACATCGGACTCCTTGCTCAGTGTGGAGCCTGCTTCTCCCTCTCCCTCTACCTGCTACTCTGCCTGCTTGTACACATTCTCTCTCTCTCCCCCATCTCTCTCTCTCTCTTTGTGTCAAATAAATAATAGAATCTTAAAAAAAAAATGTTCTGGGGACCTTTGAGAGTTCCTAAGGCTTTTTCACTGCAGGGCTAGAATTATTCATAGCTAAAATTCCTTTCAAAGTACAAGACAGATCCCCATTAATTTTACTAAGGTAGTATCCAAAAAGTTTATATGATTTCAAATTCCACATTAAAACTAATTTGGAAAGAAATACTCCTTTGAGTTTTGATGAGGTGCCCAAAGAACATCTTCAACTATCTGGAAAGGCTGCTAAGTTACACTTTGATTTTCCAAATACATACCTGTAGAAGACTGGCTTTTCTTTATATATTTTAATAAAAACCATGTTGTGACAGTTTGAATACATAACTAGATAGAAAAATTTAACGTATTTATTAAAACAGATAATAGTTTTTAAATACACACACACACACACACACATATATATATATATTTGTTTTGGTAAATACATTAAATGTCAAAATAAATACTATGCTGTGACAAACATGTTGTGACCGTTCGAATACATAACTAGATAGAAAAATTTAACATATTTATTAAACCAGATAATACTTAAAAATATATATATATTTGTTTTGGTAAATACATTAAATGTCAGAGTAAATACTATTTTTTAAAATTAAAAGTCTGAGGGGACCTAGAACCAAAATAAGTTAGAACCACTGTACTTCAGTGTTCTAGTCAGTTGAGGATTTCTCTGGTAAATGTAATTTTATGGATTTTCATTGCAGGAAATAATATATGCAAAAAGAGATAAATGCTTATCATCATCAAAAAGTACACAATTTACCCTATTTAAAATATTAACTTAAATTTTAAAATAATATATGAAAGTTTAAACGTTCAAAAGTAGAGTGTACTAACAAATTAGCATCAGTTAAATACATATTAAATACATATTAAACTAGTTTAAAAACCTACATGGACATCAGCTAGGTGGTAGAATAGAGCCCCAGACTTTCCCCTGCAGAGGCATGGACTTGACTTATATTGCCTTTATAAGAAATCTGTAAACCTACTTAAGAGGTTTCCATAACTCAGTCAAGTGAAAAGCCATGTGCATGAACACCCAGTAGGAAAATGTGTTGTAATTATTCTACAGTGGTCTTCTTTCCAATGCAGTGCGGTGTTATAAAAAGGAACTTCTCACCCCCTGATTTTGACTTGGGGAGGAAAAGAGAAGTGGAATGTAAGTCTGAAATTCTGACTTTTGGGGACAGGCTGTTCTAAGGACTATTTTCTGACTTGCATGAATAGAGGTGTTCACATGGAAGGGGATATTAGTTTGGGGGCCTGCTGAAAATAGGAAAAGTGGTTGGGTTCAGAGCTTTCAGGACCACAGACTGAAAGGGGGAGCTCCTGAGTAGAGTGTTTTTGTAATAACTGAAAGCAAGTTATATGGTGTTTGGTGACCTGGATTTCAATAATCCTCTGTCATACTCTAGCTCTGTGACCTTGAGCAATAATTTTGACTAGTAAATCTGGTATTACAGAATGTATTAGGAAGTATTCTCTCAGCTTCTACCTTCTGAGAGAGACTGTAGAAAGTTGATAGAATTTCATCTTTAAACGTTTAATAGAATTCCCCTGTGAACCCATCTGTGCTGACCTTTTCTGTTTCGGAAGGTTAAACATTTCAATTTAATATATATTTAGGCCTACCCACATAATCTGTTTCTCCTTTTGTACGTTTTGGCAGTTCGTGTCTTTCAAGGAATTGGTCCATTTTATCTAGGTCATCAATTTGTGGGCATAGTGTTGTTCATACTATTCTTTCATTTTACTTTTAATGTCCATGAGATCTGTGGTGTTGTCCCCTCCTTCATGTCAGATACTAGCTTGTGTCTTCTCTCTTTTGTTTGTCAGCCTGGCTAGAGGTTTATTACTTTTATTAATCTCCGACAACAAGGTTTTCAGTTGACTTTCTCTATTAATTTCCTGTTTATAAATTTAATAAATTTAATTTATTTTCACTCTAATTTCCATTATGCTTCTTTGAATTCAATTTATTTTTCCTAGTTTCCTTAAAGTAAAAGCTTAGACAACTACTTTTATATTTATCTTCTAGTAAGCTCATTCAACATTATAAACTTTGTTGTAAGCACTACTTTCACATATCTGACAAATTTTAAGTTGCATTTTCTTTTTTTCTCCACAAAAGAGGCTCTGTCTTTTCTTTTTTTTTTGATTTTTCAAAAATTCCAGTTAGTTAACATATAGTACAATATTAGTTTCAAGTGAGTCAACACTTATTTATCCCTGATAAAATTCCCTGCTCTGAAATCTACTCTGTTTGAAACTAATATAGCTATGCCTGCTTTCTTTTAATTGGAAAGCTATGGTTAGAGTAGTATATATTTCTCTATCCATTTGCTTTCATCTATTTGTCTTTATAAAGACATATATACATTAAATATATATAAATATAAATATATATATTTATAAATATTTATTATATAATTAATAAATATTTATATACTTATATATAAATATTTATATATAAAGATATAAAGATATATTAATAAATATATAAAATTTATGAATATAAATATTATAAATATTTATATATATACTTATATATATACAAATATATACCATACCTATATGTGGTGTATATATATACATATATACCATATATAGGTAATATTTTTTGATTCACTCTGATAATCTGTTTTAATTGATGTATTTAGATTGCTAATGTTCCTTTTTTTAATTTATTTTTTCATTGTTCCAAGATGCATTCTTTATGTACCATACCCAGTGCTCCATGCAATGCATGTCCTCCTTAATACCCACCACCAGGCTCACCCATCTCCTCAACCCCCTTCTAAAACCCTCAGTTTGTTTCTCAGAGCCCACAGTACCTCATGGTTTTTCCTCACTCTCCAATTTCCCCCAATTTACTTTTCCCTTCCTTCTCCTAATGTCCTGCATGTTATTCCTTATGCTCCACAAGTAAGTGAAACCATATGATAATTGACTTTTTCTGCTTGACTTATTGCACTTACCATAATCTCCTCCAGTCCCATTCATGTTGATAAAAAAGCTGGGTATATCATTCTGATGGAGACATAATATTCCATTATATATATGAACCACATCTTCTTTATCTGTTCATCTGTTGAAGGGCATCTTGGCTCTTTCCACACTTTGGCAATTGTGGCCATTGCTGCTATGAACATTGGGGTACAGATGGCCCTTCTTTTCACTGCATCTGTATCTTTGGGGTAAATACCCAGTAGTGCAATTGAAGTGTCATAGGGTAGCTCCATTTCTAATTTCTTAAGGAATCTCCACACTGTTTTCCAAAGTGACTGCACCAACTTGCATTCCCACTAACAGTGTAAGAGGGTCCCCCTTTCTCCACATCCTCTCCAACACCTGTTTCTTGTCTTGTTAATTTTGGCCATTCTGACTGGTATAAGGTGGTATCTCAATGTGATTTTCATTTGAATCTCCTTGATGGCTAATGATGAACACTTTTCGTGTGTCTTTTAGCCATTTGTATGTTGTCTTTGGAGAAATGTCTGTTCATGTCTTCTGCCCACTTTTTTTTTTTTTTTTAATGAGACTATCTGTTTTTTGAGTGTTGAGTTTGAGGAGTTCTTTTAGATCTTGGATATCAGCCCTTTGTCTGTAGTATCATTTGTGAATATCTTCTCCCATTTCGGGGTTTGCCTCTTCATTTTGTTGACTGTTTCCTTTGCTTTGCAGAAGCTTTTGATCTTGATGAAGTCCCAAAAGTTCTTTGTTGTTGTTGTTGTTGTTTCCTTTGCCTTTGGAGACCTATCTTGAAAGAAGTTGCTATGGCCGATGTCAAAGAGGTTACTGCCTATGTTCTCCTCTAGGATTTCGATAGATTCCTGCCTCACATTGAGATCTTTTATCCATTTCAAGTTTACCATTGTGTATTACATAAGAGAATGGTTGAGTTTCGTTCTTCTATACATAGTTGTCCAATTTTCCCAGCACCATTTATTGAAGATGCTCTTTTTTCCACTGGATTTTTTTCTTGCTTTGTCGACCATAGAGTTGTGGGTCCATATCTGGACTCTCTACTCTTTTATATTGGTCTATGTGTCTGTTTTTGTGCCAGTACCATGCTTTCTTGGTGATAGTGTTGTGATCACAGCTTTGTAATAAAGCTTGAAATCAGGCAACATGATGTCTCCAGCTTTCTTTTGCTTTTTCGACATTTCTTTAGCAATTTGGGGTCTTTTATGGTTCCATACAAATTTTAGGATTGTTTGTTTCAGCACTTTTGAAAAATGCCAGTGGAATTTTGACCAGGATGGCATTGACAGTGTAGACTGCTCTGGGCAGTATAGACATTTTAACAATGTTTATTCTTCCGATCCATGAGCATGGAATGCTCTTCCATCTTTCTGTGCCTTCTTCAATTTCGCTCATGGGAGCTCTGTAGTTCCTCAAGTACAGATCCTTTACGACTTTGGTTAGGATTATTCCCAGGCATCTTATGGTTCTTGGGGTTATAGTAAATGGAATTGAGTCTCTAATTTCCCTTTCTATTTTTTCATTGTTAGCGTATAAGAAAGCAACTGATTTCTGTACATTGATTTTTGTATCCTGCCACATTACTGAATTACTCTGTGAGTTCTAATAGTTTGGGGTTGGAATCTTTTGGGTTTTCAACATAAAGTATCATGTCATCTGTGAGAAAGAGTTTGAGTACTTTGCCAACTTGAATACATTTTACTCTTTTTTGTTGTCTGATTGCTGTTGCTAAGACTTCTAGTACTATGTTGAACAATAGTAGTGAGCGTGGGCATCCCTGTGGTATTCCTGATCTCAAAGAGAAGGCTGTCAGCTTTTCCCCATTGAGAATGATATTTGCTGTGGGCTTTTCATAGATAGAGGCAACATTCCTCAATTTCATAAAATCTATCTCTATACTTTGAATGGTTTTAATCAGGAACAGATGCAGTATTTTGTCAAATGCTTTTTCTGCATCAATTGAGAGGACCATGTAGTTTTTCTCTTTTATTGATTTGTTTATCACATTGATTGATTGGTGAATGTTGAACCACCCTTGCATCCCAGGGATAAGTTTCTACCTGGTTATGGTGAATTATATTTTTAATGTACTGTTGGATCCTATTAGCTAGAATTTGGTTGAGAATCTGCCAAGATTCTCCATATTAATGAGGGATATTGGTCTGAAATTCTCCTTTTTGGTGGGGTCTTTGCCCGGTTTGGGGATCAGGGTAATGCTGGCTTCAGAGAAAGAGTCTGAAAGTTTTCCTTCTGTTTCTATTTATTTTTTTTTTTTTTGAAACAGCTTCAGGAGAATAGGTATTATTTCTCCTTTGAATGTTTTGTAGAATTTCCCAGGGAATCTGCCAGGTCCTGGGCTCTTGTTTTTTGGGAGGTTTTTGATCACTGCTTCAATCTCATTACTAGATCTCGGTCTATTCAGGTTGTCAGTTTCTTCCTATTTTGGTCTTAGAAGTTTGTAGGTTTCCAGGAATGCATCCATTTCTTCTGGATTGCTTAAGTTACTGTCATATAGCTATTGATACTAATTTCTGATGATTGTTTCTATTTCCTTGGTTTTGGTTGTGATTTCTCCCCTTTCCTTCATAATTTTATTAATTTGGGTCCTCTCTCTTTTCTTTTGGATTAGTTTGGCCAGTGGTTTATTAATCTTATTAATTCTTTCAAAGAACAAGCTTCTAGTTTCGTTGATGTGTTCTACTGTATCTCTAGTTTCTAACTCCTTGATCTCTGCTCTAATCTTAACTATTTCCCTTCTTGTGCATGGAGTTGGCTTAATTTCTTGTTGATTTTCCAGTTCTTTAAGGTGTAAAGAGAGTTGGTATATTCAGGATTTTTCAGTTTTTTTGAGTGAGGCTTGGATGGTTATATATGGAAAAGGACTGCCTTTCCATATCCCATAGGTTTTGGACTGATGTGTCTTCATTCTCAGTGGTTTCCATGAATTGTTTAAGTTCTTCTTTTATTTTTCTGGTTGATCCAAACATTCTTGAGCAGGATGATCTTTAGATTCCAAGTGTTTGTATTCCTTCCAAACTTTTTCTTGTGGTTGAGTTCCAGTATCAAAACATTGTGGTCTGAGAATATGCAGGGAATAATATCAATCTTTTGGTATTGGTTGAGCCCTGATTTGTGACCCAGTATATAGTCTATTCTGGAGAAGGTTCCATGTATGCTCGAGAAGATTGAGTATTTTGTTGTTCTAGGGTGGAATGTTCTATATGTATCTATGAGGTCCATCTGGTCCAATCTGTCATTCAAAGCTCTTGTTTCTTTATTGATTTTTTTGCTTGGATGATCTATTACTGAGAGTGGCATGTTAAGATCCCCTACAGTTAATGTGTTCATGTCAATATGACTCTTTATTTGGATTAACAATTGTCTTATGTAGTTGGCTGCTCCCATATTGGGGGCATAAATATTTATAATTATTAGATCTTGGTGCATAGACCCTTTAAGGGTGATGCACTGTCCTTCTGTATCTCTGACTGTAGTCTTTAGCTTAAAATGTAACTTATCTGGTATGAAAATCACTACCCCAGCTTTATTTTGAGACTCTTTGGTATGAAAGATAGTTCTCCATCCATTCACTTTCAGTCTGGATGTATCTTTAGGTTCCAAATGTTCCAAATGTGTCTCTTGTAGACAGCATATGGACAGGTCCTGTCGTTTTATCCAGTCTGCAAACCTGTGCCATTTTATGGAAGCATTTAGGCCTCTCATGTTGAGAGTGATTATTGAAAGAAAAGTTTTTATTGACATGTTGCCTGAGAAGTCCTTGTTGCTATAGATTGTCTCTCTAAATTTCTGTTGTATGTCACTCTTGGGTTCTTTCTTCTTTTATAGACTGCTAATATTCAAAGTGATATAGTTGAATTAATATTTATCATATTTGTCACTATTTTCTATTATGAACTCTTGTTTGTTCCTATTTTTTTTCTTTTTTTTTAATACTTTATTGATGTATTTGACAGAGAGAAGCATAAGGAGAGTGGGAACACAAGTACGGAGAGTAGGAGAGGGAGAAGCAGGCTTCCTGGTGAGCAGAAAGCCCTCTACAGAGCTCAATCCCAGGACCCTGGGATCATGACCTGAGCTGAAGGCAGACACTAACAACTGAACCACCCAGGCACCCCTGTTCCTATTTTTGTCTTTTACTTTCTTTTATGGTTTTAATTTCATGTTTTATTTTCTTTTTTAAAAACATCAATTTTACTTTTTTTTTTTTTTACCTTTTTTGATGATTGCCCGAGAGTTTGCAATACATACTTACATCTAATCCAAATGGCTAAGAACACTCTACCACTTCATGAGTATACTATCTTAAATAACAAAATAAACCTGATTCCTTCTTCCCATCCCTTATTTCATTTGTTTTAC
The DNA here is from genome assembly GCF_002288905.1 of Enhydra lutris kenyoni. Lineage (NCBI taxonomy): Eukaryota > Metazoa > Chordata > Mammalia > Carnivora > Mustelidae > Enhydra > Enhydra lutris. The sequence goes on along the minus strand of NW_019154086.1, from coordinate 27,217,113 downwards.
ATATCCCTTATGCATAAGCATACCTGATTAAAGATATTTTTACCATTGTTTTGAATAAACCATTCTCCATTAATTAAAAATACATAAAATAAATCTTAAATGTGGGGCCCCCTGATGTCTGGATCCCCCTGGATATTTTAACTCTCACATTTGTCCACCTGAGTTTCCAGAAATTATTTTAGGTTTTCCTATGAGGGAACTGATTTCTATAGCTTTCTATTCATGGGTTTTTCCTCCAGTAAGCTGTGATTCTCTGTATCCACCTGACTATCCAATTTTGGGAGCAGCAGTTTGCCCACTGACCTCACCTTTGTTATGGACCTCAGAAGATTTGTGGTTTTGTCAGCTCATTTTTTACTTAGGATAAAGTGGGAAGTTTGAATCTCATTAGGTGTCAGGCCAAAAATTAGAAGTACGTCTATTTTAAAGTTCTGTTAAGATAGCAAAATACCCACTTTTGTTGGTGTTATGCCTTCTACACAAAATGTTGTGAGAGGGCACAAAAAGAAATGACAGAAACTAACTCATAAAAAAACAAACAAACAAAAAAACCTATTCTCTGTAGTGTTTTCTGAAAATATTTTAGAAGGTAAGTAAAAAAGTAGACATTTAAATAGTTAGAAAGTAAATTCCTATTTACATGAGCTTTTCAGAGAACAATGTGCCATAATCTTGAAGTTAAAACTCATAAATATTCCTACTACTTTGTAACATTTGGTTAAAGATAAGTCTTCTGCTTAATGTATTTTTAGTTTCAGTGAATTGTGTAAATGTATTTGAATATTTACATGGAATTGAGACTATTGCCATGTTTTATTCTTACTGTTTTCTGGGGAAAATTGTCTAAAATAGTTGTACACTTTAATAATACAGTTGTAGTGGATGCCAGATGTCTTCTAGTACTAAATGTCTTCTGGTATCAGATGTCATGGTAGAGTTGTGTCCTTGAAAGATATTTCAGTTATTAAAAGCAATATTCAGAAATACTCCCTTTACATTCTTCCCTTACCATAAACTGCTTAGAGGTGATGAGTTTCCTGAATGTGATAAGAATTTTTGTTACACACCCATTTTTTTTTAAATTGGTGCCATGAAAAGTTCTACAACAAGTGTTAATATATAGAATGTACCACTGGTCTTTTCAATTCTTTTAGCTGAAGGTTTTCTTTATATATCCTTATTTACTTTTTTAATATACACTTATATTCTTTTCATTTTTAGACATTATTTATTGACTTTCCATTTTGGAAGGTAAGGATTTAGCTCATTTATGATCCCCAAACTCTGTACTTCACCACACTTATTCACCACTTTGTACTGCCTTATCCTGTTAATATTTTTATGGTGTAAAACAATGAATTAAAATTTTATTAAACTTTAGAAATCAGAAATCAGTGCTTTAAAAATATATTTAAAAGCATATGAAAACAAATTAAATCAAAAAGTAGATTAAGATCCACACTTATTATGACTATTAAAATATTATACAGAGCTGAGCCATTCAGTATATTTTAGTAATATTTCTTTTATTAGAACTTTTATTTTCCCTCGATTTAATATGTATAGTATCTTTTTACCTTTTACTTCATTTTTGTTTTTTCCACCAGCTTAACTTCCAGGTCTCTTCCATTAATGTTGCTTTCCACTCAATAAGTTTAGTAACTTCAAGTATTTTTAAAATTTTGTCTTGGAAAAAAAAAAAAAATCTTTTGAAGTTTTGATGTAGTCCAGTCTTGACTGGTTATTTTTTATGCTTGGTGCAGAGTTGAGGGTTTGAAAGACCCTTCAACTCTGAGACTTCCTGCAATTGTGCTCCTGTATGAGAGCCATTGTTTCTACAACCCAAAGTCTTCCTTCTGTTAACCTCCAAATTAGATGTAGTACAGAGTCCTAAAGCTTTCTAAAAGCAGATGCACAGGAAGACATTTTGAAATCCTGAAATGCTGCACATGTGAAAATGTTTATCATCTCTTGGTTGTTTGAGTATGGAATTTTGGACAGGAAATTCTGTCAGAATTTAAAAGTCTTTTTCTAATATAGTTTCTGAATAGTCTTTAGAAGTATTCTGCAGTTTTATTTTTATTCCTGACCCTTTCTATGAAATGTGTTTTGTTCCCTCCCACTTTTTTTAAGAGCTATTATAAGCAGGGTGAGGGGGAGAGGGCAGAGGGAGAGAGCAAAGGGAGAGGGAAAGAGAATCCTGAGCAACTCTAAGACAAGCACAGTGTCCCCACCACTATGGGGCTTCTGCAGCTGATCTCATGACCTTGAGATCATGAACTTATCTGAAATCAGGAGTCTGAGGCTTAGTCCACTGAGCCACCCAGGCACCATTATTTTGCTTTTGAGTTCCTTCCTCAAAAACTTGTAAAAGACAGAAAATTTCTACATTTTGAAATTTCATATGCCTTGTTAGAGATTTTTTTTTCCCTTCCATTTGCATAGGCCCTTGAATGGTCCTTTGCAACAGAGTTTATGTCCTTCCATTCTGGGAAAGGTTTTGGAATATTTCTTTAATTTTTTTCTGTGCTCTGTAATCCTCTTTTCAAATTATTATAGTTTCTTATGTGTATTTCCTTGTTTTAAATCTTGTTTTTTTTTTTTTTTTTGCTTTGTTTTCTTAGAGATTCCTTAGCCTTGTTTCTCAATTTTCATGGTGCTTTTGTTTCATGTATACTATAACTATTACCAAAGTCAGACTTGTCCACGTACCCAATATATAGTAAGCCAATCTCTGAGACGCTTGTTCTGAAGCCAAGAAGACGAGGTCAGGGGATCATCCCAAAACCACCTTGCTTTACTGAGTATAGGGACAGCTTATGTACATAAGAGGAGTGTAAGGGGTTTCTACAAATGTCACCCACCAATCTCCATTAGGTTTCTACAATCAGTGGGTAAACAGAGAGTAGGAGTAAAAGGGCAAAGTTAATGATTGATTAGGCAGGAGATTAAAAGGTGCATAAAGCATAAGTAGGAAACAAAACAGAATGTGGAGCTAAGTTAATAATGCAGTTAATACAATTATAATTCTGCTTATGCTTTCAAAACAAGTCCAGGAACCGAGTGTCTGCTGTCATAACTTTTATAACTTGTCTGATCACAATAATTATTTTTAATGTTTTATTTTTACATTTTTCCACTGAATTGTTTTAATTTTCTTTATCTAATCCTTTTGCTTTATTCAAATGTCTGATGATCCTTGACTATCTGTTGGTATTTAAGAGTGGGGCATTAAAGAGCTGATTAAAGGCTGTCTGAGTGAATTTTGTCACCTGTGATCTTCACTTATAAACAATCAGTCTTGTCTGCTATGAAGAATTTCTGATGCAAGCATGTTTGGGTATTTTCTTTTGGCTTACTGCCTTGAGGATAATTTGTAATTTTCTCTACTTAGCATATAATATTGTTTGTGTAACTGTTAGCCAGCTGTTGTCCTCTACCGCTATTCATTTATCTCCTTACTTTGTAGTAAGTTTTAAAAAGCATTACAAATTATAGCACCTGGGTGGCTCAGTCAGTTGTGTCCAACTCTTCATTTTGGCTCAGGTCATGATCGCAGGTTCATAGGATCAGTTGAGTCCCCTGTTGGGCTCCACACTCAGCAGGGAGTCTCCTTGAGATTCTTTCCCTCTGCCTCAGGCCCTCCCCCGACTTGCCCACTTTTTTGTGCTTTCTTGCTCAATCTAAATCTTAAAAAAAGCAAAAAAACAAAACAAAAAAAAACATTACAAATCAAATTCTGAAGTATGCAATATCTATTTACTATATCAGTAGAAGTGTGATTTCTAAAAAGATGTTTTAAAATAATTGAATGTAGTGCAAATATTAAGTATTTAATGCAATAAAATACTAATTTTTTCAAGCTTTAGTAGGTTGCAACAAATCATGTGATACAGAAAATGAACCAAATTTTTGATATCCAGACACCACAGTTTTAGTACTAAGAATATAGATCCATCTTCTTACTAAATTGTTACTATTGTGAAGCATTGCTCAAATTCTGCATGAACTATACATTTTAGGAAAAAACTAATCTTTAAATAATTCAAGTCCATTATTCACAACCATTTCTTTAGATGGAAAGTCTTTAATGGTTTCCATATAATGTTTTCAAGAATATTTAGTTAATCTCCTTTATCTAGAAAGGAAATACAAATTGAAATGATAGGATTGCTTCAGTTCTACTTTATTGAGCCAATAAATGCTTCTTACTTTTGTGCCTAATACATGTAAAGCATTTTACTTCTTGCTAGATTTTCAAAGAATTCAACATGGTCTAAATACCTAAGATATTTAAATTCACTGTTGTTTGCATGTCCAGTAATAAAAACACTTTCTAGAAGTATATCTGTAGGGAAAAACTTATTTAAAACCACAGCTGGCATCCAAAAGTTTGATGCCCACTAAAAGTATCATTTTTCTCTGTCATAGTTGTTTTTGATTTAAGTACATAACATGATAAACTACACTGAAATTGCAGAGCAAAAGATTTCCCTTTCATCTGGAGAATAATTGTGATGAGATCACCTGCTATATGCTGTGTGTGTGTGTGTGTGTGTGTGTGTGTGTGTGTGTATGTGATACACCTGGTAATTTCAGGAATAGAACAAAAGTCACAAAGGAAATAAAGCAATGAAGAAGTTGGTCTACTTTATTATAAATTCACCTAGCTTATTTTAGTGGTCTTTTGGTGAAAATGAAGTAAGGATGATGGTATTCCAGGTTGATTTTTTTTTCCATAAAATGAAGATATGATAATGCTGTGGCAGAAAAGAAATCTGAACTTGAGTTTTCCCATGAAACATTTGCTGAAAGAGCCAATCTAATGATCTATTAATCTTAAACTTTAGCATGACTCCAGCAGATAATTAAATTATAGGATATGAATAAAGTCATGTGAGAATCAGAAGGAAAAATATGTCAATTTTCTAGGTAATTAAAGAAACCTAATGAGAAATAGTGTTCCTCTGGGTCTTGGAAAAGGAGTTGAAGCATGACCATCTAAAAATTGGGAATGCATGTTAAAAGATAGAAGGGTGGTACCTGGGTGGCTCAGCCCTGGTAGGATTTACCTCTTGATTTCTGCTCTGGGTTGTGTGGTCAGGCCATGTTTGAGATTCTCTCTCTCCCTCTTCCTCTGCCTCTTCCCCTGTTTATGTGCATTCACACATGCTCTTTCTCTCCAAATAAATAATAAATAAAATCTTTAAATAAAAGAAAAGCATATATAAAGACCTGAAGCTTCTTTCTTTTTTTTCCTTTTTAAGATTTTATTTATTTACTTAACAGAGAGAGAGAGAGAGAACAAGCCGGTGGAAGAGCAGACGGGGTGGGGGGGGGAGAAACAGACTCCTTGCTGAGCAAGGAGTCCAATAAGGGCCTCAATCTGAGGATCCTGAGATCACCACCTGAGCTGAAGGCAGACACTTAACAGACTAAGCCACCAAGCAGCCCCAAGACATGGAGTTTCAAAAGGGTGTGGAGCATTTAGGCAGATGCTTGAAGTTGTTTGACTGAAAGTTCAGGTTTGTAAGGAGAAAAGTTGGGAAGTTAGAGCAGTGGGCATATTCTGAAGGTTTTTTTTTGTTTGTTTGTTTGTTTTAATGTAAAACTAAAATATCTCAATTATTCAGTAGGCACTCTGAAGTCACCTGGGCTATAACATCTATATGGATTTTGCAGAAAATAATTCTTTCTGCAGAAACGAGCTTTAGAGATGATGGACTGGAATACAGAAATTAGCTGTGAGAAATCCAGGGTCTAAAACAGGGTAGGGAAAGGATAATGAAAACTTGACAGAGGAGGTAACGTTGGGAATGAAAATGGAAATATTTTTGAGATACAAGTTGATGATTGGCTGCTCAGATGTTTTAAATACCATATAGGCATGGGTCCTGTTTTTAGTTTTTGAAAATTTACTGGGGCTGTGCCCAAGAAAAGGTTATGCAGGAAGGGAAAAGGAACACAATTATTTTAGTTTCTTCTGGTACCTAGTTATGTTCAGCTCAGTTCCTCTATAATGCATTGTTAGAAGCCTTTTTCAGACTTCTTGGATTATGGAAAAGCAGCAGAAAGTCATTAAATTCTCTAGAGATGCTACTTTACAGAAACTGAGAATTCAGCAAACAGGGAAACTATTAAAATATTTTAGGTATACAGTTTTTATTGAAATAACTTTTCCATATTTATCTCCCTTCTGAATCAATTTCTCTTTCAATTGAAATTCATACATGAGAATTTAGAGGATTATTTCCAAGGAGCACTTGGGAAAAATAGAAAGTGAAAAGATATCAGAGTGATTATTTTTAGCAAAATAATAAAAATAAAATTACACTGAACATAATTAAGAAAAAGAATGCCTCCACAGTCTCTATGTAAATTATGTTGACGTTTTATTACTGACCTGCTTCTATTTGCCTCTTTCGTACATGCAAGCTGCAAAAATAATGATTTAGCCTATTGAGACCAGAGGTGCATATGACAATATTACAAGAATCTGAACTTCTGGGGTTTTTTTGGCTAAAGAAATATTTTCCAGTAAGTATTTGAAGTTTAAATGCATAAATTAATTTAAAGGGTACTTTTGTTACTTCTAAAATTGAGAGAACCATAAATAACATTGCATTTAACCATGATATCATTGTTGAAATATTATACATCTCACTCTTGAAGCTCTTCACAGTAAATATTTTACATACTCAGTGGCATATGTTAATCTTTTTATTAGTCTTTGAGATTTTATGTTCTAGAGTCTGATTTACCACAATATCTTATTTGATAAGGTATACAAAGACACCAAATTACTTGACTTTTCCTGCTAACTACTCCTAAAGAACTGTGTTGACTGTTCTCATAAGATTTGGAATTACCTTACAGGATTATTTCAGATTGAATGACTCATTTCAGTATATGTATAATCCTTAGAACATGTATGATATTAGCAAAACCTTATTCTGTTTCACTCTCATAAGGATGAAGTTAATGGTTTCATCTAAGAGTGAAATGTATGGTTTCATGTATCTGGGAAGATACCAGAAATGAAAATGGAGAAGGGGTAGCCTACAAGATAAGCAAAAGGAGATGAACTCATTATCTCTTTACCTATATGGCATCAGTATATACATAGAAGAAAGTTCTGAATAGTTGGTAGAAGTTGTTTTATAGCTCATGAAAGCAATCCCATTACTGGGAACTAAAGAGAGTTTGCACATGAAAATGTTCGGGCCTTCTCTCTCTTTTTTTTTTTTTTTTTGAACAATAATGAAGACTTACTAGATTAGTTTCCAAATAGGACATATGAGGTCAGCAGCCGAAATTTCAGTGTTTTAAATGAGACAGATACTGTGTCAATATTCACCCAAACTTTTCAACACTATTTATATTTTAGTATTTTTTAAAAATATTCAAGCCAGATTAGCTTTATAAATAAAATATATTAAGTTACAGCAATTCCAAAATCTCTGAGTTAACCAAGTGAAAAGCTTTCTTACTTAGGCAAATTCGACTGTAGACAATGCTGGTTGAGATGGCTCTCTTCCAAGGAGTGACCTAAGAATCTAAAATTCCTTGATTTGGAGATCATGCCCCTTAACATGTGACTTCCAGAGTAACTATGTTAGAGGAAGAGTGAAGATTGTGTTTGGGAGGTTTTGTTTTGTTTTGTTTTCCATCAAGTATCCGACCTAGAAAGGAATGTATCCTGTATGTTGTACTCATTTTATAACATATTGGCTACAATTACTTACATGCCCTACCCAGATGCAAGGATGCAGAATAATATTGTCTTCTATATTCAGAAGAAAAATGGGATGACCTTTTGAACAAATAGCATTGTGTCTTGTAGGTGAAAAGGAACTTATGTCCACTTTGGGCTTGCAGGTGATAAGGGTATATAGCAAACATGTGAAACCATACTAGTGTCAAATATGAAATAAAGTTGGCAAAGCCTAAAGAAAATATAAAATTTAAAGGAACATAGAGACTCTTTTTAGACATCTGCGTCTTTGTTTGTTTGTTTTATTTCTTTGGAGGTGTTTATTTTTTAATTTTATTTTTTCAGTGTTCCAAGATTCATTGTTTATGTATCACACCATGCAAGACATGCCCTTCTTAATACACACCACCAGGCTCACCCATCCCTCACCCCCCAAAATCCTGTTTCTCAGGGTCCCCAGTCTCTCATGGTTAGTCTCACCCTCTGATTTCCCCCAATTCATTTTTGCTTTCTTTCTCCTAATGTCCTCCATGTTATTCCTTATGTTCCAGAAGTAAGTGAAACCATATGATAATTTACTTTCTCTGTTTGACTTATTTCACTCAACATAATCTCCTCCAGTCCGTCCATGTTGATAGAAAAGTTGAGTATTCATCCTTTCCGATGGCTAAGTAATATTGCATTGTATATATGGACCACATCTTTATCCATTCGTCTGTTGAAGGACATCTCTAGACATCCATGTGCTCTAAACATTTGAGTATTTAAGAAGAGTTGTACCTATAAGTATAACCTTCTGTTTATTTCTTGTTTTCCTTTTGGTTTCATAATACTCCTCAAATAATTTTATACTGAAAATAGAAAAGGAAATTCTTAATAAAATTAAAGAACTTACTTGCAAAGTAATTTTTTCGTGAAGTGTTATTACACATGAAAATATTTCACAGTGTAACATATTTGTAAACAATACTTTTAATCAGATTTGGGTATCTTTTTCAAATCCTATTTATGTTTTATATTTGCTTAGTCTTTTATTGGTTATCATATTTGCTTTTCAATATCAATGCATTTAAAAAGATAGCTAAGTCATATCATTTTAGTGTTTTCATTACCATTTGGATTTAAAATATGACATTGCAGTTTACTGATGTACCAAAAAGTAAAAGAAACTTTAATGATTCTATTGGAATGCCTATGTTGAATATATTTTAATAGGATGTCACAAGGACTTAAATAAATATACTCAAAGGAAATAACAAATTAGATATTTATGAATTTAAACACATAAGAAACAATATAATTAGCCTAATTATGGAAATTTATACCAGCTTAACTTTTCATTATAGACATTGTTCATAATTTTTATCATAAAATATTCATTAGTTGTAGTCAATAAACATTTAAGTAAATGCTTAGTCATTGCTGATCTTCTCTTGGGGATATTTGGTACACTCATTTTGGTGGTTTTGGGTAATTTTTCAGGCAACTCTTGCCATTTAGACTGGTAATAGTGATGCTTAATATTAGGTATCACTTGATGGCCATGGGGTGCACAAACATTATTCTGAGTGTGTCTGTAAGGTGGTTCAGGATGAAACTAATATTTGAATAGGTATAGTGAATAATCATGAGCTCTATCCTGTTAACTAAAGCTGTGGTGTACACTTAATTTGTTAACTATGTGTATACTGTTGTACAACAGATTTTTAGAACTTTTTAAAAAATTTTGCCTGACTGAAATTCTATACCCATTGTTTGGTAACTCTTTTCTCCTCCTCTAAATCCCTGGTAACCACTATTCTACTTTCTGTTTCTAGGCATTTAATGACTTTATGTACCTCATATAGGTGGAGCTCTGCAGTGTTTTTCCTTCTGTAATTGACTTATTTCACTTAGCATAATGTCCTCAAGTTTCATTTCTGTTGTAGTATAGGACAGGTTTTCCTTTCTTAAAGTTGAATAATATCCTATTGTATATACACGTGACATTTTTCCTTATCCATTCATCTCTAGATGGATATTTAGATTGCTTTGCCTTTTAGGTATTATAAATTATGCCACAGTGAAAATAGAAGTGGAGCCATCTCTTTGAGATTCTGATTTCAATTCTTTTAGATAAGTACACAGAAGTAAGTCTGCTAAATTGTATAATAGCCCTATTTTAATATTTTGAGGAACCTCTGTGCTGTTTTCCATAACAAGCTGCACCATTTTGCATTTCCATCAACAGTGCACACACAAGGGTTCCAGTTGCTCCATATCCTTTCTTACATTTGTTATTTTCTGAGTTTTTGTTTTTGTTTGTTTTTGATAATGCAATCCTCAAGTGTGTGAGGTTATCCCTCATTATGGTTTTGATTTGCATTTTCCTGATGATGAGTGATGTTGGGCTTCTTATCATACCTTTTAGCCATTTGTATGTTTTCACTGGAGAAATGACTTTTTATCTTTTTTTTTCTAATATTCGGTTGAAGGAGTTTTTTGTGTATTTTTTAAATTAACTCCTTATTGGATACAAGATTTACAAATAGTTGCTCTCATTCCATAGATGCTTATTTACTCTAACTGTTTTGAGATGTTGTGCAGAAACTTTTTAGCTTCATGTAGTCCCACAAATTCATTTTTCCTCTCATTGCCTGTGTTTTGGTATCCTATTCAGGAAATCATTGTAAAGACTAAAATATATTAGTCAGAATTCTCCAGAGAAAACCAGTAGGATGAGTGGATTGATGTGTGGATATAGATGATCTATTTATTTTGAAAAATTGGCTCACATTATTATGGAGGTTGAGAAGTCCTACAATCTGTTCTCTGCAAGTTGGGGACCCAGGAAAAATTAGGATAAATTTATTCTGTGTTTTTAAGACCTAAGAACATGAGGGTACAAATATATAAATCCCAATCTAGGGGCAAGTGAAAATGAGGCAAAAAAAACACTAGCTCACTTAATGAGTCAGGAAAATTCCTCCTCCCTCTACTTTTGTTCTATACAGGCTATCTATACTGTTAATTTGTCTATGTCTGTCTTTATGCCAGTGCTATACTGCTCTGATTCCTTATAGCTTTGTAACATGTTTTGAAGTCAGGAAGTATGAAGCCTCTACATTTATTATTTTTCAAGATTATTTTGGCTATTTGGGATCTTTTGGGGTTCCATATAAATTTTAGGAAGATTTTTTTTTCCATTCTGAAAAAAAAATTACATTAGACTTTGATAGGGATCGAATGAATCTGTAGATTACTTTGTGAAGCATGGGCATTTAAAAAGTTTCCAATCCATGAATATAGATGCCTTTCCATTTGTTTCTTTTTAAATTTCTTTCATCAATGTTTTATAGCTTTCAGTGTACAAGTCTTTCACCCTTCCCCCTTTATTAAATTTATTCCTAAATATTTTATTATTTTTGATGTTATTGTAAGCAGAATTATTTTTAAAATTACCTATCTGGGTTGCTCATTGTTAAGGTGCAGAAATACAGGTGATTTTCATGTATCGTGTCTAGAAACTTTGTCAAATATGTTTATTTGTTCCAAAGGTTTTATTTTAGAATGTCTAGTTTTTTTTGTTGTTGCTGTTTGTTTGTTTTTTTAAGATTTTAGAGAGAGAGAGAGATCACAAGTAGGCAGAGCAGAAGGCAGGGAGAGAGGGGGAAACAGGCTCCCTGCTGAGCAGAGAGCCTGATGTGGGGCTCGATCCCAGGACCCTGAGATCGTGACCTGAAGCGAAGGCAGAGGCTTAACCCACTGAGCCACCCAGGTGCCCCAGACTCTAGGGTTTTTGAGGATCATGTTATCTATGAAGGGAGATAATCTTAATCCTTCCTGTCAGATTTGAATGTCTTTCATTTATTTTTCTTGGCTAATCACTCCAATTATGCTAATATATTCCAGTATTGTGCTGAATAGAAGTATGAAAATAGGAATCCTTGTTCTGTTCTTGATATTAGTAGAAAAGCTTTCAGTTTTTCCAGCATCGACTCTGGTGTTGGTTGTGGACTTTTCATATGCAGCCTTTATGATTTTGAGGCAATTTCCTTCTATTCCCAGTTTGTTGAGTGGTTTTTATCATGAAGGTATATAATGTTGTCAAATGTTCTTCTGCATCAATTGAGATTATCGTGTGGTTTTTGTCCTTCATTCTCTTAATTTGGTGTATTACATTGTTCTTTGTAGGTTGAACCATCTTTGCATCCCAATTTGATCAATGTGTATAATCCCTTAACGTTCTACTGCGTTCCACTTTCGAGTATTTTCTTTAGGATTTTTGCATCAATATTTATCAGGGGTATTAGTCCTATTTGTTATTGTTGAGCTAGCTGTTATTAGAAAGTCCCTGGTGTACAGGGGGATGTAATATATTTTTTTTTAATTTTTATTCATTTGACAGAGAGAGAGAGAGATCACAAGTAAGGGGATGTAATATATTTTAAGCAAACAAAAGTCCTAGTCTTTTGTGTTCTGCAAATATAAAACCTGCATCTTTTTTCCTCAAATACTTATAGAAGCCCTGACATAGGATGGTTTTGAACTAAGATAGGAAAGAGGACAGAAGTAGACAGGAGGACAGGATGCTGAAAAGCATGAAAATGTTACACATTCCAACCACTAATCTCAAATACATTAACAGACAAATGCCTTTATGCCATAACTCTGTTTCTCATGATCTCTGTTAATAACTTTGTAATCAACCTTCCTCTATAAGTTGCTACTTATCATTTGTTCTCCCCTAATCCATTAACATTTCCCATTACTTTCTTTTCTTTTTTTTTTTAAGAAGAATTTATTTGTTTGACAGAGTGAGAGAAGGAGAGAGAGCACAAGCAGGGGGAGCAGCTCCCTGCTCAGCAGGGAGCCCGATGCCAGACTCCATCCCAGGACCCTGAGATCATGACCTGAGCTGAAGGCAGAGGCTTAACCCACTGAGCCACCCAGGTGCCCCATCACTTTCCATTACTTTCTAAAGGAATATTCTGAAATATGAATCTGATTTAGGCAGGATTTCATTCCATTGTTTAAACCCCTTATAGATCCTTCGAGTCTTCAGGATGATCTGCCACAAAGAGAAAGAATATCAAAGATTTAACCCAAGCCTAACTATACAACCTTCACTCTTACCATGTTTCCACATTTCCTCTCTATATAAAACTCTCTCAGGTATAGTGAAACCAAGCACTCTCATAGCTGTAGCATGTTCTCTTTCACTTTTGCTCTGATTGCACCAAAATACTCCTTCCTCACTCTGTTTTCCTGTTTCTTCTTCATCCTCCAAAGGCCCTCACATGTTACCTACATCAGCCTACTTCTCAAAAACAAGTTAGGGACTACTGTTTGGGGATCTGAAATTCATTTTTCCTTCAAAACCATCTATTTCTCTCTTTTCCAGAGGTTCTCATGCCTGAGAAATTTATGTTCATGACTTAGAATTCAATAGAGGGAAGCAGTTGGGGTCATTTAAGAACCCATAGTTTTTGACCAGAGAGGGACTTGAGCTTGGGTGGTTTACTTTGCTTCTAGGTAATACAATTTTGATGAGTTGTGCTCCCAGGTAGACCTGTCTTTTCTTTTTTTCACTTCAGGACTTGGTGGGTTATAGAGCTCCCTTGCTTCTCTTTTAATTTTAACATTATTCAGATTCTTGTCCAAAGAGATCACTGACTTTTGGTTAGAAATAAGATCTTGAAGTTTTACATGGTTTCAAGTGCTATATGAAGCTGTTTTTGCCACTGCCTCTTCCACTCCATCTGAGACACTTTAGTTAAAATCTGAAAGGAATGATTTTGACCATCCTTATTTCCCTTCTATTTTTCCCCAAATTGTGTTATCTGTGAACTGATCAGGAAATATCCTCTACCTCTTTCTTAAGAGAAAAATGACAGGAATACTTACCTGGCCTAAGCTGTATATACATGTCCAAGGAGAGAAATGGGTGATCATTTTCCTGGTAAGATAAATTCAATTCTGAGTGCATTTTCCATGAAAAATTTTGCTGTTTATGGCAACTAGTGTTGTTAATAATTTAGAAAATGGTGGAACTGAAAGTTAATGTTGGGCTTTAATTTTGCACACATTTAGAACTCAGTGTAGTTTCCCCAGCAGGGGGAACAGGTGGCAAAAAATCATTATGGGTTGTTGCTCATTGTTAAATTTAAGATCTATTCTACCTTGTAAAAATAAGTCTAAGAGTGAAAAAAATGTTCTGGATTAAAAATTTATGAGACTAAAGCAATGAAATGAGTGAAACCATTGATTCTTAATTAGATCCCAATCCTGGAAAACGTTTATTTTCCCTTTTGCAATGAAGGGAATTAATGGGGTGAAATTTGCATAAGATCTCTTAGTTAGATTGTCACTGATAATTTTCTGATTTTGATAATATTAAACAAATTTTTAATTTAATTTTTTCAATGTTCCAAAATTCATTGTTTATGCACCACACCCAGTGCTCCATGCAATACGTGCCCTCCATAATACCCATTAGCAGGCTCACCCCGCCCCCACACCCCTCTCCAAAACCCTCAGTTTGTTTCTCAGCATCCACAGTCTCTCATGGTTTCTCTCCCCCTCTGATATCCCCCAACTCACTTCTGTTCTCCATCTCCAGCCTCTCTTGTTGTCTTACTTATGCTCCACAAGTAAATGAAACTGTATGATAATTGACTCTCTCTGCTTATTTTATTCAGCATAATCTCTTCCAGTCCCATCCATGTTGCTACAAAAGCTGGGTATTCATCCTTTCTGATGGGGGCATGATATTCCATTGTATATATGGACCATATCTTCTTTATCCATTCATCCATTGAAGGGCATCTTGGTTCTTTCCACAGTTTGGTGACTGTGGCCATTGCTGCTATAAACATTGGGGTACAGGTGGCCCTTCTTTTCACTACATCTGTATCTTTGGGGTAAATGTCCAGTAGTGCAATTGAAGGGTCATAGGGTAACTCTATTTATAATTTCTTAAGGAATCTCCACACTGTTTTCTGAAGTGGCTGTACCAATTTGCATTCCCACCAACATAAGCTTAAGAGGGTTCCCTTTCTCCACATCCTCTCCAACACTTCTTGTTTACTATCTTGTTGATTTTGGCCATTCTGAACTGGTGTAAGGTGGTATCTCTCTGTGGTTTTGACTTGAATCTCCCTGATGGCTAATGATGATGAACATTTTTTCATGTGTCTGTTAGCCATTTGTATGTCTAATTTGGAGAAACGTCTGTTCATGTTTTCTGCCCATTTTTTGACATGATTATCTGTTTTGTGTGTGTTGAGTTTGAGGAGTTTTTATAGATCTTGGATATCAGCCCTTTGTCTGTAGTGTCATTTGCAAATATCTTCTCCCATCCAGTGGGTTGCCTCTTTGTTTTGTTGACTGTTTCCTTTGCTCTGGAGAAGCTTTTCATCTTGATGAAGTCCCAAAAGTTCATTTTTGCTTTTGTTTCCTTTACCTTTAGAGACATGTTGTGAAAGAAGCTGTTGTGGCTGATGTTGAAGAGTTTACTGCCTATTTTCTCCTCTAGGATTTTGGTAGTATCCTGCCTCACATTGAGGCCTTTTACCCATTTCAAGTTTATCTTTGTGTATGGTGTAAGAGAATGGTCAAGTTTCATTCTTCTACACATACCTGTCCAATTTTTCAAGCACCATTTATTGAAGAGACTGTCTTTTTTTCCACTGTGTATTTTTTCCTGCTTTGTTGAAGATTATTTGACAATAAGTTGTAGGTCCATATCTGGACTCTCAACTCTGCTCCATATCCCTGATAAATACAGATGCCAAGATTCTCAACAAGATCCTAGCTAATAGGATCCAACAGTACATTAAAAAGTTTATCCCCCATGACCAGGTGGGATTTACCCATGGGATGCAAGGGTGGTTAAACATTCTCAAATCAATCAATGTGAGAGAACAAATCAATAAGAAAAGAGAGAAAGAAGGACCACACGGTCCTCTCAATTGATGCAGAAAAAGCATTTGAAAAGATATAGCATCTGTTCCTGATTAAAATGATTCAAAGTATAGGGGTAGAGGGAACATTCCTCAACTTCATAAAATCTATGAAAAACTCACAGCAAATATCGTCTTCAATGGGGAAAAGCTGACACCTTTCCCTTTGAGATCAGGATCACAACAAGGATGCCCACTCTTTCCACTGTTATTCAACATAGTACTAGAAATCCTAGTAACAGCAATCAGACAACAAAAATATATAAAATGTATTCAAATTGGGAAAGAAGTCAAACTCTGTCTCTTTGCAGATGACATGATACTTTTTATATGGAAAACCCAAAAGACTCCACCCCCAAACTAATAGAACTCATTCAGCAATTCAGTAATGTGGCAGGATACAAAGTCAATGTACAAAAATCATTTGCTTTCTTATACACTAACAATGAAAACATAGAAAGGGAAATGAGAGACTCGATTCCATTTACTATAGCACCAAGAACCATAAGAGACCTGGGAATAAACCTAACCAAGGAGGTAAAGGATCTGTATTCAGAGAACTACAGGACACTCATGAAAAAAAAAAATGGAAGAAGACACAAAAATATGGAAGAGCATTACATGTTCATGGATTGGAAGAATAAACGTTGCTAAAATTTCTATACTGCCTAGAGCCATCTATACTTTCAATGCCATCCCAATCTAAATTCCACCAGCATTTTTCAGAGAGCTGGAACAAACAATCCTAAAATTTGTACAGAACCAGGAGGAACCCTGTATTGCTAAGGAAATGTTGAAAAACAAAACTGGGGGCATCATGTTGCCTGATTTCAAGCTTTACTACAACACTGTGATCACCAAGACAACATAGTACTGGCATAAAACAAATTTTAGGAAAATATATTTAAATATTTAGAAGTAAATGGGCAATATGATTGTAATTTATAAAATGTTTTAGAAAATCTGTGTGTATGCATATGTGTGTACAGAAAAAGAATGATAAAGTGGAAATGCATGGTATAGGAAATTAGTCCAGTTTCATTCTTCATGTTACTGTCCAGTTTTTCCAACATCGTTTGTTGAAGAGACTGTCTTTTCCCATTGGATATTCTTTTCTGCTGTATTGAAGATTGACCCTATAGTTGTGGGTTCATTTCTGGGATTTCTATTCTTTCCATTGATCTATGTGTCTGTTTTTGTGCCAGCACCAGACAGTTTTGATCACTACAGCTTTTTAATATAACTCGAAGTCTGGAAATGTGATGCCTCCAGTTTGCTTTCTTTTTCAAGGTTGCCATGGCTTTTGGGGGTCTTCTGTTGTTGCATACAAATAATAAGATTGTCTTTTCTAGCTCTGAAAAATGTGGCTGATTTGGTAAGAATTTTTTATAATTTTTTATAAGAATTGCATTTAATGGGTAGATTGCATTGGAATTACAGAGATTTTAACCATATTTGTTCTTCCAACCCATGAGCATGGAATATCTTTCCATTTCTTTGAGTCATCTTCAATTTCTTTCATTATCATTTTATAGTTTTTAGTGTATATTTCTTTCACCTCTTTGGCTAGGTCTATTCCTAGGTATCTTGCAGTTTTTGGTGCACTTGTAAATGGGATCGATTCCTTAACTCCTCTTTCTGCTGCTTCATTATTGGTGTGTGGAAATGAAACAGATTTCTGTATATTAATATTTTTTATCCTGTGACTTTACTGAAATCATGTATCAGTTCTAGTAATTTTTTTGGTGGAGTCATTAGGGTTTTCTGTATAAAGTATCATGTTCTTTGCAAATAGTGAATGTTTGACTTCTTTCTTGATTATTTGGATGCCTTCTATTTCTTTGTGTTAGCTGATTGCTGTGGCTAAGACTTCCAGTACTATGTTAAATCACAGTGGTTAGAGTGGACAT
This sequence comes from Enhydra lutris kenyoni, assembly GCF_002288905.1. NCBI lineage: Eukaryota > Metazoa > Chordata > Mammalia > Carnivora > Mustelidae > Enhydra > Enhydra lutris. The sequence goes on along the minus strand of NW_019154086.1, from coordinate 27,199,546 downwards.
CCATGTCTTGATTCTTGACTGTAGAGGGAAAGTTCTGGCTTTCCCCATTGAAGATGATATTGTTGTGAGCTTTTTCATATATGGCTTTTATGATGATGAGATATGTTCCCTCTAAACCTACTTTGTTGAGGGTTTTTATCAAGAGTGCATGTTATACTGTGTCAAATGCTTTTTCTGCATCTATTGAAATGATTGTATGGGGGCACGTGGGTAGCCCATTTGGTTGAGCATCTGCCTCTGGCTCAGGGCATGATCCCAGGGAGATTAGTTCTCCCTCTCCCACTCCCCTTGCCTGTGGTCTCTCTCTCTCTCTGTGTGTCAAGTAAATAAATAATATTTTAAAAAAGAAATGATCATATGGTTCTTAACCTTTCTTTTATTAATATGGTGTATCACATTGATTTGTGCATATTGAACCACCCTGGCTGCCCAGGAATAAATCCCACTTGATCATGGTGAAATGATTCTTTTAATATACTGTTGGATTTGTTTTGCTACATAAATTCAAAATGGATTAAAGACTTAAATGTAAGATATAAAACCATAAAAATACTAGAGAAGAATACAGGGAGCAACCTCTCTGACATTCGTTGTAGCAATTTCTTTCTAAATATGTCTCCAGAGGCAAGGGAAGCAAAAATAAAAAATTAACTATTCAGACTTTATCAAAATAAAATACTGCATAGCAAAAGACATAAGCAACAAAACTTAAAAGACAACCTATAGAATGGGCCAACATATTTGTGAATGATATATCTGATAAAGGGTTAGTATTTAAAGTATATAAAGAATTTATAAAACTCAGCACCCAAAAAATGAATAATCCAACTAAATAAATGGGTAGAAGACATAAGAAGACATTTCTCCAGAGACCTACAGATGGACAACAGACACATGAAAAGATGTACAACTTCACTCATCATTAGGGAAGTACAAGTCAAAACCATAAGGAGATATCACTTGTCACCTGTCAGAGTGGCTAAAATCAATGGCACAAGAAACAAAAAAAAGATGTTGACAAGGATGTGGAGAAAGGGGAGCCCTCTTGTTCAGTTGGTGGAACAGCAAACTAGTGCAGTTGCTCTGGAAAATAGTACAGAGATTCCTCAAGAAGTTAAAAATAGAAATACCCTTTGATCCAGCAATTCCATTACTAGGTATTTACCTAAGGAATACAGAAATACTGATTCAAAGGGTTACATGTGTCCTAATGTTTATAGCAGCATTAACTACAATAGCCACACTGTGGAAACAACCTGAGTGTCCATCATTGGATGAATGGATAAAGAAGGTGTGTGTGTGTACACATCTGTCCAGACACACACACACACAATGGAATTTTACTTAGCCATAAAACAAATGAAATTTTGCCATTTGCAATGATGTGGATGGAGCTAGCTAGAAAGTATTAAGCTAAGTGCTATAAGTCAGAGAAAGACAAATACCATATGATCTCACTTGTATGTAGAATTTAAGAAACAAAACTGGTAAGCATAGGGAAAAAGAGACTGGCAAACCAAGGGAGAGAATCCTAACTATAGAGAACAAAGTGATGGTTACCAGAGAGGAAGTGGGTGGGGAGATAGGTGAAATAGGTGATGGGCATTAAGGAGTCCACTTGTGACAGGTGCTGGGTGTTCTATGGAATTGTTGAACAACTATATTGAACACCTGAAAGTAATATTATACTATACCAATATTATACTATACTATATGTTAACTAATGAATTCAAATAAAAATCTAAAGTAGAAATGTAAAATATCAACATAGAGGAATTTGGGGGGGAAAGTAAGTATAGTGCTATTTTGGCAACTTCCCTGTGGATCTGAAATAGTTAAAAATAAAAGTTTGAAAGTGAGTTAAGTGTATAGAAGGTATGTAAATTGGATATAAGAACAAGTCCTAGCATAGTCTGAAGAAAATTTAGTGTATTTGTTTTCTGTTAAATTTTGTAGTGCATTTTCTCTTGTCTCTTGGATTCACTTTTTAAGGAAACTTGTATTCTACACTTTTAATCTATCATATCTATCCTATCTTTATATTATCTCTAGTAACTAACATGACTCATCATGCTTTGAGTTAACTATATGAATGTAATGTCTTGGGTCAGAGATCACATCAGAAATCTCCCTTGTCTTAAAAAAAAAAAAAAAAAAAAAAAAAACTCCCTTGTCTGTTGGTTGAATTTCTGTGTTTTAAGTTTGGGGATGTGGAGGGTTTTAACACACAGGTTAGCATAGAATTCTTGAAATATGGCTAGTGTACAGAGGAACAGAATGTTAAATTTTACTTTAGCACTATGGAATGTTTTTCCTGTTTGTGAAGCTGTTTTGAGCTGTTTGTGAAGACAGGATGAAATAGTTTTCTGTTAAACTCAACTTTATTCTTTTAGTGGGACTTCATTTAATTTCAGCTGCTTATTTGCCTGAAATATATTATTGTGTTGTAGTGCAAGTGTTGGGAGTAGACTTCATTTCCAGTGTTACGAACACCTCATTGATCTAGCTATTGTCAATGGATTGATTCAGTTGGAGTAGCTCTTCCTCCTTACAAATATAACACATGTTCATTTGAATGCCCTATGAAAATAGCATTAATACTGATGCCTATGCAAATTATACTGCTTTTAATGTAATTAGGTTTTTTAAGTTAAGAAATAAGTATAGATTTTTTAAAAATTGAAAGAAAACAATTGATACAGAATTCAGTGAAGACGCAGTAATGAGTACTACAATGAGAACAGTAAGAGAAACCGAAATAAAATGTATTGCAAATTTGTTGCATCAGAGGAAAGCAATATGATGTTATTTGCTACATAAAAATTCCAAAGTAATAAAATCAACAATATGAAGAAATATTTTCAATGGATACAAAATGAATTGATGTTTTTCCCTCACCAATCAAAAACCAACAAAATTTGTTGCCTGAAATGAAAAACTTTAAACAAATCTTAACCAGATCTGAGCTTGTAATTTTGACCAGCTTTTATTTGTACACAAAAAGAAAGCCATTTTTTGATGGACAAACAGTGAAATAGTTATTAAAATTTTGATAGAAATGAGGAAAAGACTAAAGATGTTTCACAAAAAGTTAAAGATCTTCAATTACCAATTGCTGCGGAAATCAAGATTTTTCGAATAGCGAAGATCAGTTGGCTCAAAATTCAAAAACTTTCAAGTTCCTTTCTAGCTTTAGATTAACCATGCAATAAGAGATACTTCCCAATTAATATCTTGAGTTGTCTCAAGAATTCCAAATTTATGAAGAAACACTGTAAGTTTTTAGCATGAAATATAAATTTTGTGGCATAGTAATTTTTGTAATTTTTGTTCATTTTATCTGTCAAGAAAGAATTTCAGCTAAATAGAACAAAATTAGTTTTTATCATGACAGATGGTATTCTTTCTGTTAGACCAAAATTAGGATTTATTGGAATTTCAAAACAAGAGACTAATGTTCCCCTTCTAGTTTTCTTTCACTGTATAATACATACTGAATATATTTTTGCTAGATTTTCTGAAGCAGATGCTTAGAAAAGTGTCATGGATATAGTTGTTAAAATCTTTCAGTCTGTATATGCAAATGTTATGAATCATCACCAGTTTATGGAACTGTTTAGAGAAATAGAAGACAATGAATTTAATGATCTTGTGTTCTTTGTCAGTGTTCATTGGTTGAGTCGTGGAAGAGTTTTATAAAGATTTGCTTGTTCTGTTAACTCCAATTCAAAATTTTCTTAGAACAAAAGGAATGCTTGCCAAATACTCAACAATCAAGGCAAAAATGTCAGAGTGATTTGTTTCCTTACCAATATTAGATTGCATACAGATGAGCTCCTAAGAGAGGAGAAGCCTGAGTGAGACCTAGATAGACAATATGATAACTTATGTTGAAAATTAAACTTTTCATATAATAAATCAATAAATCAGATTTATCCATTCTTTGAACAGATTACTATGCAGATTTTAATTTTTAATTGGTAGAATTATGTAATTGCAATTGACAACATTATGTTAATTTTTACGTTGATTTATTTAGGATTGTGATTCAATTTATAAATTTAATGTTAATAATACTTTGCATTCAATGTTAGTAATACTGAGTTGCACAAGAGTGTCAGAGAGCTGTAATTTCAAAATTGATATTTTTCCTTCAAAGTCAAATCCATTCTCCCAAAAATGATGAGTCAGTTTCATCACTGTGGGTATGAAATCTAAATGAAATATATCTTGGCACTTGAATCAGGCATTAAAAGTATTCTTGGAACAACTTCAGTATATGAATCTACTTTTGTAACTATAACTTTCATGAAATATATCTACAAATCAGACTTAGCATGTCAATTGAGATGTGATATATATGTAGCTTTCCATGACATACTATAAAGGAAAGAATATAAAATATCTCCATTTTATACTGATTACATATTGAAAAAACACATATTCAGATATATTGGATTAAACAAAATGGATCATTAAATTAATTTTGCCTGTTTCTACTTTTTTTTTTTGCAAGTTATTTATTTATTTATTTATTTTTGTCTTTTTAATCTGAGTTTATTGAAATACATCATACAAATAAGCAGCAGGTCATAATTATGCATAACTTGCGCATCATCACAAAATGAAAAAGCCTATGTAACCACAACCCACGTTAAGAAATTCAAAAAATTACCAGCACCCTGAAGCTTCCTTGGCCTGTTTCTACTTTTAATGTAGTTAACAGAAAATTTTGTTTTGTTTTAGATTATTTATTTGACAAGGGAGAGAGCAAGGGAGTGTGAGAGTGAGAACACGTGCACAAGCAGGAAAGCAGACCAAGGCAGAGGGAGAGGGAGGAGCAGACTCCCTGCTGAGCAGGGAGCCTAATGCGGGCTCAATCCCAGGACCATGCATGGGATCATGACCTGAGCCAAACACAGATGCTTAACAGACTAAGACACCCAGACACCCCTTCACAGAAAGTTTTAAATGATATATGTAGCTCATTATATTTCTAATCCTTGGTACAATTCTAGGCCATGCCCAAACTAAGAATACGATCTTAGCAATTATATTTTAAAGAGTCTGGAAACCAAATGATAGCATTATGTTGTTTTTGTTTTGTTTTGTTTTGTTTTTTGTAACATTATTTGGAATTAATCCTGATTCTGACCCGTGGAACGGACATACAGGAATATTGCTTCTGGTTTGGTTAATTTACAGAGATCCTCCTTGTTCTTTTTGGAATGTGGTCTATGGGGATGTGGGTCTGATACAAGAAGTTTCCTGTATTACCAGTTTGGTTAATTTACAGTGTGCTCTTTACCTTCCCTACTTTTATGAGTAAAGTTATGATTAAAAGTCGACTTGATATTCATCTTTGAAAAACTAAAAATATAATTTCAAGGAAATCACACAAAACAGTTATTTTTATATGGTTTTTGTAAGAAATTTTAAAATCTACACTTATAAAATGAAGTCTTCTGATAATTCTTTATTAATAGTAGGTAAATAAGAATTTAGTAACTTTTAACTGTGCATAAGAATAATATGCAGCATGCATAAAAGAATAGTTGAAACTATAGTTTTAATTATGTAAATTCATAAGATATATCTGGAAAGAACACTGAAGAATAAGTACTTGCATTAAAAAGTATAGGGATTACTACATTTAGGTATTTCTTTGACTTAATGACTCAATATTACATTGATTTTCATATTTGCATATACTGCCATCACAAAAGTGAACTTAGTTTGGCTGACAGGCACAATAAAAGAAAGCCTATTTCTTTAACATGGTCAGAGGATTCACTGGAGGTGGGAAGAATGGCACTCTCTAGCAGTGGGGGAAGTTTTGTTTTTAACCTTAAATTGTCACAAAGGCACCCTACCTGATCATATAAAACCCAATATAAATGATAATTCTATTCAAGACCTTAATTTTCCCATATACTTAAGCCTAGTTATATCTCCTTGCCTCCTCTCAAGTATTCTGGAGACATATGCCTGCTTGATTGCTATAATAATTGATAACAGTCCCAGAATTTATAAGTATTGATTAGTTGTGTTCACCAAACAAGGCTTGATTTTACAGGTGCTGTTGGTTATTTGAGTGGAAGGATAAGAGAGAGCTGGAGGCATAATACTTGAATAGCCTTTATTGTATTCAAATAGATGATGAGGGGATATTATTTTGTACTCCTACCACTGGAGAACAGCGAATGAGATCACTCATTAGAGGCCTTCTGCGTACATTTTTAACCTAAGGCCAATTTCCTACATTTTTGAAAACAATAATTGATTCTAAGGCCTCTAGCATGCAACATTAATTAGTAATTAATGGGTCACTTTTCAAGTGGAAGATGACCACCTATATTTCAGTACCAGAGAATCCAGCAAAATAAAGATCTCTGTATCTAATTTCTGTGTAAAGAATTTTTTTTTCAAGATTTATTAGAGTATGAGAAGGAGAAGCAGCTCCCTGCCAACTCAGGACTCAATCCCAGGATCCTGGGATCATGACCTGAGCTGAAGGCAGATGCTTTACCAACCAAGCCACCCAGGCACCCCTGTGTGAAGAATTTCAATTTAATAGTTGTTTCTACCAAATACTATCTGATTACTATGTCATAGAGATCTATCACTGACAGGATGTAAACCTTCATCTGTCGAAGTCTCTAAGAGTTGGAAAGCACATTAATAGGAATTTTTTTTTTTTTAAGAGTTTATTTGACAGAGACCACAAGTAGGCAGAGAGGCACTGAGCAGAGAGCCTGACTTAGGGCTCGATCCCAGGACCCCAGGGTCATGACCTGAGCTGAAGGCAGAGGTTTAACCCACTGAGCCACCCAGGCACCCCAATAGGAAATATTTTTAAAAATCAAAATATCAAAAAATAACTACTAAATAGAATGCTTTTATTTTAAAAGTTATGAAGAATAAACTGATAATGTGGGTATAGACCATTTTGTTTGAAGAATATGGGGGAGAGAATACAGTATAATTGACTAAAACATCTATTTCTTTTTATAAGAGTTGAAAAGCTTAGGGGCACCGTTCAGTCTCGTGGAGAAATGTTTACATCTATTTGGTGTTTATTGTCATTACCCAGTAAGGCCCAACTTATCTAGATTTTAAGTGCTGTATGTCTGGCATCTCTTCCAAGAGATTAATTATTCATATTTTAGGTCATGGCAAGGATTGTTAGCAGGATGTTGAAGAAAGGCTGCCCTTTCACAATGAGTGACAGAATTTGTATGAATCTCTTGGAGGATTTGACCATCTCTTGTTAAAATGAGATAGAATCTATAAATAGAGTTGATATTTACAGATGCATGGTATGGCCTATTTCTAAAGAGAGCTGATATTCCCCTAAATGAGTTAAATTCATTGTTATTAAGGTCAATGAAAATATCTTAGGCCATAGGACTTTGAAGATCTCTGAGGGCTTTGTCAATTTTAGTTTAAGAATTCCATTCATTTGTTCTACCTATCCAGAATATTGGAGTGGTACAGACAGTGGACCATCTCCCTTTTTGGCAAGTATTTATAACACTGTTTAATGACAGCTGCATGAAAATGAGTGCTTCTATAGCTGCAGAAATAAACTGAAATTCCCCAGGACTGTGACAGCCAAAAAATCTTGAAAGAAAAGCTTCAGTCCACCCTGTGAATTAGGCAACATTGGTGATGATATAGTGGTGTAGTTACATGTAACCCTGAGGAGATGCTCAAAGGAAATATGAGGTTAGGGATTTGTTCATGTCTCAACTTTTATACTTTTACCAAAATCAGGAGATAAGTACCAAAAACATTAGCAATTTTAGTTAAGGTTCATGTACAATGCTGGTTGGGTGGAGTAAGTGGCCAATTTGTTCTAATTCAAAATAATCATAGAAAATTCTTTTAAGCTTCCTTCAGACTCCTTTGGCACCTTTAAATGGCCATCTTGAAAGTGCCAGCAATTTTAGTTACGTAATTTGAAAACAGATTTCTCCTGATATCCCTTTCTGATTCTTAGAGCTAATCACTCATGTCTCTAATGGTGTATTTGAAACTTTCCAAAACCTTGGTCCCTTGGGTTATCACAATGGCAGACATAAGAGTAAGGGCTGTTTGCCTAAGAGAAAGATTAGCCTTCTTTTAGCTTCCACAGATTTTTTTTTTTTTTTGTATAGTGTTTTGCATGGCACAACATAATAAATATCTCCTTAGAATATTTAAATAAAAATAATTTTTTTATTTTTTTTCAGTATTCAATTTTTGTGCAGTGCTAAGTTTCTGTCTAGCATTATATTATTGTTGCCTGAAGAACTTCCTTTAATATTTTAGCGAGGGCCAATAAGCAATGGAGTCTCTCAGTTTTTACCTGGGGCACAGGTTGGGGAGGGGGGGGTTGCGGTTATTGCTTCTTTGTTTTTAAAATGATGTTTTCACTCGTAGAGAATACTGGGTTGATGACATTTTTCTTTCAACATTTTTAAAGGATCCTTTATTGTACAAGATCCAGTCTTGTAGTTTGCATAATTTCTGGGAAGAAGTTAGTTGTCATTATTTAACTTTGTTCCTCTATGAAATTGCCTTTAAAACAATCTGCATGCCTTTAGTATTTTCTTTATGCTTCTTGGTTTTCAGGAGTTTAAATAGGATATGTATAGGCATGATAATTTTTTTGTTTCATTGTGCTGTACTTACTTTGGTGTTCTTTGAGTTCCTTGAAACTATAGTGTCTATAATTGGAAAATTCTTAGCCATCCTTCAAGTAGTTCTTGCCTTTTTTAAAATCTGTATTACCCTTCTAGGATTTCAATTATATAAAAATTAAAATGTGTTGTTTCACATACTTGTAAGGATTTAGGTTAACCTTTTTACTCTCTGTGTTTCAAATTGCAAATTTCTATTGATTTTTGCTTATGATGATTTTTATGTTTACTATACTGTATTGTCTACTGATGAGGTCATTAAAAGCAGTCCTTATCTATTACTGTTTCTCTCCATCAATTACATTCCTTTGCTGAAATTACTCATCTTATTATGCATATCATTTATCTTTTCCACTAGCTTTTAATACATTAGTCACAATCATGTTATTTTTACCAGATGATAATTCAGTATTACATCTGAGATCAGTTCTGTTGATTTGGCTACCAGTAGAAATCAAGAAATGGCTACTTTATAAACCTGAGATTCTTAAACCATATATACTTACCTATTAAGTTTTTAAACGGATGTATAGAAGTGTTATAAGAACTAATACGTGTTATGAGTCTTCTCTCTGTTAAGCTACTTACCACTGGTTTTAGTCCTCTTTAAACTTCTGAACTTTGATAGGTTCCATACTAATTGTTCTATTGATATCAGCAGAAAATTTAGTTGTGTCTTCCAAAGTAATTAGAGCTATCAGAATGAGAAACTATTATAACTAAGGCAGTTTTTGAGAAAAGATGAAGTGAGAAATCCTGTGCTCCAACTTGGATTCTAGTAAGCTATTCAAGAATCTGTGACAGATAAAAACTTTTTTTTAATTTCAAGTTTTCATTTATTTATTAAAGGTTTTATTTATTTATTTGATGAGCACGAGCAGGGAGACTGGGAGAGGTAGAAGTAGGGTCTGCACTGATCAAGGGGCCAGATGCAAGGCTCAATCCTAGGACCTTGGGATCATGGCCTGAGCTGAAGGCAGATGTTTAACAAACTGAGCCATCCAGGTGACCCTCAAGTTTTTATTTAAATTCTAGTTAACATATATGGTAAAATTGGTTCCAGATGCAGAATTTAGTGATTCATTACTTATATGTAATACCCACTGCTCATCACCTCAAATGGCCTCCTTAATACCCATCACCCATTTAGCATACCTCTCACCTATCACCTCTCCATTAACCCTCAGTTGGTTCTCTATAGTTAGGTCTCTTATAATTTGCTCCCCTCTTTTTCCGCTTTCCCCTATGTTCATCTGTTTTGTTTAAATTACACATATAAGTGAAATCATATGGTATTTTTCTTTCTCGGACTCATTTGGCTTAGTATAATACACTCTAGCTCCATCCATATCATTGCAAATGGCAAGATTTGGCTCTTTTTGGTTGCTGGGTAATAGTCCATCATATATATGTACATATATATACACATATCTATGTGTGTGTGTGTGTGTGTGTGTGTGTATCACATATATTCACTATACACACACACCCCACATCTTCTTTATCCATTCTCAGTCAATGGGCATTTGGACTCTCTCCATAGTCCGGCTGTTGAGGATAATGCTGCTATAAACATCAGGGTGCAGGAGCTCCTTTGAATCTATATTTTTGCATCCTTTGGGTAAAAATGAATAATACAGTTGCTCAATTGTAGGGTAGTTCTATTAACTTTTTGAGGAATCTCCATACTTTTTTTTCTGAGTGGCTGCAGCAATTTGCATTCCCACCAACAGTGTAAGAGGGTTCCCCTTTTTCCACATCCTTTCCAAGATCTTTTGTTTCCAACGTTGTTAATTTTAGCCATTCTGACAGGTGTGACATGATACCTCATCATGTTTTTGATCTCTGATGAGGTCATTAAAAGCAGTCTGATAAGTGATGTTGAGCATCTTTTCATGTGTTTGTTAACCAGTTAAGAAATGGGCAGAAGACATGAACAGACATTTTTCCTAAAAACTTTAAATAAGTTTGATTTCTCAATACTACCAAAGCAAAAAACTCTTTGGTTTAGGTGTTAAATATGCATAGCAATTGCTCTGCAAGTTGGAAAATAGGATTGTTTGGGTACAGAATGTTGAGTTAATCATTTTTCTGAAATTATGATATTTGTACAAGCTCCTTATTTATAGACACTCATTCAGATGTACATTTGCTTGCATGTGTTCTCATCAAATGTATTTGTTTTGGATACATGTCTTTCTAATTTATATAAATTTTTATATATCTCTTTGTATATTAAATATATGAATGTATAATGCCATTGCTCTGTTTTTTACTCAACACTATAATTTAAAAGTCCACTTGGATTTCTATCACATTGTTTACTTTTACTTCATGGTAATCTGTGATATGCACATACCACCTTTTGCATATCCACCAACCCAGTTATAGAAACCCAGGGTATTGCTGATTCCTCATTTCACCACACAAAGAATGCTGTGATAAATACCTTTTTATATGTGTATTCCTTTAACCATGAGAGGATTTCTTAGAGATACTGATATTAGCATTATTAGCTCATAAACTATAAGAATACTTGATATGACCAAATACTAATAGATACTCTGTAGAATGGCTCTGCATCGATTACTTCTAACCAATGATATGCAGGGTTTCCACCCACATCCTTACCAGCCCTTGAAAAGTTAATTTGCTTTACTCTGATTACTAATGATTTCTTAAAGATTTTATTTATTTATTTGACAGAGACACAGCGAGAGAGGAAACACAAGCAGGGGAAGTGGGAGATGGAGAAGCAGCCTTCCCACCGAGCATGGAGCCCAAAACAGGGCTCCATCCCAGGACCCTGGCATCATATCCTGAGCTGAAGGCAGTTGCTTGATGACTGAGCCACAAAGGCACCCCATAATCTGATTATTCATGATTTTGGATCATTGCTTCATACTTTCATTAGCCTTTTTATTATCTATTCCATAAGTAGCATTTTATGTATAATATCTGTCCATAAAAATCTAATGGAAATTATGTTATGCCTATTATTTTATGCCTTTTCTGCAGAAATCTCTCATGTTTTATACAAATAATTGCTAACTTCAGTTAATATTTTTCCACATGTATGCTAGGTCTGTCAACTCTGTCCATAATATCATTTAATCAAGGAGTGCCAGGAATGGCCAGCAATCCCTGTACCAACCAAAGAAAGATTACTCCAGACTTTGCTGTGAAAGAGAGGAGAAGGTAATGGGGGTCAATGCTCAGAGATGAGGACCCTTTGCTGTTCTTTGCTCTCACCTTTATTCATGCTTCAGGATAATCATAAATCTTTCTTACTCTGTTTCTCAAGCAACTGATGTGTGCCAAGGGGTCTTAATTGCAGGGGAGATACAACATGCTGATCAGCTTGTTGTTCTGAAGTTCTGCTAAACATAGCCTAGGGACAATAAATAGATCTCTTAGATCACAGAGCAGCTGTTTGGGCTAAGAAAGCTCCAGGGAAGGTAACTCCCTGAGGCATTCCTAAGGTAGAGGGGTCAGGGAGGCCCCAGCATTCCAAAATCCTAAGTCCTCCAAAACCTTCCATTGCCTTCAGAGGTCTCCATGTTTAGCAAGCCAGGTATTATAAATAATTTCATACTCTACATTAACCCCCCAAAAGGAGACGTTCATTTCTATATCTTATCAATTATTTTTTCCAAGTTTATCTTTTAAAATTTGAGGGAGTACTTCTTTGCCTTTAATTTCACACACAAAAAAATGCTATTTTAAAAAATTAATTACATTTAGATTTGTCACTACTTCCTTTATATTCACCTTTGTATTTGCTGTTAGATAAGAGTTTTTAATTCTTTCCAGTTTTTCAAATACAATTTACTAAATGATCTGTCCTATCACCAGTAATTTCTGTTATCTTTATCACCTACTATGCATTTTTGTATGTGTAGGTCATTTCTTAGCTGGCTGCTTATTTGTTCCATTGGTCTATTCATCTCTTAATGTTATATGTGGTAAGGAAGGTACTCAACCTCACTCTTACCTTCTTGCTTATTCTGTTAAAGGTTAGCTGATTTGTAAATGGACCTTTAACTTTCTACAACATTTTAGAATATTTTCTGTAGGCACCTTAAAAAAAAAAAATGGAGGGGAACCTGGTTGTTTCAGTTAGTTGAGTATCAGACTCTTGCTTTCATCTCGGGTCATGATCTGAGCCCCATGATGAGCTCTATGCTTTCTGGGGGGCTTGCTTAAGGATTCTTTCCTTCTCCCTCTGCACCCCCCCCTTGTCCCCAGCACTTACATGCTTTCTGTCTCTCTCTCTCTTAAATAAATCCTTAAAAATCAAAATGGAATTTTGATGAGACTATTTTTAGGAAGAATTAAAATCTGTATTTAAAAATCCTAAGTGGGGGGCGCCTAGGTGGCTCAGTGGGTTAAGCCTCTGCCTTTAGCTCCGGTCCATGATCCCAGGGTGCTGGGATCAAGCCCCGGGTCAGGCTCTCTGCTCAGCAGGGAGCTTACTTCCCTCCTCCCGCTCTGCCTGCCTCTCTGCCTACTTGTGATCTCTCTGTCTGTCAAATAAATAAATAAAATATTAAAAACAAAAATCCTAAGTGAGGGTGCCTGGGTGGCTCAGTGGGTTAAGGTCTCTGCCTCTGGCTCAAGTCATGGTTCCAGGGTCCTGGGATCAAGCCCCGGGTCAGGCTCTCTGCTCAGCAGGGAGCCTGCTTCCCTTCTTTTCTCTCTGCCTGCCTCTCTGCCTACTTGTGATCTCTGTCTGTCAAATAAATAAATAAAATCTTAAAAAAAATAAAATTAAAATCCTAAAGTGTTTGGAATGTGTCCATTTAATGTAGACTATTTTCTATGAATTTTATTACAGCTTTAAAGTTTTCTCCATAGATATGCTATACATTCATTATTTTTGTGTGTGACTATTTTTTTTTAATTTTATTTTTTATAAACATATAATATATTTTTATCCCCAGGGGTACAAGTCTGT
>NW_019154086.1:27172102-27180905 GCF_002288905.1 Enhydra lutris kenyoni | reverse complement strand
CTAATACCTGCAAGCTCTGCGACACTCAGACACCCCCGATCCTTCTGTGACCCTGCGGGACCTGAGGCCGCGCTGACCCCGCCTGGGCTTCACCCCGGTTAAGCCTCTGGAGCGATGTCCCTCAGCGGAACAGACTTTTAAAAGTCCTGATTTTGTGCTCCGTTGCTCCGCCTCTTGCCGGGAGCCGGCCCCTCCCCCCACGGTCTATCTTCCCGTCGCTTTGGATTCACTTCTCCGCCAGTCCTACCTTTCAGAAAGTGGTTGATTTTCTGTTTCTAGAGTTGTTGTTTTTCTTCTCTTCGATCTCCCGTTGGATTTGTAGGTGTTTGCAATCTTTAGATAAGCTATTTAGCTGATCTCCCACTACCTGAAGTAGTCTCAGCCTGCTACTTCTCCACCATCTTGACTCCTCCCCTATACATTCATTTTTGTGCTAACTTTTGTGCTTTATAGTTTTTGCTATTGGCATATCATTTTTAAATTATATACCATATAGACAATTATATAAAGAAGTACTATTAAATTGATATCCTTATTTTGTATCTGATAAACTCATTGAATACTCTTTTTAGTTGTAATAGTTTTTCTCTTGATTCTCTAGGTAAATGATCCTATTATTTCAAATACTGTGTCAATTCTTCAAGTAATTATACCTCATTGTCAGTAATTTTGGTTCTGTGTTAGACAGTAATGGAAGACAGGGCTTTTTTTTTTTGCTTTATTTTTTGTTTTATTGGTTTCGTGTGTGTGTGTGTGTGTGTGTGTGTGTGTTTTCCACTCAAAGGAAAACTCATGAAGTTTATTATTTAAATTTTTTAAAATCTTATTTTATAGCAGATCACAGAAAAATGTGATAATACTGAAAGTGAAATTCAAATCAAATATAGATGATGGTATACAAGAAATAGCTGACTTTGGGGATGTTGGCATTGCCACCATTGGAGATAGTCAATTTGCAGCCAGAGAAACTTAGTGAAGGTAAATTTATTGACCTAAATGAGGAAAATTGTTGTGATAAAAAGGATGAAGGTGTATCCCAGAGGATGCACCATTGACAATTACTTCATAGTAAAGGAAATTAGGGATATATTTTACAACATTTAAGAGCCAAAGGATAAAATGGTGGAAACCCATCCAAAAATTTGGAAGAATAAGATAATTCTTCAAGACTTTGAAGAGATTATTCCTTGGTATTTTCAGCTATATAAGAAGAGAAAGGCAAGCATTGTTCAAAGTGTTCTTGATAAATCACACAAAATAAAACATTAATTCTCAATGTTTTTAATGTTTTAAATTATAGTGTGCTAAATAGTTATTAGCTATATTATATCTTTTTTCATGACTTTATAACCAAATACAAGAAAGTTTTAACAATTTAATTAAAAATTTTAAAGATCACAAAACAAAGTGAAGATTGCCTTACTTTTGTTCCCTAAATTAGGGTTCTGAGTGGAAAATTTGGATGAGAAAGGATGGTGCAAATATTTTATTGTTCCCTAAGAATCATAGAAAATATGTCATATTTTCCTTCAGAGAGACTAATTAAGGCTACTGTAAAAAACAAAACTAAAACCACTTCTTTTATTTATTTATTTTTAAATATTATTTATTTAAATATTGTTTATTAATATATATTAATTTATATTTATTAATAGTTTAATATTTATTTGATATCTTTAAAATTGAATTAAATGTTTATTTAAATAATATTTCATTAATGTTAATAAAATATTAATTTATTAATATTTATTTATTTAAATATTTATTTGATGGGGGGGCACAGAGGGAGAAGCATGCTCCCCACTGAACAGAGAGAGCCCCAAACAGGGCTTCATCCCAGGACCCTGAGATGAAGGCAGATGCTCAACCTACTGAGCCACACAGATGCCCCTGTCAAAAAACTTTCTTTTAGATTTGTATAGCCTTAATTGTTTTCCTATGGTCATTAAACAGTTATTTAGTGTGTGTTATGGAGCTATATAAAATATTTTAATGAATATTATATTTTTTCTTTGGTTTGAGAATGAAACATCGTTTTCAAGAATGTTTTTGATGATTAAAATGGAAATAATTTCATATAATGGATTTTTTGACAGCATGTGGTTTCTAGACTTTATTTTACATTAAATAATTAAATAAAATCTAATAGAAAACTCAAATTCTAATATGTGGCCAGGTCTCAGTGCCTATGGACTTTGGATATTTATCCAGGTAGGACTGATTTACACAGCAAAGTCTGCCAGAACCATAAGTATTAAAAACAAAAAAAAATAAATATGTGAATTTAGAGCAATTTTTTCTACTATATCAATTAGATTTTATAATTATTAACATATGTAAAATAGTACCCATTGAATTAAGTTTATTTCTTATTACAGTTTATCTTCATTCTTCATTTTTACTTGAAAGTAGGGTAAATAAGTACTATCTGTGTAAAATAGGCAGCCCTTCCAAAAATACCATAATTGATAAAATTTAATGTGTTGCCTGATCTACCAACTTAATATAATTGGTTATATATTAGAAAGACATTATTTAGAGAGGATACATGGATGTTCATATTTATCACAAATCATATGGAAGTTATATTACAGTCTTACAGAAGACAAAGTATAGACATGTTTTCCATGAACATGATAGAAGACATCAAGTTATAATTTGAGAAAAGTATCCTGAAATAAGAAATATATATATGTGTATTGATAGGTTATTCTAAGATAGATTGACTAACATTGAGAAATATCTTAATATTATTGATTGTAAATTAAAGAGAATTCTATAGAAACAAGGAACAATCACCTTTGGAATATAAAAGCAGGTGACCTCTGAATGGAAAGTTCCATTTGCATTTGTGATACACTATAGTGACATTTAATGGTGTACAATAATGTGACTGTGTCTACCACATCCTCAGAAAGTATATTATAGGAACCTTACAACTTTTCAAACTTTCCTTCAAACATAAAGACCACAGAAAATATTTTCAAATGTAAGAATTTAGGTAATATAATTCCCATAAATTTTTTTCTCAGATACTACAAATGATCAATTTGGCACCAACTTACAAAAGAATGGAAACATAGTAATAAAATAATTGAGAATGAATACTGAATGCACTACCATATATGTGGAAGTTTACTTCTGGGCTCACTGTTCTGATCTCTTGGTCTGTGTGTCTATTTTTATGCCAGTACCATACTGTTTTATTATAGCTTTGTAATTAATTTGGATTCTGAAAGTATGAGGTCACTGGTTTTATTCTTTTTTTCTCATGACTGTTCTGGGTATTCAGGGTCTTCTGTGGTTTCATACAGATTTTAGGATTTTTTTTTTTATATCTGTGAAAATCCCATTAGAATCTTGATAAAGATTTGGTTGAATCTATAGATGGCTTTAGGTAATTTGGATATTTTAACAGTATTAGCTCTTGCAATCCATGAAAAAAAAATCTTTCCATTTGTGTCTTCTTTAATTTCTTTTAGAGATCTCGCAGCTTTCACTTCATATATCTACTTTTTAAGATTTTATTTATTTGAGAGAGAGAGAGAGAGACAGAGAAAGTGATGAGAGCACAAAGGCAGAAGCAGGTTCCCTGCAGGCAACTCAATGTGGACTCAATCCCAGGACCCTGGGATCACGACCTGAGCCAAAGGCAGACACATAACCATCTGAGCCACCCAGGCACCCCTATCTCTTACTTTTTTGGTTATATTTATTCCCAGGTATTTTATTGATGCCATTATTAATGAGATAATTTATTTTTAGATATTTCATTGTTAGTATATATAAATGCAGCTGATCTCTGTTGAATAACTTTGTGTCCTGAAACTTTACTGAATTCATTGATTAGATCTAACAATCTAATCAATTAGTTGTCTTTAGGATTTCAAATATATAAAATCATATTATCAGGAAAGAGCAACAATTTTATTTCTTCCTTTCCAATTTGGATGCCTTTTATTTCTTTGTTTTACCCGATTGCTTAAGTTAGAACGTCTAGTACTATGATAAGAGTGGTGAATGTGAACACTCTTGTGATCCTTATGTTAAAGAAAAAGTTATCAATTTGTTGAGTGTATAATATTAGCCTGGAGTTCATCATATATGGCCCTTATTATATGGAGGTATATTCTTTTTTACTCAGTATGTTGAAAGTGTTTATCATGAAGTGATGTTGTATTTTGTCAAATGCTTTATTTGCATATTAAGATAGTTATGGTTTTTATCTTTCATTCTATTAATATGGTATATCACATTTATTGATTTGTATATAATGAACCGTCTTTGTCTTCCAAGGAAAATCCCATTTGGTCTTAGGGTAAAATCATCTTATCAAGTTCTTCAACTTAATTTGTTAGCATCTTGTTGATGAATTTTACTTCTATCTTTATGAAGGATATAGGTCTGTAATTTTCTTGCAGTGTCCATATCTGGCTCTGCTATCTGGGTAATGCTGGCTTTTTAAAAATAAGTTTGGAAGTCTTCCCTTGTCTTAAGTTTTTTGGAAGAGTTCTTGAAGAGTTGTCATTAATCTTTAAATGTTTTGTAGTGATCTCCCATGAAACCAGTCAGTCCTTGTTTTTTTTGCTGGGAAGTTTTTGATTACTGATTCAGTCTCTGCTTGTTATTGATCTGTTCAGACTGAATATTTATTCCTGGTTCAGTCTTGGCCTGTTATATGATCCTAAAAAATTATTTCCTCTAGGTTATCTAATTTGTTGTCATAGAATTATTCATAGTAGTACCTTATAATCCTCTGTATATATGTAGTGTCAGTAACTATTTCTCCTTTTTCATTTCTGATTTTGAATCTTTTTTTCTTAGTGTCACTAAAGCTTTGTCAATTTTGTTTACCTTTTTGAAAAGCCACCTCTTGGTCTTGGTGATATTTTCTGTTGTTTTTTCTGGTCTCAATTTCACTCTGATCTTTTTTTTTTCTTCTAACTTTGATGATCAAAACAATATTTCTTGGGCTCCTGGGCAGCGCAGTTTGTTGGGTGTCTGCCTTTGGCTCAGGTCATGGTTGCAGGCTGCTGAGATCATGTCCCATATTGGGCTCCTTGCTCAGTGGAAGGCCTTGTTCTCCCTCTCCCTCTGTCTGCTCTCCCCCTGCTTGTGCTCTCTATCAAATAATAAATAAGTAAAATCTTAAAAAATTTCTTATAGGCTATTTAATTTATTGGCATAGAATTGTCACAGTAGTCATTTTCTGGTTACTTGAGGCATAAATTTAGGTTATTTGCAATCTTTCTAATTTCTTAATTTATGTATTTATTACTGTAAATTTCCATCTCAGAACAGTTTTTGCAGTGTCTCATGGGATTTGGTAAGGTTTGTTGTTGTTGGTGGTGGTGGTGGTGGTGGTTGGTTGGTTGGTTTTCTCCTGTGTTCATTTGCTTTGAGATATTCTTTGATCTCCCTTTTATTTGTTCTTTGATTCATTGCTCAGGAATATATTAGTTTTCCTGTATTTGTATATTTTCCAACTTTTTTTGGAAAATGCATGCATGTTTTTATAGTTGTTTCATACCACTGTAGTCAGACAAGATCCTTGGTAGGATTTTAGTCTCCTTAAATTTTCTAAGACTTGTTTTGTGTCTATAACATGATCTGTCCTTAATAATTTTCCATGTACAGGGGTACCTGGGTGGCTCAGTCAGTTAAACATCTGCCTTCAATTCAGGTCATGCTACCAGGGTCCTGGGATCAACTCCTGCATTAGGCTCCTTGGTCAGTGGAGAGCCTGCTTCTCCCTCCCACTCTACTGCTTCCCCTGCTTGTTCTCTCTCTCCCCACCTCCCTTTTTCTGTGTCAAATAAGTGAATAAAATATTTAACAAAACAACAACAAAAAGGAATTTTCTGTGTACAGTTGAAAAGAATGTGCATTTTGTTGGATAGAATATTCTATGGATGCCTGTTGGTCTAAGGTATGGTTCAAATTTGTTGTTTCCTTGCTGATTTTTCTGTCTAGATGATATATCCATTGTTGAAAGTGGGGTATTAAAGTTTCCTAAGATTATTGTATTGTTTATTTCTCCCTTCATATCTGTTAGTATTTGTTTAATGCCACTGGATACTCCAGTGTTGGGTGCATATATATTTATAATTGTATATTGATTGATTTATCCCTTTATCATTATGTATAGTGTACTTCCTTGTCTCTTGTTTCTAGCTAAAATCTATTTTAAGTGATGAAGTATAGTTATCCCTACTTTCTTGTTTCTACTTGTATGGAATAATTTTTGTTTTTGTTTTTGTTTTTGTTTTCTCTATCTCTTCACTTTGAGTCTATATGAGTCATTAAATATGAAATGGGTCCTTAGAAGCAGCATATAATTGTTTTTGTTTGTTTCTTTTTAAATACAGTCATGCTGTGTCTTCTAATTGGTGCTTTCAATCGGTTTACATGTGGAGTAATTATGTAAATGTGTAAGGTGTTATTATTGCCAACTTATTAATTGCTTTCTAGTTGTTTTGTATTTTCATGGTTCTTTTCCCCTCTCTTTCGCCATACTTTCATTAAATTGGTTATTTTTCGTGATGGTATGCTCAATTTCTCCTTTGCTTTTTATGGATCTACCCTAGGTTTTTGTTTAGTGGTTATCGTGTGATTTACATAAAACAGTCAATTTTAGGGAGATGGTAATTTATTTTTGCATGACTTTAAGGTCCCATCCTTTTTCATTATTGTCACAATTTATCTCTTTATGTCATATATTCATTAAAAATTTATAGTTGCTATAGTTTTGATTTTAGTGTTTGTTTTTTTTTTCCTCTTTTTCACTTAGAGTGGTTAACACTATCCTAATAAAGAGGTACAGTTTTTTAAATCTGTCTTTTTTTTTTTTACCCTAATGAGTGTGTTGTGTATTTTCATGTTTTTATGATGCTATTTAGTGTCTTCATTTCAGCTTGAAGAACTCCAGCATTTCTTGCAAGGTAGGTCTAGTGGTGATGAAATCCTTCAGCTTTTGTTGGTCTCAGAAAGTCTTTATTTCTTCTTAACATTTGAAAGGAACTTGCCAGATAAAGTATTCTTGGCTGGCAATTTTTGTCTTTCAACACTTTGAATATGGCATTATATCCTTTTCTATAGAAATTCTATGCAGAAATCAGCTGAGAGCTAACAGGGCCTCCTTTGTAGATTATATTGTTTTTGTCCTTGGCTGCCTGTAAGATTCTTTATCATTTATTTTTGATCATTTAATTATAAAGTATCTTGGAGAAGTTTTTTTGTATTAAAATAATAAGACATTTTATTAGCTTCATGGACCTGTATGTCCAAATTTTTCCCCATGTTTGGGAAGTTCTCAGTCATTATTTATTCAGTTAAGTTCTCTGCCCCCCACTTCTACTTCTTTTTTTCATTCTAGAATCTCAAATATATACAGATATATATCTATATATCTATATATATATTTTTTTCTTTCTGGTGGTATCCAATAGCTCTCATAGGCTTTTCTCACTCTTTTACCTACCTCCCTTCTGTTATTTCTGCTTTCCAACTCTCAAAGTCATTTCTTCTTTCTTCTGTCTGGTCTGCCCTACTTCAGATGATCTCCATTGTATTATTCATCTCATTTATTGAATTCTCCAGATTCAGAATTTGCTTGTTTCATTTTTATTTCAGTGTCTTTGGTAAAGAAAGAACTGTCTCTTTTCATAAACTTTACTCCTGATTTTATTGAATTCTCTGAGTCTTCTGTAGCTCATTGAATTTTTCCATAAGTATTTTGAATTCCTTATCAGTTAGATTATAATATTTTATGCCTTTGATCTTGGCTTCTGGAAAATTATTTTCTTTTTGTGATAACCTATTTCCTTGGCTTTTTATATTGCCCATAGTTATGTGTTTCTGCTTTTGTATTTGAAGTAGCAGACACCTCAGCTTACCTTTTATGTCATCTTTGTTTCTCACAGTATGCCAGGCTGGTTATTAGAAACCTCTTTTTGTTCAAATAGTGGCACTGTAGATTAAGTTTGTCGTTTCTTCTTTGCCTCCCCAATATTGCCTTTTTTTTTTTTGAAGCTTTTATTTGACTGATTGATTTGACAGAGAGAGACACACGAGAGAGGGAACACAAGTAGAGGGATTGGGAGGGGAAGAAACAGGCTTCTTGCTCAATAGGGAGCCAGATGTGGGGCTCAATCCCAGGACACTGGGATCTTGACCTGAGCTAAAGGCAGCTGCTTAAGAACTGAGACACCCAGGTGCTCCTACCATTGTCCTTTTGGGCATGTTCCCTACCTACCAGAGCATTCTCTTATGCCAACACTGGAAGACATGTGTCAGGACGTAGTAGCAGAATGAGAAATGTGGATCTAGCACTTGGTTTTTTGGGGATTTCCATGCCCTGGTAGAGAAATCCCAAATGTGGTAATTCCCAGAGATTCATGGGCAAGCTTTCTGCTTAACACAGTGCCTTCAATCCATTTGAAATTCTTACTGTTTCTTTCCCTACATCCTTCTTTCAATCACAGAGCTCCCATCTCAGTCCACTCTGTACTGGTAGAGAGAAAGGAGCTTTTCCAGTCATGTCAAAACCATCTAGAGTCTCTGGGCACCTTTTTCTTGCCTGGGGGAGAAGTCATTTCTGTAAGATAAGTCAGCCTCAATCAATACCTCTTTGGGGATGAAGTAGCTATGAGAAAGTTTCTCTTATCACCTCCACTGCAGGTACAAACTTGTTGCTTTTCTTTTTCTTATCTTTTTTTTTTTTCCCCCTCTAATGGTGTGTTGGAGTCTTTTTTTTTTTTTTTTAAGATTTTATTTATTTATTTGTCAGAGAGAGAGAGGGAGA